>NW_017729031.1:78126508-78129027 GCF_001723915.1 Gavialis gangeticus
TGCTGGTTGCCCCTGAGCATGCCGTTCCCTGCTGGCCCCTCCTGGATGCGTGCCAGAATAATTTTCTCGAACAGCTTGCCCAGGATCGAGGTAAGGCTGACTGGCCTGTAGTTCCCCGGGTCCTCTTTTCTCCCCTTTTTGTAGATGGGAACCACGTTGGCCCTCTTCCAGTCCTCCGGCACCTCTCCAGAGCACCACGATTATACTTATCCTGTAAATCTGGAATCAAACTCACGTCATTCCCTGAGCTGGATCCAGACCATGCGGCTCCTTGTGGGCCAAATCCAGCCTGTGGCACCTCCAGCTCAGTGGCAGCAGCAGCAGCTCCAGCACTCGGCATGAGGCCACAGCAGCAGCAGCTCTAGCTCCCACCATGTTCCCCCTTTCCAGAGCTGCCATTGCCATTGCTGCCACATGTCTCGTGCGTCAGTGGCAGCTCTGGCATGTGACAACAGCAGCTCCAGCATGGGGCAGTGGTAGGTGAGGAGGTAGGGCTGTAGTGGTAGCAATGGGTAAAGCGGTCAGAACTGATATCCATGTGCACTACAGCCCAACAGCCCCAGATTCTGCAGGAGGCCACTCCCCTGGCTATGCCCCCCATTTTCCAGTATCCTGGATAGAGCCAGCTAGATGCAGCCCATAGGCCATATGTCTTACATCCCAGCTGCAGGCTTATAGGTACAGCACACCACACATGAGGAGCAGGGTAATAAGAAAATAAAGGTAACATTCTAGTGGGGAGGGGATTAACTTACTGAAAATAGAAATCAACTGGAAACTGAACAGGCCAGAGAAGTGTTAGATAAGCCAAACCCAGTGCCTAGTTATAATGAAAAACATCATGCTTCCCTATTCATTGGCCAGTTTGTTGTTCATGTAAAGCAAACCCCAGATACACTGATTGCAGTTAAGCTACGGAGTAATTATTTTTAATACTGACAGCCCTTCTGTTTACCTTGATTAAGTGAGAGGATCTTTTAAGGGGTATTTGCATAATTTTACTTCATTATCATGAAGCTGTTTGGTAAAATATTCAAAGTTAAAGCTTCCATTAGCATTCCATTATGCGTGTTAATACTTCCCCACATCATTCTGGAAATTGGGAAGGGGTTGTTGGACTAAATGAACCTTGAGGTCTCTTCCCTAGTTTTCTGTTAAATATACTATGAATCTGTTAAATGTTTCCTTCTCAAATAAGTGTTCCATGTATAACATTTTGTACAAAGGTAGAGAACAAAATTTTCTTCTTCAGCTTGTAACCTAATACTTCTTGATGCCTCTTGAAGAAATCTCTGCTCCCTGAAAACACTATGAAAACCACAACCCAGGAACAAAATGTCTGCTTACATTTACATTGCAAAATTAATTTAAAAATTATGTGAACAGCTGCAGTGAGGATTATATCTTTTAAATACCTGCCTTAAAGAGGTTCAGAGCACAGGCACTGCACTTTTGTTTTCCTAGAGGATGTCATGCTGCAGTCAACTTTCCACTAATGAGCCAAATATATTAAAGTCTTTCTCAACAAATATGCTTATACCACCTGCTCTCTTGCTCAAACAGTCTGAGTGTTTAAGTAAATGCCAGAGGAAAAAAATAAAAAGTCATTTCAAAAAGTTTGAGCCAACCGGCTTATTTAAACCAAAATACAAAAACTTTCACCCAATTAAAGAAAAAAACCCTCCAAAACACCTACATATTCTAGATTAGCATAAGAAACAAGGCAAGTCTGAAATCATACATAATAAAAGTAGGGAAACAATGCCCTCTGCTGTTTAAAAATATGCATAGTCTGTAGTAGTCTGTGCTCCTACAATATCATTATCAGGCCAAGTGAAAAGAAGAGTTGGGAACTTATTTTGGCTGGTGTCTTATGCAGTTACCAAATGAGAAAGGGGTACAATGTCCCCTTCTTCCTGCACAATATTAGGCAGCTGCTTAACCTTCCTGCTGTGAGTGGCTCTCTGGACTTTAGAACTCGTCATACTGGATAAAGTTACGCTTGTGCACTAGTCTTTGAGGCTCAGTATTGACAGTCAAAAAGCCCAAGGCTGAATCAATTAAATATTTGCAGGTTAGTTTAAACCAGTGGTTCCCAATGTGGTATGCATACCACAGTGGTACACAGATAACCTGTCAGTGGTATTCTCGACCTGGGGAGAAGTGGGCAGCAGAGTCCCCTAGGGCTCAGTCCTTGGGCCCGCGCTGTTCAATTTCTTTATCAGCGATTTGGACGATGGGGTGAAAAGCAACTTGTTTAAATTCACTGATGATACCAAAATTTGGGGTGAGGTGAGCATGTTATTAGGGAGGGAAAGATTGCAGCAGGATCTGGATAGGTTACAGGAATGGGCTAACGTAAACAGGATGCGTTTCAATACTGACAAGTGCAGGGTGCTGCACTTAGGCAGTAGAAACCAGCAGCACACTTATAGAATGGGAAACTCCCTTCTTGAGAGCACGGAGGCAGGTAGGGAAGTGGTGTGGGCAGGGGTGGGGCAGAGATGCAGCTGGGTGGG
>NW_017729031.1:78134027-78136330 GCF_001723915.1 Gavialis gangeticus
AGGAATAACGGCCACAAGTTGTTGGAGAGTAGGTTTAGATTAGACATCCGTAAGAACTACTTCACGGTCAGGGCGGCTAGGATCTGGAACCAACTTCCAAGGGAAGTGGTGCTGGCTCCTACCCTGGGGGTCTTTAAGACAAAGCTTGATGCCTACCTAGCTGGGATCATTTGATCCCAGTTTTTTTCTCCTGCCCAGGCAGGGGGGTGGACTTGAAGATCTACAAGGTCCCTTCTGACCCTGCTTCTATGATTCTATGTGTTAACAGATTTAGGAGTGTACTGATAGAGATTTTGGGGCCGATACCAATAGCCAGTTATTAAGGAGGCATATCAGCCGATACCAGTGGCTCACATAGGGTTGCACAGGGGTGCACGTGCACCCCTTGAGAGCACTGGCATACCTCCTGACAGCCAACATTCCCAGGCAGGGGGTGCAGGCGAGAGCTCTGGTGCCCCCTTTGAGAGTGCCAGCTGGGGAGTGGGGGTGCCAGGAGAAGTGATCATACCCACCCGGAAGTGCCAGCAGCACACCACCGCCACTTCCGGGTCAGCGTGATCTGCTGTAAATGGCCCCCTCTCCCTCAGTCACTGACTAGCAGCTGGAGGAACCAGTCTCCCATGGCCAATACCAATTCGATATCTGATACAGCTGCATCCAGCTCATAAGTCTATTGAGGTAGAAAGGGAGCAAGTAAGGGAAGGGGCATGGGGGACAGATTAAGGCTCCCTGCGGTGAGGGAGGGAGTAGGGCACAATCGTCAGAGTTTGGGAACAGCTGATCTAAACCGTGTAGATGGAACTGATAAGCAAGTGAACAGGCATTCACTTTTGATTCCAGAAATGCAGCCACATGCCTGCAGTAGCCCTAGAGCACACCTCCCTGCCTGGCTGGAGCAGACAGCTTAGACCAAGGCCAGCCTGCCCACTCTGTGAGGAGGGGTTTGCAGGGAGGTGCAAAGCATCCTGCAATGCTGAGGGACTGTGAGTTAACTTGAATCTGGAAGGGATCTGGGACACAAGTTCAATAAACTGATTTAACCTAGATCTGTTTAGTCTGATACTACATCCATCCAGGTTTATCTTAGAGCAGTTTCAGACATTTCGAAAGCAGTTTATGTGCACAAAGCTTTTTCTGTGGCACAGATCTGAACTGGTGTCAGTCATTTATACCAGTTTGTGTGTAATTTCTGTGCCCAGCCTGAAGGGCAAGGAGCTGCATTTCCAATGTTCCTGGGAACAGCATTTCTTCTCTAATCTTACTTGTTTCCATAAATTCATCACACAATTTGTATCTGTTGCTATAAATAAACCTCAGCCCAACTTGTCTCCATTACCTAGCATACCTGAGATGTGCCCAGACAGGGATTAGGGCTCACCTTGGGGATTGTCCATTACCATGTCAGTGGGCAGGTTTAAAATTATGAACCTTGAAACACCCCAATGCCAGCCTTGTTTGCTATACAAGACGATGGGCCTAGCCAGTGGTTCTCAACTGAGATAACACAGCAGGTTGAACGGCTCCCACCACCATCAGCAGAAGCAGATTAGGAAGGAGACGCAGCTGGAGCCCACTGTGGCTGAACCCCACATGGTCCTCCTGAGGACAGAGGCATGTGGGGCAGGTTGGACTGCCCTAGGCCCATATTTCCAGGAGGAGCTGACAGGGTGGGACCAGGAAGGCCGGTGACAAGAGCACATGCTCCAGCTACAGCCATCTGCACTGCCTGCCCAAGCCCAGGGACATGCAGGGCAGGTAAGATCAGTCTGCTGCCCCTGGCCAGGGCCACACAGGAGTTGTGCACAAGAGACCTTAGCCATGGCTCCACCCAGGGCCGGATTAACCCTTTAGTGGGCCCTAGACAAACAAACTCGTGGGCCCCTACTTTTTTCACTCAATGATTGTAATATGTAAAATAAGCACAACTGGGCTCTGTCTTCACTGGGGGCTGTAAGCATGTGCCTAGTTTGCCTATGTGTTAATCAGGCCCTGCTCCTCCCTGTTCCTGGCTGATGCCGATGCTGAAGCCCAAGCACAGGCAGGAGCAGGCTGCTACCCCAGCTGAGAGCCGCTGAGCTCGGCAGAGGCAGATCCCCAGTGAGTCTCAACCCGGCCCACAGCCGCGGAGTGGCCCGAACCCAAGAGGGCAGAAAAGCAGTGGCGCAGCCCCACCAGGCCCTTGGGACAAGGCAGAAAACCCGGGTGGGGGCAGAAGCACGGGCCCCGAGGGGGGTGGGGCCGGGAACCCGCACCCCGGGCAGGTGGAGGCAAGAGGAGCCCAGCAGTACCTGGTTGGCTGCAGC
>NW_017729031.1:78136341-78143870 GCF_001723915.1 Gavialis gangeticus
CGGGTTGGGTTTGACACCGGGGGCGGGGCGGGGCGGGGCGGGGCCCCACGGGGTGGGTTTGACACCGGGAGGCGGCTTAGGCCCGTGGCACATGCGCACCAGCGGTTCCGCCTAAAGTCACAGTCGTCAGCCGCCGGCGCTGCCTTGAAGTGCCGGCTGCGTCTTTCCGACGGGCACTGGAACCAGGCTCAGCCTGCGCACAGGGGCCCCGGGGGGTCTTGCCTTCCCAGCTGAGCCGCCCCGGTCGGCGCGCACTGGACTTCCTGAAGCGCAATAGAAGCCGACAAGCCGCGCATGCAACCGAAGTCTCGCATGATAAAAAACTGAGCGGCCCTAAGAAGAGCCGAGCCGCTACAAAATTAGGCATGAAGAAGTGCAGCAACTCGAGAGCTGGTTTGTATCCAGCCTCCGTTTGAATGTGGAGCCAGGCAGCTGGTTTGTCTCATCAGCCTAGCCTGTACAAGCAGGAGGGGTTTTTCAACCTCCCCTGTGCTTGCTCACACTGGTAGATTTTAAATGTCGTTTTCATCCTGAGGAATAGGCAGGGCAGCTATTTTGAGACCCCCAGCCACATGTTGCCTTCTGCCATTCACTGGTGAATCGAACAATAAATCTAGACCAGCCACATGTGCAAAGCAATTATCATGCCATAAAAAATGCCCATCCAGGTCTCAAGAGAGCCAAGGAGCTACAAAGTGAGTGCTTGAAAATGTGCAGGCAAGGTACTTTTAGTAGAGGTGATATCTTTTATTAGACCAACTGAGTAGTTGGAAAAAAGTTCTTGGCAAGCTTTTAGGCGCAGACATCCTTCAGGCATAGGGAGTCTCTGCTCTTCTCGGGAATTATATACTGAAATATGAAAAAGCAGGATTGCATACTGAAATAAGATAGTGATTTATTGCATTTTAGTTACCTGTGGAATATAATAATAAGAACTCCCTATGCCTGAGCAGAGATTCCCTATGCCTGAAGAAGGGCGACTGTGCCCAAAAGCTTGCTTTGAACCTTTTTTTCCAACTACTCGGTGGGTTTAATAAAAGATGTTGCATATACTCGAAGAACCTTGCCTGAAAATGTGTAACAACTCTAGAGCTGGTTTCCATCCAGCTTTCATCTGCACCTGTGGCCGGGCCCTGATTGACATCAGCTAGAACATGACCCTGTGGCAGAGCTCACTCTTGCACAATTTCTCCAAGATAAAAAAAAAATGGTTGCTGTCATGTCCATGCTTAATTTCTAATGTAAAAGAGCAGGAGATTAAAGAGCAGTTTTTTTCAGTAGAAACAGTTGACTTTCATTATTATATTCCACAGGTAACTAAAATGCAATAAATCCACTATCATATTTTAACATGTAATCCTGTTTTGTATAAGGTTGGGAAGACCGTGGCTTAGTCCATAAAATGCTGACAATGACTTGGTCCAGTAAAACACCTTATTATGTTTTATTAGTTTGTGATCTCATGGTTACAGAACTCTGTTTACATTATTGCTTGGGCAACAGAAAAACTTTCCTTATTTGATCAACCAGTTCTCTGAAGTATTTTATCACCACATCAGCAACCAGTTCTATGACAAAAGGTTACAAGCATGAAACAGAGCAGGCAACCTGAGCATTACCTATGGTAGAAAGTGTTATACAATGAATCATGACCTTTTCTATTATTTCAGTAAAGTACTATTTGTGACCATGAGATAAAATTTCACCGCTGCAGGTACTGCTAATCATGTGGATGGCTAAATATGTGGAAAGAATGGCAAGTTTAGTTAATGGCTGTCCTCTATACAACTTCTCAAGTAATCCCTTCTTTGAGGTTCAGTTTACATTCTGGTGGGAAAAACCTTATTCTAGTACATTGAACATTAGCAAAGTTTAAAACTTCATCTGGCCTTAATTGGTTGAGGAATAGGAATGGGCAAACTTTCACGTTGCAGCATTTTCTTAGCTCTAGAGAACTGAAGTTCATACTTTTATGTAACTATATTCTGTAGTGGTACCAAAAGTTGAGCATTTGTGTAGCAATGAAACATTGCATCAGGCAGTGATAGTTGTTTTTTAAAAACAAGTTAATTTAATTTATAATATTGCTGATTATTCACTTGGGGGGGAGGGGAAATCAAACACCAGTAAGCAAAGACCTGTGTTTCTAAAATGACATTTCTCCATACAAATGATAACTATCTAAAGGGAGATATGTAAGGGATGTGTCTAATTGCAAAGACTTTATAAGCATTTGCTAAAAATATACCCAAGGTGGCTTTCTTTCTGTTTTAAAAATAGGAACACCCAACTCAGACGAGTACTATGCAAGCCACAGAATGGATAATAAATTGGGAATAAAGTGTGGAAGAAGCTGGTAGAACAGCTTGGATTCAGCTGTTATGGAGTAAAGGTAGACCTAAAAATAGCAATAGATTTAAAGACAACATCATGTCTAAATATTCTAAGGCTTATAACCACCACTAACATAGGATGCAATTGGAACAGAGCATCGCCGTTCCAGTTTTAGAGTACCAAAGCTACAGTTTAAAAGTCTCATCCTGTCATTTTTCTTCTAAGTCCTTACTTGAAAGAAACATTGAAGAACCAGTATATTTATGGCTTTTTCTAGAATTGCCTCGTCATTGCACAAATACCCTAGCATTTTAGGGGCATTTTTATCACTTGATACTTTTAATCTGTAACAGGTCTTTTTCACTTCCAATTTCTATCACTCCATGAACCTGTTTTATGTAACATTGCCTTGCCACATCTAAGAGGAACCATGTGATAAACTATAACTAATTTTTCCTTTATTCGGTGCTGTTCCCTAATGCACCTTACTTAATGTCAGGCCGCTCTTCAGAGAGTGTGAAATGTTATATGTACCCTGTATCAGACTAAGGGGATAAACAGTTCCTTTGGGACTGACAAAAGCCCCAAAGGTGCCTCTGACGCAGCATGGTGGCTTTACTTTGTATAAAGGAGGAAATTACTAAGAAGTTTGGATGAGGTTATGTTGCTCATACATTCCACCTCCTCTGATATTTAGTTGTCTCAAAAACTACCAACGTAGGGTTATCATACATCCAGGTTTTCCTGGACATGTCCTCTTTTTTGGCCCCTTGTCCTCTGTCCAGGCAGGTTTTTTAAAATGCAAGCAAATGTCTGGGTTTTTTCTTTCCCTCTGCTTTTTCATGGAGCTGGGGGCAGTGGGGAAGCTGATTGGCTGCTGGGAGATCACATGCTCTGCACAAGGGCCCCCGACAGCTGCCAGAACGTGTGTGTGCTCAAGCAAGCTGCTTGGGCAGCAGAGCTGGGAGGGAGCAGGGACTGCGGGTCAGAAGTGTGGGGCACTGGCAGGGTTGGGGGATGCGGGTCAGGAATGCAGGAAACCAGCAGGGGTGGGGGGGCACAGGGCTGCGAATCAGGAGTGAGAGGCACCAATGGGTACCAAAGAGCTGCGAGTCAGGAGAGAGGGGCACCAGCAGGGTTAGGGGGCATATAACTGCCCCCCACCCCACAATCATATACCACTTCGCCGCCTTCTCTGTACTCTCTCTGGCTCTTCTGTCATCTTACGTGCTGGGGACTAGAACTGCTGTCATCTCCCTCATTCTAGATGAGAAGTTTTCTCTGTATCCACACCTCTTTGCAAGTGTCCATGTTGTTAACCCCTAACTACTTTGCTTATTCCTAGAGATTTTTGGGCTCATTGCTTTCTGGATACCCAGTAGTGTAGATGAAGGATACCTGCCCTGTATCTTTCCTCTGCTCAGGCTGGCTGGTTCTGCAGGACTAGTACGGAATATCCTCTCTTCCATGCAATCTGCTACTCTAATCTTTCCAATACAATGGGTGGCTTGGATCTGTTCCTTTAGTGTTGTTCATTGGTCAGGTGCCATGTCCAAGAATTGTGCGGGTTGAGCAATACTTCCTGACCCGGGCTTTACAAACCCTGCCACCCTGGACAAACACAGAAAGGAGCTAGCTGAACTCTTTTGTGAAAAGGAATGGAGGGGGGGGGCAGCAAAGGTAGTAGTAGAGCTACAAAGCATTTTCAGGAGGGGCTAGCAAGTGCAGCAGGAGTAGGCAGGAAAGATACATTGCCCAAGGGAGGGAGAAGCACAGAAACTGAGAAGATGTTCTGAGGAGGAGGGAAAGCAGTGGAGGCAGGGAAGGGGCTGAGCTGAGACTCCTGTATGGAAGACTGCTCCACACTTGACTTCAGCATGTAGGACAGAAGGGGCCCTCATTCCATCCCTCATGGGCTCGGGCTTCACCTGGTCATTTCAGGGCACCACCGGGAACCGTGGCTGAGAAGACAGCCCCAGCACCACTGCCTGCCCCTCATCCTGTGGCTGTGTAATCCTGAGGATCACAGATCAAACAGAGCCCTGCCTCACTTTTTTTTTTTACTCTTTCCATGGAACAGTTGGAAACACTGTCGGAAGATGCTGGAAAGAAAGATCCTCCCACACCGGAAAAAATGGGGGGTGATAGAGGTATGTGTGGGAAAGTGACACTGGCTAAGTTAGGTGATGAACTTAGGGCCACGCAGGAAGTCTGTAGCTAAGCCAGGAAGTGACACTAGGCCTCTTGAATCCGTATTCATTGACCTACCCAGAAACCATCATTGCTGCCGTACCTACCATCTCACGTGCAGCACTGCAGGAAAGAGAGAGTTAGCTCCTGACCTTCAAGCATGAAATTCTGCAGCGTGTGGGCATGGCAGAGGATCCAGTCAAGCTGGTTACCAGTGCCCTACCCTAACACACCTTCATAGCACACATGGCTTATTCACTCTGCTTGTAGACTCCATTTCAGCTAAGTGCAATGGCTAAGTGATTACAACACTGGACTGGAAACTGAAAGGTGTTTCCCTGTACAAAATCAAATCCTGTCCACAGGAGAAGCCTGTTTCTTGAGGAAAGACGTTGGACTGAATGACCTTTGGAGACCCTTGCTTTATTCTTCTACATTAAGTGACAGCTCTCTTTTCTCCACAGCAGCTGCTGCCAGCGCCCCTAGAAAACGGTCTTCCTTTTTTAAAAAGATAATGAGTTATACCTACATGTTAAATTGTTTTAGGAAAAATAGGTAAAATATAAATAGAGTTAGGAAAAATGTGGTTTGGTGGATTTTACTTTGTGATCATTTGCAACTTCATTCTCATGTAGTTAAACTCAACAAAGAGGGCAGACAGACAAGGCAGACTGGAAGCCTACTCCACAGGGAGGAAGCCAGCTCCTTTTATGATGCATCATTCAGGAATTAAAGTGCACTCCCTCCTGTGCCACAAGAGGGGTGTTAGAGAGAGAGGTCAGGAGCCAGCCGTACCAGTAGGTAATGCCATAAAGGGCCCAAGAACTCCTTGAGATAACTTGGAGGTACCACCTAGCAAGGGTGGGGAGTTAAAGCCAGCAGATAATGCCATTTGGAGATGGCAGCATTCTCCTCCTGGAATCACAGGGTAATCAGAAGGCTGCTGGAATCACCAGTGTTGACACGTCATTGTCAGCACCAGTAGAGGGAACAATTTTCTGAGTCTCTAGCTATAGTTCTGGGGTTTAACTCAAGCTTTCTGAGCAGAAGAGCAGCATGGCACAGCTGCCTGAGGGGAGCAAACACCCAGGACTGAGGACCAGCCTATCTTTGCCTGGCAGCGGGGAGAGATGAAGGGATATTTATGCCCCTGCCAGGCATGGCTGGTGAACTCAGACTGGTGGGGTGGGTGGAGAGGCACATAGGGTGTGGGGGGTTGCAGCTAGCCAGGAGCAGGATGGGGTTTGCAGCTGGCCAGGAGTGGGGGGTTGGGTTTCCACTGTTCCTGTCTTACTTACAGCCTCCAGCATTTAAGGTCTAGGTAGTTGACTTAGAGGCTGTACCCCTATCCTGTGTCTGGCACTTGGTTTTATCACTTGGTTACTGGGGCACCTATAGATATGCAGCAAGACTGCTCCAACATATTGTAATTACAGCATGCAGGAGCAGACTCGAGTCTGCTGGAGCATGATAATTACCATGCTCCAGCAGACTCCAGCGTCACATCTGTCAGCATCCTTGCCCTGAAAAATGGTGGTGGGGGCGCATTAACTAACGCTCTTTCAATGACCTGTAGTTAAATTGCCCCCATCGCCATTTTTTAACACAGGGACACTGATGCATGTGACACACTCAGAGTCATGCTAACTAAAGCACTGCACCCCCAACACTCCCAGAGCACATGTATAAACACCCTTGGTTTTGTCACTTGCACTGCTGGGCAGCTTGCACTCACTACATGGACTTGGACAGAACTGTCCCCTTTCTGGCCAGACTAGTCCACCCATTGTCCAGGATGGGATTCTCTTGTACTGCTCTCTCCAGCCTCTGGCACTTGGCACTGGGCACTGTCAGGGATGGGATACAAGATATGCTAGACCAGGGATTGTCAACTGGGGCTACACATAACGATGGGGGTACTTGGAAAGGAACTAGGGGGTATGCGCAGGCAGATGGCGATGGAGCGACACCCCCCACCACCCCATGCCACCACGCCCCAGGAACAGGGTTGGGGGGTAGGGGGGTGCGAGCTGCACAGGTGCTGCCTGGCCAACTGGACGCAGTGGGGGGGAGCTCACAGGCAGTGGCCGTTGCCGCCATCCACCACCCCACTCCACCACCACTCGCCGCCACCACCACCCCCCGCACCACCAGAAGTGTACCCAGAAGGTGTGCACTCTTTTAAAAAGGTTGAAAACCCTGTGCTAGACTATACAGTGAAGGGGCTGCTATGGGTAGGGGATGAGCCCGGCTGGGTGGGGAGGGTGGGGCAGACAATGAGCTCATAGAGAGGCCTTGGTAGGCTATCAGGCATTGGGCCAGAGAGACCGTGACCTCATAGAGGCTGACATCAGCCTGCAGGGCAAGTTCCAGAACCCCAGGCCAGGGGCTCAGACCTGAACAGACCTTCATGGTGGCAGGTCTCTCTGGCTGAAGCTGATACAGGTGAGGGAGAATCTGATTCCTATTTCTGGTCCCAGGGCCACCTCTTTTATCTGTCCATCCTTCCCGCCCCACAGGTGCCCCCCCACCAGAAACTCTCAGGTTTCAGCCAAGTGGTGCAGTTGGACCCCTCTTTCTGCCTGGTCCCCAACAATTCCTTGTGGTTAATGAGTTTAGGATTGTGGCCCTTCTCAGTCACAGTCTGTAATTTAGGCCCAGGTCACAGGGCCCTAGCATGCAACAATGTGGTAGTAACTTTGGAGTAAAAGCCAGTTGTGAACTCTGCCAAATGTCAGCCAGTTCAGGCTCCCTGGAATAGTTGGGCTCGGGACAAAATACCCAGTTGTACCCTTTTGATGGGTGGGGAGCTTTGATCCCCATATTTCCCTGCAGCTTTGTCTGTCTCTCCCGTTGTCTGTCACTCTCACTTGGGTCCTGCTGCACTGAAAACAAAGGGACTGCTCCAAGACTTACCCATTGGGGATAAAGCACACACTGCTGCATACCCAACAAGAGCTCCCCCCACCACACCTCTGACTCCCACAAGGGGCCTTTCCCCCCGC
>NW_017729031.1:78148870-78151126 GCF_001723915.1 Gavialis gangeticus
ACCACATTGGCCCTCTTCCAGTCCTCTGGCACCACACTACAGCACCACGAGTGCTCGGAAAGCCATGCCAGGGGTCCCGCAAAGACCTCAGCCAATTCCCTCAGTACTCAAGGGTAGAGATTGTCCGGACCAGCTGATTTGAATACATCCAGTCCTTCCAGAATTTCCCTAACTAGTTCCTCACTAACCCTTGGCCTAGATGCGCCTCCCCTGGGGTCTAAGGAGTCTAGTTCTCTCTCCCCTTCTCTTCCTGCCACTTCCCTATTCCTACACCTGAATAGGATATGGGGGGAGGCAGTAAAGGACTGGGATTCTCCTCGGGTTCCTTCCAGGGAGGGCTCAGGTGGGTGGGAGAGACTCAGGGTCAGGAAGGAGAAGGGTGGGGCAGGAGGAGGAGGGGTTTGAGAAAGTCAAGCACGGGGCTCAGGACTCTGTGTCTCTGCCTGACAAAGGCAGTGCAAGTGGGGGGGCGGGACTTTTGGGGGTGTCTTTTATTGGACCAGGTATAAAATTTGGGAGCCATGTTAGACAAGGGCACAGAAGAAGGGCACCTGGTACCCAAAAATTCTCTAACTAAGCAAAAAACTGACTGGGTGTGGGAGAAAAATGTGACAGAAAACTGAGAAACTGAAGTGGGGAATTCTTTCCCACCTATACAGTGGTCCAAGAAAAGATGTCCCTAAAATCACCTTGATCCTTGCATATTGTCCAGACCATTATGGCTACAACAATGCTCCAGCCCTACTGGGAGGAAGGATATGGCTTTTATTCAAATAAGACTGACATAGCCAATCATGGGACAGAGCATTTGATGCTAGGAGACAATGGCCAGGTGGTTGCTTAGCGCAAGGTGATTGTGATCCAATTACATTACATACTGCCAAAGAAAGGAGAGATTAAATCTGTAATTATATGGCCATGACATCACATCACAAATCATTGTTTCTAATCATCTAATCCCTCCAAGCTGAAGATAATGAGGAATACAACTGATAGGAGGAAAACATTACAAAAAGATACAAATGGAAGTGGAGAATAGTTCATCATGTGGCCAAAGAGCCATGACTCCACAAAGAGAAATCAATATTGTCCCCAATATGCCCCACTGCATTCAGCAAGAAAGGGAAGGCAGCAAATAAGGACCAAGCAGCAGTACATGGCAAGGAGAAAAGGGGGCAATAAATGGCACTTGGTAGAAATTAGGAGTGGGTTCTGCCATCTGAGTTGACTCAGGAACTGACAGCAACAATGTGTTGTCCACCTCTCTGTCCACCAGTCTAGAGCGAGAGGTGAAAAGCAAGAGAGAGGAAGTGGGAGAGGATACATTTTATGAGTAAAGCTCACAGAAAATTTTTGACAACAGAAGAGTGGGGAGACTCATGGATATTCAGGTTTATCCCAGGATCTGGACAGGGGTACACTCTAGTGACCCCAGGGCCCAGTGCCCATTCTCTCTCCCCAAGAAACCTGACCTCTGCTTTTGGGTCCCTCCAACTTGGCCTTGTCCCAGTTCCATTTTTCCTCATTCTTGGCTCTTGCCAAGCATCAAAGCACTCAGTTGGATATCTAACATCCCACTGCAAGACCTCACTAAAAAATATGTGGAAAAGGTGACTTAGAACATCTAGAAAAGAGAGATATGGAGCATGGCCATAAGGGAAAGGGTCATAAGGGAAAGGTGCATCCTTCTACTCTCATTGTGCCTTCAGAAAGATTGGAAGTGGCCTGTGTTAATTCATCAGCAATACACTCCACTGAAACAGTATGCAAACCTCCAAGCTATAGTTTACAAATGGTTTTAGCAACCTCTTGGAATCTGTTAAAAAATGCTACAATCGTTTTAGCAAAAAGAATCCCAGGTAAAAGAGGGGTGGAGTAGGGATTGATTGCAGCAAAAGTGATATTAACCAACTATTTAAATGTTTCTCAGTAGATTTAGCCAAGGGTTAGACAAGTTACGAAAAACTCGAAAACTTCTTAGAAGAAAAACCAATGGATGGACAGAGAAAACAGAGCAAAAAGAAAGAACATATGCTTCATAAAGCAATGAAGGTTAGAAACAAAGCCACAGTACAATGTGTATATGTGTATGTGTGTGTGTGTGTGTGTGTGTGTGTGTGTGTGTGTATATATATATATGTATGTATATATATCTTAGGGAGGTAATCGGTAAATGGCTAGAGTCAATACAGGTTTCCCTTACTTTATTCCGTACGTGCATTCCTGGAAAACTGTGCATAACTTGAATTCGCATAG
>NW_017729031.1:78151378-78180366 GCF_001723915.1 Gavialis gangeticus
AATGGCACATTTCATTGGTCACGTGTCATGTCCAAGAATTGTGTGGGTTGAGCAATACTTCCTGACCTGGGCTTCGCAAGCCTTGCCACCCTGGACACACACAGGAAGGTGCAGAAAGGAGCTAGCGGAACCCTTTGGTAGAGAACGGAGGGTGGACAGCAAAGGTAGTAGTAGAGCTACAAAGCGTTTTCAGGAGGGGCTAGCAAGTGCAGCAGGAGTAGGCAGGAAAGATATTCACATTGCCCGAGGGAGGGGGAAGCACAGAGAAACCGAGATGTTCTGAGGAGGAGGGAAAGCAGTGGAGGCAGGGAAGGGGCTGAGCTGAGATTCCTGCATGGAAGACTGCTCCACACTTGACTTCAGCATGTAGGACAGAAGGGGCCCTCATTCCATCCCTCATGGGCTCGGGCTTCACCTGGTCATTTCAGGGCACCACCAGGAACCGTGGCTGAGAGGACAGCTCCAGCACCACTGCCTGCCCCTCGTCCTGTGGCTGTGTAATCCTGAGGATCACAGATCAAACAGAGCCCTGCCTCACTCTTTTTTTTTTTTACTCTTTCCATGGAACAGTTGGAAACACTGTCGGAAGATGCTGGAAGGAAAGACTCTCCCACACCGGAAGAAATGGGGGGTGATACAGGTATGTATGGGGAAGTGACACTGGCTAAGTTAGGTGATGTACTCAAGGTCATGCAGGAAGTCTGTAGCTAAGCCAGGAAGTGACACTAGGCCTCCTGAATCTGCATTCATTGACCTACCCAGAGACCATCATTGCTGCCCTACCTACCATCTCACATGCAGCACTGCAGGAAAGAGATAGTTAGCTCCTGACCTTCAAGCATGAAATTCTGCAACGTGTGGGCATGGCAGAGGATCCAGTCAAGCTGGTTACCAGTGCCCTACCCTAACACACCTTCATAGCACACATGGCTTATTCACTCTGCTTGTAGACTCCATTTCAGCTAAGTGCAATGGCTAAGTGATTACAACACTGGACTGGAAACTGAAAGGTGTTTCCCTGTACAAAATCAAATCCTGTCCACAGGAGAAGCCTGTTTCTTGAGGAAAGACGTTGGACTGAATGACCTTTGGAGACCCTTGCTTTATTCTTCTACATTAAGTGACAGCTCTCTTTTCTCCACAGCAGCTGCTGCCAGCACCCCTAGAAAACGGCTTTCCTTTTTGAAAAAGATACCGAATGCTCTCTCTAGAACGCAGTCTCTTTTCTCTCATGTTGCCTTGCATGCTGCAGAAAATTTTGAAAAGTTGCGCCAGAGATTATACCTACATGTTAAATTATTTTAGGATAAATAGGAAAAGTATAAATAGTGTTTGGAAAAAATGTGGTCTGTTGGAGGCTTCTAGTGGTACTTTGTGACTGTTTGCAACTTCATTCTCATGTAGTTAAACCCAACAAAGAGGGCAGAGAGAAAAGGCAGACAGGAGGCCTACTCCACAGGGAGGAGGGAGGCTCCTTTTAGGATGCATCATTCAGGAGTTACGGTGCACTCCCAAGCAGTTGGCTGTGCCACAGGATGGGTGTTGGAGAGAGAGGTCAGGAGCCAGCCCAACCAGCCGGTAGGGCCACAAAGGGCCCAAGAACTTGAGATAACTTGGAGGTACCACCTAGCAAGGGTGGAGAGTTAAAGCCAGCAGATAATGCTATTTGAAGATGGCAGCATTCTCCTCCTGGAATCACAGGGTAATCAGAAGGCTGCTGGAATCACCGATGTTGACACATCATTGTCAGCGCCAGTAGAGCGAACAATTTTCTGAATCTCTAGCTACAGTGACTGGGGTTTAACTCAAGCTGTCTGAGCAGAAGAGCAGCATGGCACAGCTGCCTGAGGGGAGCAAACACCCAGGACTGAGGATCAGCCTGTCTTGCCCTGGCAGCAGGGAGAGGTGAAGGGAATGCTGGTGTCTCTGACATGTTGGAGCTCTGGGCCACCAGGGGAGCCTTCAGATTCACTCCTATGAGGGCCTGAGTCATCTCTGACCCATCTCTAATATGTGCTGCTTTTCCCACAAGGGCTGGAATTACTCTGGAGCTGAGGGACGTGGTATTGCCAAGGTCACTGCTGCTCACCCTCAAAATTCAAAGCTTGGGGGAGAGCCGGCTAGTTAGGGTTGGCCCCCAAATAATGAAGATTTCTTTAATATGGGCTGCCTATACATGTGTTTATTGGCTAATTAGAATGCATTGGAGCAGACGCAGTTAGTCGAGTCTGCTCCACGTCTTCATTAGAATGCTGCAGCATCCCCGCCGCGTCACATGTATTAAGCCCCCGCACATTTTAAAATGGCTGCAGGGCGCTTTAACTAAACCTGATTGGATAAAGTTTAGATAAAGCATCTCGCAGCCATTTTTAAACATGCAGGGGCTTAATACACGTGATGGTGAGGCATTTTAATTAGAGTGGCTGTCCCAGGACCACTCTTATTGGACTCCTCCCCCAAATATGTGTATAAGCAGCCATGATTTCTTTAAGCTCTTGCTTTTTGAACTCCCCACTCCTTAAGTGGGGATAGTTTCCAGGCTGCTGGCTGCCATATGGGCAGAACAGGAAACTGTGACGTTCACTCCCACAAGGATCTTGCACTGCCTGCCTGAGGACACAGCTTCTCCACAATGATGTTCTAGTGTGGAGGTTTCCAAAGTTTTTATGCTGCGGCCTGGGAAACCATAGCCCAGAAGTGGCCGCAGCCTGGCAAACCATGGCCCAGCAGTCACAGTCAACCACAGCTGGAATTTCCAGGTGGGGGGTGGGGAGTGGGCCAAACCCTGCGCTGCCACGGGACTTGCAGTAGGAACCATGGCCTCTCCGCCCAGCTCTGGGGAGCCACGGTTTGCCAGTCGGCAGCCACTTCCAATCCCACAGCCAACCCACCACAGCCTAGCACCAGGCCACGGGCCAGGTATTGAGAATCCCTGTTCTAGTGTAAGCCACAGGCTGTGGGCTGCTGAGGCCTGTTCCAGTGAGTCCAGTTTTTGCTCTCTGCTGTTCCTCATGCACCTCTAGCTTCAGGACCATTTCCCATCCTTCCCCAGGCCAGGAAGGGGCTCCACTGAAACCCCCAATACTCATTCTCAGGCCTCTTAGCAAAAATGGGCCTGCCTGACCTAGGACTCACAGGATGGGATCAGATGGGGGAGTGGTAGTGTCTATACAGGCATACTCCATCATCCTTCCATGTGAGGCATGCTGGGTTACCAGAGCGAGGAGGGAGAGCTCCTGAGGAACCTAGTGTTATCATACATCTTGGTTTTCCTGGACATATCCTCTTTTTTGGCCCCCTTTGCTCGCATTCAGGTGGGTTTTTAACATGCAAGCAAATTCCCGGGTTTTTGCTTTGCCTCCATTTTTCCCGGGCAGAAGCAGCTTGGATGCTTGGGGCTGGGAACAGCAGGCAAGGTGATTGGCTGTCAGGGGTTACGTGCTCTGCACACGGGCCTGGCAAGAATGTGTGTGCATGTGCACATGCAGGAGCTGCATGGGCAGCAGGGCTGGAGGGACAGGGGTCTCTGGGTCGGTAGTGAAGGGCATCAACAGTGCTGGCTGGAGGGCAGGGGGCTTTGGGTCAGGAGTGAGGGGCAGTGGCAGGGCTGGGGAGACAAGGGGTTAAGCATATCACCCCCCTCCCACCACCCGCAACCATATACCGCCCCTTCACAGGTGTTCTCCTTTTTGATTCTGGAAACATGGTAACCCTACAAAAACGGTTACTTTATCTGTCATCCAGAGAATATTTTAATCAAATCCTGGAGTGATATATTTTGCATATTTAGCTCACATAAACATCTTACATAAATATCAGTGACTTGTTCAATGTAAAAATGGATTTGAGCATAGATTCCTAGGTTCCAAATCCTAGATGTATGCTTGGGACCTTAGTTCACACCTGGCTTTCATATGAAACTATCACAATGAAAACCTTACAAAAAAGGTGAAATAAGTAGTAATGGGGTAAACAGGATGGAAGGAAGATGTTCAAGAAAATAAAGCTTCTATTCTTAGAGATCTGTTGGACAAATTCTATTTTGGGCCATAAACCATTATTTAAAGCAAAAATTAGTAGTTCACTGTTACCAGACAAAACATGCAGAACACAGAGACTATGTAACAAACAGTTCTTACCTTGTAACCATTAAAAACAAAATAGTGTAAGGAAGATTAGAACTGACTCAAGTACCAAAGGGCAGAGTGGAGAAGAAGCAAATGATGGGCAGGGAAAAGACTGAAGAAAATCGATTTTTTTTTTTTTTTTCAGAAAACTTAGCAGCATTTAAATTATTTGAAGGCAGTCCTTATTGTTAATACCACCTTTATAAAGGTTTATTGATACAGGGCAAAAAACCCCTGTTATTGTAATACTGAAATTTCTCAATAAAATAGAACCTGCAATACTTAAAGGCAAGACTAATTGTATTGTATTATGTTGTACTTATTATTATTTCCTAATTTATTTCCAAAGCCAGTGTTGATCTAAAAGAGGAGAATGTAAGGTAGCTTATACTCCCTTTGGAGCACTCTCACAGAAGATCAATTGGAAAAAAAAAATCAGTGGGGCTTAGGCTCCTAATCAACACTAGATGTTTCTGAAAACCTTATACTTCAGCCTGTTTCTCTATCAAGGCTGTTTTTCATGATCTTTGCTCTCCCATGACCTTCTTGTCTGTTGTCTCAGTAGTCAACCTGAGATTATAACGTCTTTGCAACAAGAATTCTGTAGTCTTTTAAAGCACTCATAGCAACGCAACATAAAATAATACACTCCCTGGTGTCAGTGCAGCAGCTGTATGTCAGGTATGTATAACACCCAAATAAGATGTCCATTTGTGTGGCCTTGGATTTTCCTTTAAAAACAAAAACAACTTATTTTAAGGTCTGGTTTTTCTTCCAGGTGCTTTGTTAGTCAAGTCAAATCTGTGTGCTGTTGATGATACTATGCGAAAGGAATGTGATCGTACTGTCTAGTAAAGTGATTTAAATTTCAAATCAACTTTGTTTCTCACTCAGATTCTTTGGAAAATCCCACCCACACTATCTGGGGTTATGTAACCACATTTCTTTTTAATTCACACACTGTGCCCCTTCTGGAATTTCTCTTCACTCCATTCTGGTCTTGATTAATTAGCTAATAAACACATACATATACACTTCTTGTATTAGCAAATTTGTCAAATGTACTTAGAAGAACTACAGATAAAAACAGAATATTGGTTGGTATTACTGACTTCATAATAAACGGACTGATTTGCTCAAACAGTTAATTAGTTAAATGTTTCCACTGGTGAAAAGAGTCCAAATGAATGTACAAGCTATATAGAAATTGTTGCTCTAAATGTTTGAAGCCTATAAAGATTTAAGAACAATGTTAAGTGTCTTTTGCACAAAGCCTTTTGACATAAAAATGCCTTTAAATTTGCCATATTTTCTCACATACACTTCCCCCCCAAAAGACAGCTGTTGGAAATTGCAATGCATATTATATGCAAAAAATATCATAAGATCAGTTTCTGCCAGTTACAGACAAAAATTTAATTAAAATCTGCAGGCTGCACTCCATAGCTGCTGCTACTCAGTTAAATGATATAAGGAACTATATATTACATTCTACCTTTCAAAAACAAGGTATATATTATGTTCAGAGATGTGTTATATGTGAGACAATATGGTATATTTAGATTTGCAATAACATTCATATGGCCTGCCTGTTCAACTTTAATGAGCAACCTAAACTTCTGAATCAACTGAGAGTTAAGAGGGCTTACATGGTAGATTATAAATGGGGAAAAAAGCAAATGGACTATTTTCTAACTTGAATCCATTTTGATGCAAGGTAATATAGCAAGCTGAATTAAAAATAGAACCGCCATTTAGTTATAACTCATATATAGTTTAAACCCTTAACTATGCTTCATGATAATTTACCCGATTCATCTTCTCAGAAATGCATGTGCACATCCTACTAGAACTTGCATTATTCTATTGTCATAATTTAAATCAGTACTCTCTGAATATAACTATATTAATAAAATAATGCACAGAATTCCTGCCTCTCAGTCACTTATAACCAAAAGCCAAACCATGTGAGATTTAATAAACTGAAGTTAACAATTGAGTTTAACAATTGAGTTAGCTTGTGTTTACAATATGGACTGCTAAAACTTTAAAATCAGTTGACTAGTTTTTAAGGCTAGGGACAGACATTCAAAAAGCCAGAGCCAGAATTGATTCAACCTTTGCAGGTTAGTCTAAACTGGCTAGGCTGAACCAGTTTCCAACCATACAAACAATCCCTCTGGACTGAGGAAATTCGGGCACATGCCTGCAGTGGCTCAGGCTAGAAGCCAGGGGGTGCTAGAGCTGAGGGGGGTGTGGCCAGGCCCTGGCAGGACTTTCTCATTAGGCAGGTCTGCCTGCACCATCCCAAGCTTTCCCCTGCTGGCTGCTCAAGGGGTGGGAGAGTTGTCAGCCCCCAGACCCTTGCTAGCACTCTGAGGCAAGTGGGGGCATGCAGTGCATGCATCTGTTGATGATGCAGAGCTTTTCAGTCTCCCTCCCTGCTTGTTAGACTGTCTGAGGCAAACTGACAGGCGAACAAGGTAGCCTGGAGCTGATAAGGGTGTGCACAGAGCATTGCATAGACTGGAGAAAGTGATTTGAATAAAAGAGGCAGGAAGGGAGCTGGGTTAGTGTTTGTGACCCATGTTCCTATGGGTTTCTTTGCTTCTATGCCTCTCCCAGAATTGCCCCTTCTCCACCTTCCCCGCTCTCTGCCCTTCCTACCTTTCCTGTTCAAAGCACCAGTCTATACACCGCACTGCGCACATTTTTCACAGCTTCTAATAAAACTATATATATCTAATTTAGTCAGTGTATATAGGTGCACATCTACCCTGCTTTCTAATGAACTCATTGCCAGAGAAGTTTTGTGCTTCACATCCTCTTTCCCAAGACTTCTACTGTGAATTCCTTATCCCATTTAGTCAACAGGAGTTTTACAACAGAGTTCGTTGAGGCCAGGAATTCACCCTTAATATGAAGTTTCTTCTGCTGTAAAAACAGAAGTAAATGTTGTCACATCAGAGGCCCAATCCTGCAAACATGTACTTTCAGAATCTTACAATTAATGATACAAGTAAGGGTTACATAAATAAGAGTTTTCTATATAAGGGCCTAAGTGGATCTTTTTCATAGTGTCATAGTTTTTAGAGGCTGGAAGAGACCTTAAAGATCATTTTTATTTAACATTCTCTATATTCTCTCTCTCAAGGAATATTTTGAAGTTGATCATCCCATAATTTGGATATAAATCTAAATTATAACAATAGCAGCAGCAATTCAGCCAAGTAAAAAATGACAAACTTTGTGGATGTTTCTTATTTGAGATTAAATAGGGAAATTTTCCCATGTACTGTTCCATTAGTACGGTGGCAATCGTCTAATACACAGAGGGCTTAACTGCGCATTAGCATAGTTTACTGCACACTTGCACAGTAATAGTTTACCAGCGCAGCTACAGCTGGTCTCCACAGAGACCCCAGCCTGAGCTCTCCCACCCAGGTGCGGCTGGGGTCTCCATGGAGACTGACCCAAGCCATGCTGGCAGGGGCAGCTGGGAAATGAAGTCCATGGCCAACCAGATCTGACCTGTGGGCCAGACTTTGCCTCTCCCTGTTCTTGGCTAACTTGAGGTAGGAGGTGAGGGTGTGCTAGCAGCCCTTAAGGTGGCTGAAGGCACACTCCACCAGGGTGTGGGCCTGGCCCAAGCAGCAGTTAAAGTGGGCCTGGCAGGGCTCCAGCTGGCCAGCATAGGGCTGGAAGAGCCAGAGGAAGACTGAGTAGGTGGGGTCCCTGAGGAGGGGCAGGACAGTCACAGCACCCAACTGCAGACTCAGCACCCCCAGTGTGAAGCAGCTGCTCTGCACCAGGCCTGGCAGGCTGGAGTTCCTGAAGACACAGGAGTCATGCGCAGTACCTGCCCAGGTGTTGCTCACGTGCATCAAGGCCCTGTGGTGGTCCACGACAGCTTGGAGCTCCACAGAGTGAAAGCCCCTCTGGCTGTAATAGGGGCAGTCTCCATGGAGTAGACAGGTAGCAGGGATGTGGGTCCTATCCAGGGCTCCAATGCACTGGGAAAATCCAAGGGCACAGAACCCCACCACCACCACCACCAGGGGGTCATGCACATAAAGCAGTGTCCCCCAGCATGGCCTGGAGGGCACCATACACCTCCAGGATGGCCTCCCTGGTGGTGGCCTTACCTATGCCAAACTGGTGGCAGGCAAGACCAGCTTCAGCAGGGTGAGGGCCAGCTGGGTGTCTGTGGGGAGGGGTGGCTGCATGGCGGCGTCCTGCCACTCCAGGTGTGGCCAGAGCTGCTCCACTAGATCCTGGAAAGTGTCCCCGGTCATCTTGAACATCTTTAGCCACTGCTTATTGTCCCAGGGTATGCTGGACAACATGCAGCCACCACTCCTGGTTGACCCAGTGGGCCCAAAGGCAGCAGGACCGGAGGCCCAGGAGGGCAACAGCGGCATCCCGGAGCTTGTTGTCATTGTCCCTGCCAGGCAGATAGGACTGAGGTGACAGCTGTGTAGACCCTGTGGGCCTCATCTCCTCTGATGTAATGGCTACAAATTCGCACATGCACTCATGAGTAGAGGGTTGAAGATTATAAAACTAGTGACTGACTGACTGACCCTTGATGATTTGTGACCCAGATAAATATATTAAGCATGCAGTCACCCACAAGTTACATAGCATTGTAGTGGGAAGCCTTCATGTATCAAGAAGCCTCTGAAGTGTGAAGACTCCTGATTGGTTGAGTAATGATTGATGGGTGATTGACTGATCAAATTAGTTTGCAATTGGCCTAAAGCATGACTGAAAGGAGTGGGGCAATTGGTCTAAATAAAAGATGAGTGAGCACCAGAAGTGAGTTTGAGGTGCATTTGTGAGGTGTGGTGATGGTGTGTGTGCTTGTTATCTAAGTGTGGTGCTGCCTGATGTTATGAAACACAGTGGACACTGCAGTAAGTGAGACTTACCTGAAAGGATAGCTCCTGACTGCATTGAACCCAGAGATCTTCACTACCTGCAGTTCTGTCTGGAGAAGGTAATGGATAGCCCCTCCTTTGCCTTGAGGTCCTGAGTATCCTGTGGAGAAAAGGGTTAGAAATCCTCAGTTTCAGTGAGATCTGTTAGAGCGGTCTCACAATAAGGCCTACATGTGTTATACTGACAGCCTGTGGTGGTAAGGAGCGTAACTATGAGGGGTGTGCGAAGCAGGCTGTATTCGATTCAGATTCAGCCCGATTCAGGGAACAGCAATTCGATTCATTGATTAGGATCACTATCCTGATTTGATTCGGATGAATCTGAATATTTGATGCCGATTCAGAGAATCACTGATTTGCCCATAGACACAGCTTTAAATGTTTTTTTAACGTAGCTTGAGGTACCAGGCATGGCTTGTGAACGCCGAGATGGTGGGTCAGATAGAGCATCCCACAGGAGCGCAAGGGGGGCCCCCACACTCTCAGTGGCAGACTTCCTGCAACCCCCGGCTTGGTAATCTCCCACAGGGGGAACCCTGGGTGCCCCCCCCAGACCTAGAAGGCACCAGTTGCCAAGCTGGGTGGTGGGGAAGGGTCCCCTGCATGCTCCACAGCGGACCCGGAAGTGGACCGAAAGTGCTTTGGGTCCACCACCAAGCACGCAGGGACCCCCCCGTGCTCTCATGGGATGCTCCATCCACTGCAGCATCTCAGCGTTTACGAACCGCCTGGTACCTTGAGGTATGTAGAAAAACATTTAAAGCTGTCTGCATCCAAATCATTGAATCGCTCCAAATCAATTCGGAGGGTTCTGATTCAATTCAGAGAGATTAAAGGGTCTCCTGATTTGATTTGGAGATTCAGCCACCGAATTGGGTCGAACTGAATCAGCAACCGAAGCTTCCCACAGCTCTAGTAACTATCTTTTGGACTGGTGTTTGAGTGTTTATATCTATTAGTTTGTGTAACTGCTTATACTAGTTGATGCTGTTGTTATATTTTATTCAATACAGCTATGGTGTTTAAGCTTATTGGAGTTGTAGTGTGTTTATTCCAACCTTCAAGCGGGGCTAGGCTGCACGTCAATGCCTGAAGGATTTAACCCTAAATCCACCACATTTGTTTATATCAAAGAAGTATTTTGAGGAGGCTTAACAACCCTCCAATCCAATGGTTGATCAGAGACCCTCAGGGGTGCATACACAGTGGATGGGCAGGCAGTTGCTGGGCTTAGGGGAGCTGGGAGAGGCAAGATGGCTGTGGGCCAAGCAGCGGCTGGCGCAGCAGGCCAGCAAGGCCAGTGCAGTGGCCAGCAGGAGTGTGGGGTTGGTCATAGCTGCAAGGACCAGGGGCAGGAGCCATGGCATTGGGAGGCACAAGGGGTGAGGACAGCACTGTCATGTGCCATCCCTGCACTGCACATGCTGCTCCCTGGCCAGAGAAGTGGCTGGCCAGGGAACAGCATGCAGGGCTGGCTTTTAAAGAGGACTGCCAGCTGCTGGCAGCTGCAGTTTGGAGCTCCTCCTAGTGGCAGCAGGCATCCATTGCAACGCCCCAGGAAGTGGGAGCAGAATTGCTGCCATTGCCAACTAGTCTGTTCCTGCTTCCCTGCATGCGTAGATGCCTGCCCAGCACGACTTACTCATGAGTAATTTTCTCGCGAGTAAACTGGTGCCACAGCAAATGCATATGTGGATGTGCCCAGAGTCGACAAAGCAGCACTTTCAGATTTAAAAAGTTTCAGAGTTCTTTAAGACTGGTAAAAAGACTGTTTCTGTACAAAAGGCCTATGAACCTTTAATGTATACAGTTCTTGCTACTTTTGTTCTAATCATCTCAAAGAATATGATAATTATCATTCATAGCTGCAAAATGACACTTTTGTGATTGTACTTGTGAAATTAGTAGCTGCTGTTTAGAGCAGAGATGCTTCTAAGCATACTACATTCTTGGGGGAAAAAAATCCCACAAAATCAAAAAGTGGAGAATCGCCATTTTCGTTTCCTTGCAATTTCAAACTAAGCACTTGTCTGTATTCCCCAGTGCTGTACTGGGGAATATGAACAAAGCATATTTAATCACTTTAAATGCAGTAAATTTAGAGTACTTCTGAACTGAATGCTTCAGTAATACCAAAGCAGATCCATGGCCACATTGTGTTCAGTGAAAGGAACAAAGCTCACTCAGATGGTTCTAATACAGAATTTATTTTGTTGGTAGGGATTTTGCTTGTGCTAGAACTGCAGCATGCAGCCCAAAGTAGTAATTAATACCCATTTATTATCTCTCATGTACATGCACCTAGATTATGGGTTCTATAAAATATATAATTTTAGACTACTTCTGTTTTAGATTTAAATTTGAATTAGACATTTGTTGACTTTAGAAATGCCCACCATTTGCCCAGATGAAACTTGGATATTGACCCCATGCCCATTTACACCACTAAATACAATCATTATGAGTCAATACAAAATGTTTCCTGTACAGAACTATAAAAGTTTCTTTAAACTTAAATATAGACCACAAGAGATTAATTGGAAAATAACCTAATTAGAAAAATCCTGACAAAGAAATGAACTGAAAAACATCATTCTAACATGAAATGTTTATTATATAAAAAGTTCATGAACTGCATAGCTGTGACATGAGTAGTCTAAAAAATTATACCAATAGCCCACTTGTGTTTCTTTTGCTAATCCCCAGCAAGTTAAACACTAAGAAAAATGTCATATAAACTGCTCTACTCTATAAAATTATATATATAAAACAAAATTATGGCATGCACAATAAAAGTTCTTATTAAAAAAAAAAAAAAAATCAAACAAATATTGATCCAAAAAAATAGACATTTAAAATTCTTAGATTCAAGTTGAATTTTGAATTTACATAAAAAAGTACAAATTTGAAAAAAGCTCCATTGGATAAAAACTAAAGTTTCTTATTCAAATATAAAGATAACTTAAGTCCAGAAAGCAGTAACAAAATGTAAACATTCATAAGACACATGAAAATTCTCTTTAAGAAATATTAAATTCTCTTTAAGAAATATTTACTGTTTTTTGTCTCATTAAAGTGCTGGCATATGCTTTCAGCTTTATCAAATGTTAAAAGAAACAAAACACATTTATGTACATGATACCATCTTCATGAGCTTCCAGTTTTATCATTTTAATTTAGCAATAATTTGACAGGTCTGTTAAGGCACGGTTTTGCAGAAATGTGCTATTCTGACATTTCTTCCCTCCCTTCATCGTAAATTAGTGTCCAACTTCAAATATTTTCTAATTTAAAAAAATATTTAAACTGATTTAATACAATTTGTTTTTGTTAGCTAGTTTTAAATGCAAGATATCTATTTTGGAAATTATGGCTTTTACACAATTTGGGGAGAGAGAAAGAGCGAGCTCTGAAGTCAGTCTATCTACTGCAGCAACTACCTCTCTTGCAAAATCATGGTATCATTTATTTATAATAAATATATAAAAAAGGATATGTTCATATGTATAAGAGTTAACAGTGAAGGCCCCTAACACCTAGGCCCCTCAGGTAGGTTCCTACTTGAGTCCACTTGGTGTTAAAAGGTATCACAAAAAAATATCTTGTTTGAACATGGCAAAGTAGTGGATTTTAACAGACTAGCTAATGGCCTGATCTTGAACGTCATACTCAGGTTAACGTCAATCTGTACCAACAGGAGTGCCATTAAAATAGATCCACATGATTTAAAAAAAATTCACCCCTTTTGCTAAAATATAATGCAGCCTTTTATTGCATGTTAATAATGGTATTTACATTTTTTCCTTCAATTTTAGTTAACAATGTTGAAATACTGTCAGGGTCGACATCCACATCTGAGGAAATGCAAGATAAATCAGAATTGTGATACTTAATTGGGCTGGACAAGAGACATCCACAGGATCTGATTTAACTCTTTAGCCTAGAAGACCCTGAAAGTACTTTAAAGTGCTATTAACTCTCATCATATTTCAAAGAGTTTAATACTTACATTCTTATGT
Source organism: Gavialis gangeticus (assembly GCF_001723915.1). Classification (NCBI taxonomy): domain Eukaryota; kingdom Metazoa; phylum Chordata; order Crocodylia; family Gavialidae; genus Gavialis; species Gavialis gangeticus. Next base: position 78,164,465 of record NW_017729031.1, read on the forward strand.
GAGAATACTCAAATTGTTATACTATTAGTGCTATTATGTTGAAGATTGCGTTTTGTCAGCATTTCAAGGACCTCCCCCCCACACACTTAATTATCAGGAGTTTAAACCCTCATCAACATCTGCTCAGGTGAAAATTTGGAGTATTTATCAGATCCTAGAAACAAGGAGGTGGGTGAAAACAATACCTTTGCTTATCTGCAGTTTAAAACCAAGAGAAAATGGATACATGTGTTCTCTAAAAATTATGAAGGATTTTATAAGCACTAAAAGCTTTGTTCTTAAATAATAAAACCTTTAAAGGTCATTTTGCAACATGGACATAGGTCTCAAAAAATACACATCTTTCTTAAATAAATATTGCTTTGTAAGCAAAATCAAAATCTTTCCACTCCATTCTTTTTTTGTTGTTGTTAACCAGTCAGATTCCTACAATGCAGGTGCATCACAGCTATATAGAAAATAAGTGTCTATTAGTCTATTCTTTATACCCTTTAAAAACTTCCCAGATAAAAATATTATGGTATAGGAATTCTTATGGTTTACTGGAATGTAATTCCAATTAAATCTAGATTTAGAAAAGGATGACATTATGATGCCAAGCAATAATAAGCACTCAATCAATACATGTTTCAGTATAGTACTTTTTACCCTTTTTGATAGAGCTGTCAACATAAACCAAATCTTCAGCATTAAAACTAAAAACCTACCCATATTCTACAATGATTCAACATATGTTACATACCACATACTCAGGGGAACCAGTTAGCAAAGGCAAAATGACTATCTTTAACTACTGCCAACTGTTCTAGATAGAAAAGGCACTTGCTCATTAAAATACTGCATCCCAAGGCATCCATTAATTTTAGCTTGAGCATCATTTCAGTTAAAAAAACATTGAGAGCAGCCACTGTAGGGCAGCAGTTCCCAAACTGTGGGTCATGACTCCAAATGGGGTCGCAACATTAGCAGATGGGGTTGCAATGAACGGGGATCTAGGTTTTCCAGAGTGAGAAAAAACATGGGAAAATGCAGGCTTCCCTTTGCAGGATGGTAGAGTTCCAGCCTGCAAAGGACTGCTTGGGGCTGGGGAAGCAGGGGAGGGTGACTGGAGGCAGGGAGCACCACGTGCATGTGCATGCATACATGTACACATAAGCCAAACAGCAGTGGAGAGTAGCTCCAGCAGATCCCTCCAGGTAAGTCTATGGTGGGGAGGGGACAGAGGCAACACATTGGGAGAGCAGGGGGCCCAGAGGGAGAGCAGGGGGGTATGTTCCTCCCCCCCCCCAAGGTTTCTGCACATAATGGTGCATGGGGCTGCAGTGGGGTCAGACCAGCTCCAGGCAGGAGCCACCTCTGTGACCCAGAGGGCAGGACCTGGTGCAGGATGGGAGTGCCATCATGGCTAGCAAAGTAAAGCATGGCAGCAGCAGCATATTGTTGTTCCCCCCTCACTGCTAGGTGGGCAGGGGACACCTCACCTTGGCGACCACAGAGCTTGGCGCACAGCTCCCTCCCATGCCAGGTCCTGCCCACTGGGCTGCAGAGCCCCTGGGGGGAGAGGGCAGTAGGGCAGGGAGCCCCAAGACTCCAGCAGGCAGTCTGCATCCTCCCCACTCCCCCACAGGCTCTGTTCTGGCTGTGATGCCTGCAGTGGGGGAAGTGGGGGAGGAGCTGGGCTCCATGCTCCCATGGGTGGTAGCTGGGGCTTGGCCACTACTGAGGGGTGCAGAGGGCTGTCGGTTGCGAAAGAGGGGCCATGCTGAGGAAGTGGGTTCATAAATGGGGTCATGGTGAGGAAAAGTTTGGGAAGCACTTCTGTAAGAAAAGACTACCAAAAACTAGTTTCAATTCCCCAGTTCTGATCAGGTAGCAAGCCCTAGTCTTTGACTTGACTATGCCTGAGTTGTTCAGCTAGCTCCATGCATTCGTTTTATCCTCTTTATATTGAACACTAATATCTTTTTTGGACTAAAACCTGAAAAGTGCAAACCATTTTCAACTATAGCTCAGTCAAAAGAGAAGTTAGTGCCAGAACTCCAGTTTTGCAGAAGTGAAGTCCATTGCCAGCAATGCCATTAAAGGGAGCACCAGCATAGGCATCAAAAGTGCACTTCCAGCATAGCCACTCTGTAGGAATGGGCAACACGTTATAAAATTAGTCTCTGGAATAGATTATCCTAAATCTAGTTTCAGAGAACCTGCATAAATAGTCATGTTAACATACAAAGTCTGTCACAAAGTCTTGAGGATGTTGCAATGAATCATCAAACCGGAAACGTTTAGAGACCGTGCTGCTGTCCTCTGGAATGTTTTCTTTATCTTCTCTGTTGCTGCAGGTACCATTACAAATAGATTTTGTATTCTTCTCCTCTGAACACCTTGCTGTATGGTCTGGTATCAGAAAAGGACAGGAATTTTCTTCAGGACTGTACAGGAGTATGAACTCCCCTTGCTGCAACCAAGAATGACAGAGACAAGCCTCTGCTGTTGGTCTTTCCCTTTAAATAGAAAACCAAAAGCCAATTATTTATTTTATAAGTATTCACCCCAATGAGATGTAGAATTTATTTCAAAATAAAAATATGCTTAGAAACATTTGCAGATGTCCCAAGTTAGCAATTTTGAACAGCAAAGTCTTAGTCACACAACAGGTGGAAATGCTAGCTCACATTGCTGACTTTCTACAACCTTTCTACAGAAGAGGACATCAAATTCTTTTCCGTCTCAGGCTACAAAGCCTGAGGTGGTTTTATTCACTGTGCACTTCATGTCTGCCAGAGAGGACTCATTTAGCTTCCAATGCCCATTGTAGGATGGGTTGAAAGGTTGAGTTTTGACTCTCCTATATAGAATCTAAAAACAAAGGATGAAAAAGGAGGTCTGGTTGAAGGGTTTCAACCTGGAAGAGATTTGTTCAGTCCGGATGTTAAAAGTAAAAGAACCGGAAACTTGTTCAAAGGTTTCAGACTTTGATACGTTTATGACAATAAACCAATGCCAGAGTCCAGCAAGTATAACCCTGCAATGTTCTGTTGCCACAGGTAGTAAAAGTTGTGGGGGGAGAAGGGATGGAAAAAGAGGACTATAGTCAGTCCTCCTCTTACCTCCTCTAAGGGGGCACGTGGTGTACACATGTACATGCAGGCCCTACAGATTCTTCTAGCTAAAGGAATCAGATCTCCAACATAAAACAAATGCTCACTTACAGTGGAATGATGCACGACACATGATTAAAATATCCATAGCCTGATTTTCATATTCCAAACTTCAGACTGGGTTTGCAGAACTAGCAGTTGTCACACATTTTTTCGATTTGCCAGCTGAGCAAATCTGATTTAGAAGCTACAACTCCTTTTTCAGAATAAAACTACTCTTAAATCCAGACAGCATCCTACCAAATGAAAGTCAGTTTACTACACTGGCAATTTTTTTTGTCCAGTGAGACTATGCAGTAATTTATAATTCAGTTTTAAAATAGAAGTTTGATACAAAACTAATCAGATCTCACTATCAGGTCAACTCAGATTTCCTTTTTCATATATCATAATGTAGAAACCAGTATCTTTTAATTTTAAATGGGTACTAGGAATATTACATTATTTACACTACAAGAGCACCCAAGTCCCCAATCAGGAAAAACCTAGGTTTAAAAAGTGTTATATACACACACAGGAACATACAGTCCTCACCCCAAGGAATATACTACCTACTCTGGATTTTTTACAAGAAGTTTTTGAATGAAGTCCTTGGCAGGCTGTGAAATAGACGCAAAAGTTTCATCAGAATAATCCACATTAACTTGGGAGATATTAAGAAAAGTTTCTTGCTTATCAGCTCCTGCAAATGGAGATTCTTGAGTCAGCAGCATATATGAGATTATGCCGATGTTCCTAAACAAAAGTACAAATAATTAATCTTTCATGTTACACGAGTGACAACAAAATGAAATCTCCCTATAATACCTGCTTCTGTGAGCCAGCTTTTCTTGTTATTCCTCATTTTGCTGACAATAAAAGAACTCAAACACACCACAGTTCTAAGCAGTTTGCTCACATACATATGTGAGGCATGGGATAAATTTCCTACTGTTTAATTTGGAACTTAAGACAGTGGCTCTCTTCCTCTTTAGACTCTAGGCACCCCTCATTAGTAGGGATGTACCTGCTCCCAGGAGGCTGCTTTCAGGTGGCTCATGAGAAACTCACCAGACCGGAAGAGGGCTCAGTCTAGAATTATATAAGCCCAGAGCCTGAGCCGGTCAGGCAGGCTCTCCCTGGCACCCACAAAGTAAGGAGCTCCTGGCAGCAGGGCTCCTGAAGGGACTCTGCTTTATATCAGTAACCCTGCAGGCCTGGGAACAGATGAAGGTTACCTGGGCAGAGGAAGACAGGGTTATACAGCAAGTGGCCTTTGTTTTATTTTAAACTCCCAGAGAGTCTGAGGGGTCTGCCAAAGAGCTGAGTTACTTCCTTTTTTATTCAAGTGGTACTGATGGTTTAGCCCTAAGCCCTACTGTGGCAGGCTGCTGGCCTGCTTAGAGAACTGGTAACCCAGGAGCCTACAGACTGTGGGTAGGAGCCAGTAAGGGGTCAAGGAGCCTAGAGAAAGGCTGAGACCCAGACCAGAGGCTCCCTGGGCCCAGGGAAGGGCTGAGCCAGACCAGAGAGCCCACATGCCCAGAGAGGGTGCTAAGCCAAACTAGAGGGTCCCTGAGCCTGGAGAGGGGCTGCGTGCAGGACCAAGGGTCCAAGAGCCCAGAGGAGGGGCTGTGTGCAGAACCAGGGGTCCAAGGGCCTACAACAAGATGGTATAAGGGACTAGGGGGTCTAAAGTTCCAAGGCGGCATGATTATTTAAACAGAAACAGTTAACATCAATAGGAAAGAATAGCCACAAGGCTTTGGGTGCGGTATAGGGGAGGAATGGAGCCACACAAGCCTCCTCCACCTGCCAAAAAAGGGCACTTTACTTTAACTTCGGCACACCCCAGTGCTGAGCCCAGCACATGCCCAAGAGAGCACTAGTTTGACCCAGGGAGTGTTCCCAAGAGCAGCCGATATCGATATTGTTTATTATTCCATTACAATAAACATTATTATTTATTACTATTACTACCACCACCATGACAACCAGACTTACAGCAAATAAAAAACAATTTAAAAATACTTACCATATATCTGTAGCTGTGGTGATTGGATCGTAGTTTAAGATTTCTGGAGCTGGGGGGTGGGGAAGCAGAAAAGAGTGAAGTACACAATTAAAATATTTATTGCTTACATGTGTAATATGTAAATGCCACACTAAGAGTGAAATATATTTCAATCTAGGAAAAAATTGCAAAAACCCAATCAAGCTGCAGGAAAAAAAAGTGCTGTCCTAACCTGCTACACTAATGTACTATGGCGCAGACCAAAAATGAAGTTAGTTACAGGTTTCTAAAGAGACTGGATGTTACTTACTCACTTTAGCTTAAGAGTTACAAGATTAGATTGGGAATTTCTGCCTAGAGCCACCTGCCCTCTCTGGAACTGGATGGACAGAACCATGAGAGAGAGAGAGAAAGAACTCCACTGTACTCGTGCTGCATCGCTGATTACTATATCAGTTTGAGGAGCATTAAGTGCATTCTAGATCCATACGAGCGCTGTTCTAAACCAGTTCTGTCAAATATCTTCTAGATGCCTACATCAAAATTCTTGGTACATTTCCAAAAGCCAGGCATTCTGGGAGATCTCAAAAAGGCTGTCAGGGTGTTATGCAACAGCACTAGGAAAACTAACTGAATTAGTTCTAACTTGAGCACAGAGTAGCATTAAGTTGGTTCAGACCAAGCTGTTTTTTTAACCCTACTGGAAGCCCACTCTATTCCAACTAATCCTTAAAATACTTGTTAAACCTGTCTGACCAGTTCACAAGTCTTTGGGGGCAAAGATAATTTTTTCTATTCTGTGGTTCCAGCTTATCTAAGATCAGTTTAGCTGAACCAAGTTTAAAAAAAATCAACCTCTCTGTCTCAGTACATTTATCTTAAAACCTTGTTCAACACTGGAAAAAAAAATTAAGAGTATTTTGGGCCTGTAATAAACAATAAAAGCCAACATGGCTGAACCAACTTTAGAGTTAGTTATAAGGAAGTTCCACCTCTTCTTCTCCTTCCCATCCACGCATATAGTGTAAGGACACTCTAATCAGTAAGATTATAAACTTGCTCGTTAAATTCACACCAATTTTCAAATTCAATTGATTAGTAAGGAGACGTAGTCATACAGAGAATTAAGATTCTGTAGACACATTTTCAAAATGAAACACTGTTTTAAAAAGCACATGGCTGGACCCTCATATCACACCTAATTCTAGTGCGCACTTGAGTATTTTTAAATTCACTTCAGTAATGATTAAGCTGGTCCATGTACCCCTAAGAACCATCCAAAAAGCAACATGTAGTTATCATTAGGAAACAAACAACACTAAAGATCCAAAACCAGCAGGAAGGTGAATGACTAAACACTGTACATTCTGCTTTCACATTCAGCGAACTGTTCTACTTTCATTTGCATACAAGAAATATAAAGAGGAAAAAACACTTCTCCATACCTAGATAGTCTATGGTTCCCATGATGTGTCGCAGTTCACTAGCACTCTCAATCTTCCGAGACATACCAAAATCTACAATTTTTACATCACCAAGAGGATGCAAACTGCTCAACAGGATGTTCTGGGGCTAAATAGAGAAAGATAGCCATTTAGTCTTTAATACATTACAATTTTAATTATACTCAGAGTTACCGATACTCATGGAATGAAATATAGTTTATATTTATTAGCAACCAGAATTGCATTACAGACTGTAAAGTCTGAGCGAAGCTTCTGTAAAATTCCCTGCAGCTCTCTTTCTACTAAAGATATACAAGCAGCAGAAAACATAAGACTACTGTAATTATGTACATTTCTCATGGGTTTATACTTTCTGCATCTGGATCAAAATAAAACATTTCAATTCAACTTTAACACCTCTTCTAAAATGTTTTAGTCAAGGACCCAGAGGAACAGACTTCCACCTTCAGTTTCTCCTGTGCAAAATGAAGTTTATTTTCTACCTGTGGGGAATTTTACCATCTTTATTTTTCCCTGAGCCTGAGGAAGGGTTTGCGCGCCTGAAAGCCTGCAAAGAAAGATTTTTTTTTGCGATTTCTTAGTTGGTCTAATAAAAAGGTATTATCTCTGAACCAAGAGTTCTAGAGTCCTGCATTTCTTTTTGTCTCAGAGCAACAGGGCTACCAAATACATCCTGTTCATTTTTTTAAAATAAAAAATTTCATGTCTTTCAATGTCAGTATTAACCAGGGTAAATTATCTGAAATCTTACCTTTAAATCTAGATGCACAATATTATTCTCATGCAGACAGATGAGACCTTCAAGTATTTGTCGAATAAGTCTGGCTATATCACTTTCACCAATTCTCTCGTCTAGGTCCGAGACACACAAGTTAAAAATTTCACCTCCAGCAGCACTAAAACAAAATATATTAGATGTAATTCAGTATTTTTACACAAATATCAAAACTAAGTAGTGATAGGACTGTTCAGTAACTTAGAACATGATATTTGAACATTCGGAGAGAGAAAAAGTATAAATTTAGTAAAAGTACTTTCTCCAAAAGTAATTTAAGAATTTTTTAAAGTTAAATTTTAACCAATTTAACAGCCTGTTAAACTAAAGAAAAGGCAAGCAGCCATAAAATGCAACAGACAAAAATAAAAGGAATTTCATACCAGACAGTTTGGGTATAGATTCAAAAACAGAACTTGTGGCTGAATTCTTGGCATTGCTTTAGAAATGTCAGCCTCCCCCCACCTCCCCTTTTAATAACTTCAGTTATATCGAGCTATCAGTATGATCCAGCTTACACCTTGTCTTACGAAAAAATCAAAACAGATTTTCCTGAATAAGACAAAAGCTTCACGTAAGCCAGTTACAACTAATAATACCTAGAAAATAGTGACACCTGTTTAAGCGGGAACCTCTAAAAGCCAGAAACCTGCTCAAGCTGGAAAATGCTATGGTCCTAGCAATCTGGCCTGGGTGGTAGTGGCTGCCGTGTCCCCATTGCCACTCAGAATCCAAGCAACAATGGGGACATGGCACCCTAGAACTTGCCCCTGCCATGGTCTCCTGCATGGAGGCAAGTGTGAGGAGTTACATCAGGAAATGATTGTGGAGAACAAACCCCCATCATCCCTTGCCTCTTCTTGCAGGGAGCCCCTTTACTCTTGCCACCCAATCAAGGCTCTCCTCTCTCGCTGGTGTTCTAGCTGCAGGGGTCAGGCTTCTTGCCTGGACTGTCAGAGCACAGACAAAAGCCTTTCCTCTAGTCCCCCCAGGCAGCACTGCAGGGGTCCCCACCCGTGACCAGAATATCCAGCTGGCAACAGCATCACTGCCAACAAGCAGGACTTGGAAAGGACAGCCCCTGGATTCAGAACAGTCACCCCATGCCCAGTGGCATTTATAAGGGAGCCAGGGGGATGGAGAAGCTCACAGCAGGGCACAGGAGCTAGTGCCTTTATTTCTCCTATAAGTTTCACTATACTCCTATTTGATGCCCTTCCAGAGAAAAGAATATTTCAGTCAACATCTAAAAATACATAAAAGAGAGTCTGGAGAGTTGTTAGATGGGTGAAAATGTTAGAAGAAAATTTTCAGAGAAAGAACTAGAGACAAGCAGAAATGTTCACAAAAAGGAAGACAGAAAAAAGAGGTCTAGCAACCATGCAATATTAGATGCACTTAGTTTGTAAAATCAGCGTGACTGAAGTTCAGCCAAAAAATACCCTCTTCCAAAACCTCTGCCAACACAGATCAAACATCAGAGAACAACATCAACAAGCCACATTCCAATACACAACTTACCTAAAAGGAAAATTCATAAATCCTGCCAAACTTTAAACCCTTTACCTAAAAGCCAAGGATCTCTATGGAAGAGCCTTTATGTTGGCAGTACTCAAATAGTCCGATTATAAGCTACTTAAGAGATCCAGTCCTAAATTACTACCTATATCCAGACTTCTAAAAGTCTAGAAGTATTATTTCTGTTTTCTTCCATTATTTTCAATATGCTTAACTGTACCCATTATATTTTTTCAGATGTCATCCTATTTAAAAAAGATGAGACTGTATGAAACAATAAGAACATTATTTGAGTTTTGGCATACTTGCCTTCTATATCACTTGGTTATATTAAAAAACAAACAAACCATTAAAGCAGTTTATGAGATACACATGGTTTTTTGATTCTGGTCCATACTTTGAATCAGTGTCATTTGTTTTCTTATTGCATTTTGGTCATTCAGTGAGATTTCCTTACTGAATCAGTCCCCTCTGTTCTCTATTTAGTTTGAAATGCATGGATTTGAGAATAAGCTGCTACAGCTGCCAGGTGAACTTCAGTAGTCATCAAAATGGACATAATTTTGAAAGAGAAAAAAATCCAGAAGAGAAAATTGGAGATCCTGCTGTATACACATATTGAAAGTACAGAATCATGCTGATGGAAGGGACCTCAAAGGCACCTCAAAACATAAAGTTTATCCTAAAATCCTAATTCCAAAAAGCCTGTACCCTTTCCTCAGTATTGGAATAGGAGAAGTTAAATTTGGTATGATCTCTGTAACATCCAGTTTGGAATGCTGTTTTTTTTCACTATTATTTTTTACCAGTGACAATTCAGACCATTTCTACATCATTTGCAAAACATGCAGTCTCTTTAACAGACTAGGGCAGTAATTCTCAACCAGGGTACTGTGGCACCTTGTGGTGTTTTCAGATCTTTTCAGAGGTACCATAGGGTGCTGCACAATGTTAGCTCCATTAGGTGTGCAAATATGATTCAGAAAGCAAACGCAAAGACTTCAAATAGGAATCCATTGCGTTAAAAACATTGTCCTGTGGCAAAGAACTCGGACTGCAACAGAACACTTGCTCTATTACTTTTCTGTATTCAAAAATCAAGTGAAAACTAAGAGCTGACATTTTCCATGAGATGCCTTGAGTTTAAAAAGATTGAGAACTGCTGGACTAGAGGAATCTGCCAGCCTTGAGCTTCAGTGCAAGTAAGACTAGCGATACTGATGCATAATAGATGAAGAAATATTTACATCTGTAAAAGCGGCATAATTAAGAACAGCATAGCTTTCCTCACTTTATTTAGTGTGGGAAAGGGGACAGGATAACCTCACTCTTCATGTCCTCCAGTGACCTGAGCAGTAAAATGGGGACTTGATGCATCTAATGGGAAAAACAAGGAGAGACTGAAAGGCTTTCAGACCATAAAACTGTATTACTTTTGTCTGTCTTCTAAAGAGCTATATGGCAGTTTTGATAGAAATGGATGTAAAACTCTTATGGATTTCAGCAAAGATTCCAGAATTTTAAAAATGTAAACCATCCCTCACTTCAAAATAGTAATCAAACAACTGGGGTAAGTGCCTGAGAAAGGGAAATTAGAAGCTAAACTAAATTAAAAGCTTCTAACATATTATTAACAAAAGTAGCTGATTATGATAAGATATACTCTGTATCTTTGACTAACTAGTGACCAGAGTAGAACATACAGTTGCTGAACAGAAATAAGAGTATGAAGATACAGGCTTTTATCTTTGAAAAGGTAATACCAAGGGAAAGTTTAAAATCTAGAACTTGTCAGAACTTTCCTGTCTTTTTCTTTAGTTCAGAGTAAACCAAGGGTTCAGAACCCCTGGCCCACAGGCCAGATCTGGGCCACCAGTGCTGGGAACCCTGAGCCCTGCACACTAGATTGGGTGTGCAGGGCAGTGCAGCAGCTGACATATGGCTCCAGGACCCCAATCCTGGGGCATAGGATCCTGGGGCCCAATCCCTGCATGTAGGGCCAGGCAGGGAGGTGGAAGAGGCAGTGTAGGCCCTGGGGCCCAATCTGGGCACATGCAGTCTGATCTGGCCCAGAGACAGGCCCTAGGCCATTCACCTGGCCTTGGGGATAAATACTGAGCACCACTGGCTTAAACTACTAACATGTGGATGTGTTAAAATACTTTATCATCTAAACAGATTCTTTTATGAACCCAGCCTGACAGCTCCTAAACTGGCCCCCCCATAGGTGTCCATGTAGCATGGGTCCTGTGCATACCACTTGTGGTGTGTGGGTCCACTCAAGACCCAGGGCTGGCACTGGGAGCTGGATGATGTGGCTCTGTGAGCTGGCTGTATCTTTGACATCCTGGAACAAACTTAGTTTTGTTTTTTTCTGTTTAGTGTGGGGAAGTTTAATCTATTTGCTGCTGTTTATTTCACTCTAGCCATTTTTATTTCTAAAAATTTCTGCAAAGATGCACATATTTTTACACATGCACACACAAGAATGAATAATTTTGATATACGAAATATTAGAAGGATCTCATCAACTGTTTTCAAACTTGGATTCTTCAAAAGATGCAGCTAAATAATTTAGGGGATAGCTATTACTATGACTGCTTGGGTAACAAAATGGGAGTTGTATGCATTTAACACTTGCAAAAACCAGGCCACCAAACTCTGAGTGATTTCATTCTGTGAAAGAAAGTGTGGCTAGCTAGTTTTATTTTTGGGCAATAAAATAACACAGCAAACATGCATATAGAACCTAGCACCTTCCATGGTACCAGGCTAGCATGACAGCTTGTACAATGAAAAAAAAGATTTCCCATAAAAATAACCAAAATCCTTCCATGAACTGCCTCAGCTATACTCTGTTTGAATCTGACCTAAAAATATACTTACATTTTCAGCCAGACTGCCCGGTACCAATGACAGATATGGGTTTTTTTTTTAAAGTACAGATTTTTTTAAATTCTTTTGTTAAACATTAGCTTCTTTCCAATTTTGTCTTAAAAGCTGTTTGTCGCCATACAAAAACATAATGTTTCTGTTAATTTGGGTTTGGGAAAAATAAATATATTAAAAAATAGCAGAGGTAGGAATCAACCCTCCCTTTATGAATTCCCCAAATAAGATGTTCTCTTCAAATCCTAACTGCAGATCATTTGAAAGTTATTTTTAAATTGTGAAACATTTTTTCTTTACGATATTTAGGTTGAGGACATACAATGACGAAAGTTTCAAGTTTCCAGTAATTTTCTATTCTCATCTTCCCTAGCAAAATGTGTAGCTTAACACAATGGTGCCCTACCATCTATATAATAAAGATCCATTAATGCAGCCATATTAATTTGTCATTCAAATGTTCTTTCCTTTTCCTCACTTTTTATTATTTTAACTGTACATCATTAATATTATATATTTCTTCACTTTTACAAATTTTAAAGCATCCTTAGAATAGATGCTGGTCTCTTTTACCAATTGGTTTTGCAACACAATTTATCTCGCATCACAGTTTTTACAATTAATGCTGTTAGTCACCTACCATAAACAAGAATGTATACATTAGTAACGATGGGTTAAAATGACATGACAAGTGGTTTGCCTAGAAAATCCAGCCCCCAACAAAAAAACCGAAAAGCCCCAATCCTTCAAGACCTAGACACAGGTCTGTACGATATGGTACTGTTAAAAGAATATGTACAGTGTTGTTCTCCTTGTTGTATTCTATCAAATAATGCTAAGTAATCTATTATTACAAAAAACAAATATTTATTGCATACTTACTATTCCAACACTAAGATGATCTCATTTGCTGTTTCATAGACTTCATGGAGATTAATTATATGAGGACTAGATTTCGTTAATTCAAGAATTGCAATTTCATGTAAAATCTCTGCTTTACAATCTTGCCCTCTTCTCCTTTTCTTCATACATTTAGCTGCATATTCTTGGTTTGTGGATTTAGCTGTACATTTTCTAACCACTCCACATCTTCCTCTGCAAAAGGTAAAATTAAGATTTCTTTAAACGGAAGTTATAGCAAGGTGCAAACATTACACTTCTTCAGGTTTAGGTGGTCGGAAACCAGTCTATACCCATAACAAAACCGAAGTTCAGAGCGCATACACTAATTTAAAAATGGTGGAACCTGATCCAAGATAGACCTGGATGGAAGCAGTATCAGACTTAGGTGATTTAAGTTAAACCGGTCTATGGAGCTTCAGAACCAGATCCCCTCCTGACTCAAGGTAAGGCATAGTCGCCCAGCATACTAGAAGCCTTTGGAGCTCCCTCACTAACCTCCCTTCACAGGGTGGCTTGCTAGCTTCAGCTGTGCTCGGCTACTCTGACCTGTCAGCTGCAGGCAGGGGGAGAAACGAAGGGAATGTCTGTAGGGCAAGAACTTTCTATCTTCATACAAGTGTCTCTAGGCAGGGTGGGGGGGTAAGGGTAGGCTCAGTAGGGGCAGGAATCAGGCCCCTTGGAGCTCTGACAGGCTGCAGGCAGTGGTGGTGGGCACAGGGCATGATTCCAGAAATCACAAAATTCCTGCAGGCATGCTGGGTGCCTGCTGCCACTACCTGCATTTTACCAGGGCTACAGGGGACCCAAGTCCTTCCTTCTGCAGGGCCCCCTTTCTGTGCCACCAGCAAGGGGCTGTGGGAACCTGCTATTGAAGGGGGGGGGGGAGGGCTCCAATCCTGCTCCCTTGGGCTACACTGGGCATTGCTGAATAGAGGCTGGCAGGAGGTACATCATCCATGCAGCGGAGCAAGGCCAGGCTGAGCCAGCACAGCCAGCGTGGGCTCTGGGCTAGGGGATCCCCCCTATCACCTGCTGAATAGTCAGGGAAGCCCCATCCCCCATCATATGTATACAGCTTTCAGTAGCAACAAAGGGGTAAGAGAGGGGAATGGAAGCCTCCCCTTGTCCCCCAGATCAGTCCCAGCACAGCTGGGAGGAGCTCCCCCCCCACCCAACACTGCCCTTCTACAGAATGCTCCTGTCCCTGCTGCCAGATACAAGCCCCCCTGCCTGCTCGGCACATCTCACCAGCTGCTGCTGGTGCTGGGCTCTGGTGGGACACGCTGGGCTGCCTGACGGGCTTGTGCCAGGTGACAGGTACGGAAACATTCCATAGAGAGCACGATCAGGCTTCGCTGCCTGGCAAGGACCTTCTGGGCTGTCCAGCACATCTTGTCAGAGCTCAACACGAACAGCACCCAGTGGGACATGCCGTGTGGTTTGGGGGGGCTTGCACCAGATTGTGGGGATGGAAGTGATCCACAGAGGGATGGATTAGGCCTCTTGGAACACAATCTTTCCTTCTATGGAGACAGGGCCCCTCGATCGGCTGTCAGGTGCACACCGCCACTTCCCTGCTGTCCCAGCAGGCCCTGTCTTGCACCCAACCCTGGGCTTCTAGGGGAGCCCTGGGGTGGGGGAGGATCTCCATGGCATGCCCAGCAGCCCAGCCAGCAGCAGCAGGGGGGAAGACGTGCCATGCTGACCTCCCCCAGGCAGCCTGGAGCTAGGCACAGAGGAAGGTCTGCAGTAGCAATGGTGGGGTGGGGGGTGTGCCTGACAGCCAGTCAGGGATGCCCCCTCTCAGCTGTGCTCTGGCACACTGGGAGGCATGTGGGAGCATTCCTTGTCTTCCAGCCTCCACCAGTGCAGGCATTTGCATGCCTCCCCCCACCAGAGAGTGAATGTGTTTCATCTGCTCCAAATTCAACCTACACAGCTTAGAGAAACCTGCATAGATCAGAGACATTTTGCCTCAGGCTTTTTTGAATGTCTGTACTTAGCCTATGACAAAGGGCTTGCTTACTTGGGAAACAGCTATTTCACAATAGCTGCCCACTTATTCCACACTGCAAGTGCCTCCCATGGTTTAGCCCAAGGCTTTTCAGACGAGAACTGAGCTAAACCACACTAGGCCACTTTTAAAAGCAAAAGCAAGATATTAAGTAGCTCTTTTTAAAGCAAAATACATTATTTCATAAGAGCTTCAACAAGCAGACAATCCAAAATTAGTTACAAGAGTTATAGACTGACACTTCACAAATGCCCACAACAAACAGGTTAGTCTTCTTCTTGCACATTCTTTCCCAAAAGCTGCAACATTTTCAGATGCGGAAAAACTGATCATAAGTGACTGCTTAAGATAAAGAATCCTGCGTAACAAGGTTGCAGCAATGAAACAAGCCATATAAGCAACGGTGGTTCCTATAGGAACTGTTATGCAATTCTGAACAGCAAAGCATCCTATTGCAGCATCCTGCCATAGGTTGTACTAAATCTTAAATGTGATAACACTTCTCTAGTGTACTAACGTTACTTTGCAATCACAGGGCTTTTTATAAAAAAAGCCCAAGTGCTTCCATGACGCAGTTTAAAGATTATAAAAATATTTTTCTATTTGCCATCTTTAACAACCAAATCCTAAATATATTTTCTAAAAAAAAAAATCCATGGCTTCCATTGAATTATATTTAAAAGTGCTCCCCAACAAAGAAGGTCTTCTTGGGAAGAGCCCTTCCTGAGTGGAGAAAATTTTCAAAACAGAAGTTTCCTTCATAAACATTTAAATGTTGAAAACAGAATTTTGTGTATGCTGTATAAAGTTCTCAGGTGATTTGCTGCTTTTTGCAGTTGTTTGTTTGTTTTTTTTAAAGAAACAAAATCCAAAGTTGAGTGAAGAGATGAACTTTTTCAATGGCTAAATGGAGGCTGAGGAAAGTCAACAGATGCACTCAATTTAGCAAAGCCAGGAAAACAATCCAGGAATCTTGTTATTCCTCTCAATTTTTGAGTCACCAGCCAATATGCCCCTTTTTGAATATAATAAGAAAGCAAAATGTGCCGTTTCATTTCCTTGCCAACTGTTTAAGTATGGAAACAAAAATGCATTTTGGCAAAGATATGTTTTAAAAAGAAAACCACATACTGTAGTTAAAAAGCCAAGCTGAACTTTCAGAAAGTTTGGGGGGGGGGGGGGAAAA
>NW_017729031.1:78180419-78183156 GCF_001723915.1 Gavialis gangeticus
GGGGGTAAAGTATTCCCTAAGCCAAGTTATAAATTCCTGAAAAAAAACAAGGTTTGTAATCACAAAGCTAACATTTCTAACAAGGCCTACTTGTACAATTATGATTAATCTTCTATTATTGACAAGGAATAGCATGGATCTTTAAGAATTTGAAGCAATAAATTAAAAATACCAAGAAACAAACATGGTGCAATTTTTAAAACAAAGTAAGTGTACATCTTTGACTGTGTAAGCAATGCCTTCCTACGTTTGTGCTTTGTCAGCACTGCACACAAAAGATAATGTTTAAAAGAATGAGTCCAAAACTCAGGACATTGGAGCCCCCTTGAAAGTTTGGATTTTAAATGCTTCACTACAAAGGACACAAGCACACCACTATCAAAACATCTAGAGTTGTAGACCTGTTAAATAAAACCTCCAATTTGAACAACTCATGACAGATCTCGTAAGGTGGGACCAAAAAAAAAAGGAAAAAAACAAAACACCAGCTTTGCACAATTTTTAGCATGTATTTTTAAAAAGCCTAAATAATTTGTTAAACACACAATAGATAATATAATGAATAAAGTTTTACTTTAGTCGCACACAAAGTGCAGTAAGCGCACAAGACAAAAATCAGTCTGAACTTGAGAGAAATATTTTTAACCTTGAGATGGTCATGACAAGAATTTACCTATTATCTGAAACAGTGAACTGCTATTCCAGGTGTGAAAAAGCTTTACAGTAATTTTGTTTAATGTAATTTACTGAACTCTACAATATACATAATAAAATTTGAAGATACCCACGCAAAAGCTTACATTTTATTTTTAATTTTGTCTCTCCCTGAGAATCACAAGAGCTATTTAAAACAAAAAAGAGGAACCACTTAAGTTTCATCAGAACAGTCAGATCTTTACCGATAATTACAGAACATCTTCCTTGTACCAATTTACAGCAAATGTTACTGTTATGCAAGGTCAGTGATACCAGTTCAAGAAGATACTGATGACACATCGATTATTGCTTTTTCATTTGTAATGCATTACGTATTTAAACTTGCATTGATTACTACAAGGAACTTTACACTAAGTTAAAACTACACATAAGATAGTTCAGGTTAAAAGAACAGATCAGTAGAAAGGCAAAGAATCAATTACATTCTAACAATGAAACACCAAGTGTGCAATTAGTCTCACACACTGTAAATTATTTTCTATAAGTGACTATTACACAAAAAAATATGTAGTGCATGAAGTGTCATGGGATATTTTAGCAGGCTCTCATTCCCATGCTATGCACCACTTTTTTTCTAGCATTTCCTATTCTTTTTTTACTCTTCACTTTACCCTTGTCCTGCACTGAACTTTGTCTTCCACCATGCTACCCTGACACCTCAAATAGGCTTTAGCTATTGAGCAACCCCACACTACACTTTACAAGCTATTTCTTCAAACAAACCATCTACACATCAATATTTCCCCAGAGCAGAAGCTGTACACAAAAGTAAAATGTTTGCTTGCGGGAGGGGGGAAAGACAGCATAAGGAGCTGGATACACTACCTAAACAGCCTCCTAGTTGTCCTCGAGATTCCCAGCTTTCATTTAACGGCAGGGCCTCCCAAGTTCCCTTACTATAAATATAGTTGTATCAATAAAAACAGCACTTTTGCTGGTGTGAAAATTTGGGGAATCATTCTATGTACAACCTAGGTACTGTGATTGAGGCTGTGATAGTCTTTTCATTGAATGCTTCACAGTATGTGTAAGAGTCAGCCATATGCTATTGGGGCTCTATTACATATTTCCTGGACAAGGGATAAGGAAGGTCCATTAAGCTTTGATGACTCCTATTCAAGAGGGGCACTTTTGAACAAACAGATGGATGTCAGATAAGTAAATCAGCTCAGACAAGTTTGTCTGCAAAGGATTGGAATTGTGATTTTCAACCAGGGTGCCCTGTGATCAGGAGCGGCTTGTGAACGCTAAGATAGTGGGGCAGGTGAAGCGTCCCACTGGGGGGGGGGGGGGGGGGGTCTGCTGCTGAGTGTGTGGGGGAGCCCCCTGCACTCCCCTGGCTCAGCAATCGGCCACAGGGGGACCCTGGATGCCCTCCCAGGAGGCACCAGTCACTGAGCCAAGTGTGCAGGAGACCACCCCCCCCGTACTCCCATGGGACACTCCATCTCAGCATTCATGAGCCACGCCTGCCTGTGATCCTTTCAAGGGTGCTGCAGGGTGCCACACTGTTAGGTGTGCAAGCATGATCCATAAGATAAATCCAGAGAGTTCAAACAAATGCAAGGTTTCATAGATTTCATAGACATTAGGGCTGGAAGGGACCTCGGAAGGTCAGAGTCCAGGCTGCTGCCCCAGGGGCAGGAAGTCAGCTTGGGTCATACGATCCCAGCAACAAAAACATCCAGGTTTCTCCTGAAGATGTTAAATAGGTGCTTGAACCACCTTGGGTGACAGGCCATTCCAGACCTTGGGGGCTCGAACAGTAAAGAAGTTCTTCCTTATGTCCAGCCTGAAACAGTCTTGCAGTTTATAACCGTTTGACCTTGTAATCCCTTGGGGTGCTCTGGTGAACACCCCTTATAAACTTATAGGTGGCCATCAGGTTGTCCCTGAGCCTGCGCTTTTCCAGGCTGAAAAGTCCCATGGCTCTCAGCCTCTCATCATAAGGTCTGTTTTCCTGACCTCTGATCATGCACATGGCTCTCCTCTGGATTCTCTCAAGCTTCTCCCCATCCTT
>NW_017729031.1:78188156-78194698 GCF_001723915.1 Gavialis gangeticus
AAGCTTCTCCACATCCTTTTTGAATTGTGGAGCCCAAAACTGGACGCAGTACCCCAGCTGCAGCCTTATGAAGGCCGAGTACAATGAGAGAATGACGCCCTGGGATTTGCTTGAGAAGCATCTGTGGATGCATGCCAGCATTTTGCTCACTTTACTGGCTGCAGCACCACATTGCCAGCTCATGTTCATCTTGTGGCCAATCCTGACTCCCAAGTCCCTCTCATCCATAGTGCTAGTCAGTGTAGCACTGCTGAGCCTATAGACATGCAGCAGGTTTTTCCTCCCAAGGCAAAGAACCTTGCATTTTTTGGTTTTAAACACTATCAGGTTCTTGTCTGCCCATTTACTGAGGCTGTCAAGGTCGGCCTGGTTGTGATGTTTGAGTTCTTTGCAGCCGAAAAGCTGCTCCATTATTTTTCTCTACACAAAAATGAGAGTTAAAACTAACAAGATCGCATTTCCCAAGCACTACCATAAGTCTATCCAGGATGCACTAGTCTAAAAAAAGATTAAGAACCAGTGCATTAGAATATCCCCCCACAGTTACAGAACAAAGACTTGGGTTTTCAACTTCACAAAGCCGTAGACAGTTGGTGAGTGGAGGCAGAGAAGGAAGCTTGGGCAAGGCAGAGAGACAAAGAGGCAAGATTTAATTGCCTGCCAACCACAAAAAGCTGTACAGGAAAAAAAACATACCACAACGATTGTAAGCTACGTGCAGAAAGATGGATCCAGACCGTTTAGAGGACTCCAATGTAAGACCAAACAACCCTTAGGTTTGGTGAAGAAATAAACTACAGAAATGAATGCAGATCCTTATTTTGTCTAGAGCTGTACAATCCCCATGCTAAAGTGAGAAGCAACTGATGTAAGAAACAAAGCCTGCAAGTCTGCTCCAACTATTATCTAACCCTGCAAACAGGTCTTAAACCAGGAGTGCCCTTAAAGTTGGGCTTACAATAATAAAAAGTCTGTGGTGTCATCAGTGGAACCAAGCCAGCTCGCTACATCTCATTAAATGAGGGCAGGGGAAAGAGTGGGAGGAGGGAAAGGTGGCTAGGAAGCGTGCCAGGAAGACAAATGCTTTATCTAGTTCAGACACTGCACTTGTGTCCTGTGTGGTGGTACCTGCTAACCATCCAGCTGAGAGGGCTTCACCAGTACTGTAACAACCACTGACATAGTTATACCAACAAAAGTTAAGATGAACTTGATAGCACTGTGTATAGTACCAAAAGACACTTCAAGATGCAGGTATGGCCTAATGCTCAAGCTCTTATGGCTACAGAGAACCTTGTACAACATACAGGTAGAGAAAACTGTAGTGTTGTATTGTAGGAGTTTATTTAGATTTTATCTCCTTCAGCAATTTGCCAAAGTATGACACGTGTGTACATATGAAAGAAGAAAACATGCTCCCATAATAAAAAGACAGCCTTATGAACAAACCTGCACCCTCTTGTGTAGACCCTCTTTAGTAGGAAGAGCCAGTAAGCCATGAACATGGCCCCACCCTTATACACAGACCCCATGTCTTTTGTTATAAGTGGAGGAGGCTGGAAATTAAAAACCCACACTTCATTCCCCCACACTTCCTGTATTTTGCCAGTAAGAAGCGACACAGGACAGGTTCTGTGGCTCATTCCATAAAAACTCCACTGCAGCAAGGGTTCCCCCTCTTACATGCAAAGCCAAATTCCTTTTTCCAGAAATACAAGATAAACAGAATGTTCTTACCTTCCTAGCTCTTCAGGTTCAAGCACATAAAAGTTGTGAAAATTATCTGTCCTGATTTGCGTCTGAAGAGATGTAGACAACAAACCTGAAAGGCTTCTGCTCTCTGATCTTCTCCTGGACATGATTAACATAAGGTCTCTTCTCTCTCCCAGCCACCTGTTTCTACCTGTCAAAGCAATACATATGTTAAAAAACTACAAACATTACAAAACTCTACTGCCCTACCTTCTCAGGTTTCTTTCCTTTATCTTTAAGCACCCAAGATAACATATCTGGTGCTGCATGTTCAGAAGAAACCTGATACAGTGAACCCTATCCACCCTGGTAGAAGCCAGCAGTTTTGAGCATAGAACTGATGACCATAAACAAGGGAAAAGGTGATAAGTGATCCATAATATGGCACTGGCCTTCAACATCACCCTTTGCTCTGGCTCCAGTATCTCAAGATCAGAGCTTTATAGCTTTGGTTTGGAACTTCATTTGCAAAACCAGGGCCTTACAGGTGCATGTTAATGGAATGACTATTTTAGCCAGCTGTTCAGAGCTGGACAGTTAAACTGCTAAGCTTATAACAACAGCATAAGGACCACTACAATTTTTTTCAACAGAAGTGTAAAAATAGGGTAACAACTGAAGCACCTACTGAGGCACACTGCTGGGAGGAGGGGGCACACACACAAAAACCAGTCACCAACCCACTGGCCCAACCACCATTGCTGGCAGTCCAGCTACAATTGCTGCCCCCAAGCACAGAACTGCCCAGCTTTGCCTTTGGCTTTCAATGTTCTGGTCTCAGATTAGAACAAGGCTGCAAATGATCTTTAACCGAACAATATCAATATTACATATATACATCCAAAGAGCAGAGGAAAACAAAAAACAGCAAGGCACGAGGCAGACTCTTCTGAACCCCAGGTTCTTTGTTTCCAGTTTAAACACATCAGAACCACATAAGCACACCAGCATGCTAAACTCTCTAGCCATATAAGAAAGAACCAGGAACCTAAAGCCTAATAAAAACTAAAGTGGCTGTGGTACCACTCCAGAGGTTCCTGGTCTGTTCGTTACTTCAGTTAGAAGGAACTTGAAGACACATCATACATTCCCTTCCCCCACTGTGTAGCCCTATGCTTTTAATATTCTGAACCATGAGGAAACAGGAAGAAGCATACACGTCTCAAAGAATGCTACTAGAAAACGGGTCCATTTGTCCAAATTACTCTGGCAGTGGAAAAGTACAAAGACCATTTGCAGAGTCAGTATTTGCATTAGAAACAGCTTGATTTTTCATGCTGTAAACACTTTGGTACAGAATGACCAGGCAATTCAAGTGAAAAAGAAATCACTCCATCACTACCAGAAGTCTTATTACTAAAAAACAAGCTACTGGTTGATCAAATTTGACTTAGGCATCTGTTTTTGAAGAATATTTTTAAATCCCAAAACTAAAAGCTTGTAAAAAGAAGGCAACACATGAAGGTGGTCACAAATATAAATGGATAACCAAACTGGACAAACACGTGGGAAAGAATGGTACTATGTTTTCTTATGTCTGCATTGTTTTTAATATATTCCTAGCATTTTCCTTATTTAAAAATTTCAAGATATTTTTGAATTTAAGATTGAGGGGATCCCAAGTTGTTTCACTTGACAAAGGCACTTAACTTTGGGAAGAAATAGGAAATAATTTTTCCCTTTAGAAACTAAATATAATTGAAATAAAGTTACAATTGATTTTTCTGAGCCTCTACAAGCAGCGGTCTCTGCATGCAACATTCTCCATAGTGTTAACAATGTTGAATTGTCCCTACCGGGAAGCTATGCTTAGCTTACACTGCTGGTCCTGCTCAAAGCATTTTGGTTAGGGGTGGGCAATTTTTTCAGCTGGAGGGCCACTTAATGAGTTCTGGTGAGCTGTCATATGTCACACTTGTGAAATACTTTAGAAGATATCATTTCAACAAGTTATAGATTAAAAAAAAACCAAATTGTATACTAAAAATTAAACAACTACTATTACATATTTTAACTTTATTTTAAAAAGTATTTTTGTCCTTATTTGAGTGGCATGTATCGAGGCAACTGCATAATAACCCAAAATAGTCTTACACCACACACACACAATGTACAAGAGTATGTGGGGGTAGGGGGGCAGCTGCTTGGGCACTAGGTCCCAGGAGCCAGCCAGGTGTGGGGGGGACTGAGGGCACATGCTGCAGAGCTCACTAGGGAGGTGCAGTCTGTACAGTGCCCTGTGTGGAACCCAGCCTCACCCACTGCTGCCCAGGGCAGCCAGGACTGGGCTCCCACCCGTGCCTGCTAGCCCATCAGTGTGCACAGCTTCCCAGCAGGGCTGCTCCCAGTATGGCTGCAGCCACCCAGGTGCGACTTGGCTTCCCCCACCTCCAGCAGCTTCTCCTCCTTGTGCTTTGCTGCTCCAGATGGGGGTGGGGGAGGAGGAGAGAACTGCAGCCAGGTTGCTCCTGCTTCAGTGAGTGGGGCTCCAGCCGCCTTCCACCCACTTGGTTATCCACAGGTGGCTCATTGTACCAGGCAAGCAGAGTAGGTGGAAGGCAGCCACAGGGGCAGCTGCAGACCAGATCCAGGCAACTGTCAGGCACCCCCCATGGGCCAGATCCAATCAGTTAGCAGCCCAGATCCAGCCCTCAGGCCATATTTGGCTCACCCCTGGGTTAGCCTATGCTACAATTAATTTATAGGAGTGGTCATCAACCTCAATATGCTCAAGGCATCCCTCAGAAAATGGCAGATTTTAGCTTTCACTTATTTTTAACTAGGAAAAAATAGATTAATTCTTCTGTTGCAAATTTTTGAGACTATAGATTCCTATTTGAAATCTCTGGGTTTCTCTCATGAAATGTGTAGGGGTTTGCACACTCAGGTTTAGAATCACTGATTTATTGGACACCCTTTCCAAAACTTCAGATAACATCAGGGTGCTGACAGGGTGGTTGTCTACACTACTTGGGTGGATTTTTCTTTACAGCAGCCTTCACTATCCTAAATTTTAAGTCTGAGACAAACTGCAATTTAATCTGTTCTAACCCATATGGAGCACATCTAGATAACTATTCTCTGGCACAGTTTGTAGATTATTGCAAACCAGTTTCACTGTGACCTTTAAATTAATTTAATAGTTGAAACAAAATATGCAACCTGAACATTTGAATCCCATGCTGTAATCAAATAGGGGAATCTTTGAAACTGTGGCATACCCCAGTGAAAGCGTAAGGATTTAACCACAGGGAAACAAATGCAAACTAGGTTTTTACCTAATTTCTAAACATTGATAGAAAAAAAAAATTAGAAATGAGGCTCCCCATAAAAGAGAGAGACTCAAATATGCACTGGTTGTTCAGGGACAGAGCATGGGAGCATTACCTCCAAGTTATGCCAAAGATTCATGTCACTAAAGAATCTTCTGTAGAGGACAGCAAGTTAGCAAAGATCTGGATAGAACAGGGTTACTTAAGGATAAGTCATCGCTACAATACTTGGTTTAAGTTAAAACATGATGATTTTGATGGGAAAAAAGTGGCCAACTGCAGTTTTGAAGACTGTCAAGAGTAAGCTATAAAAAATATATTTTTGAAAGTTCAACTGACAATGAAACATCATCAGCGTCAGAAGATATTTATCAAAACCTCCAGTGGGGAGAAAAAAAGCCGCAGAAAGCGTCTACTGATCTCAAGTTTGCATTTCCTTCAGGCAATTATGATTCAGATGTTCTCTGACATATTTAGCCCAGAATCCTTACACGAATCAAAACCAGCTCCGTGCTCTGCTACCCCGTTTGTCATTCTTCAAAGACAGCAAGAGTTTAGACAAGCCTGAAAAGATTCTTAAATGAAAATAAAGGGTACCCAGTTTACGTTGACATAACTGTGGGAGAAACAGAAAGTTATAAATTGGGAACATTTATTTCTTTGCTGATATTAGGAGCAAGTGACACTAATTCAGTGAGACACCTGGATTTCACAAGCAGGGTTATCTTCACTTTCAAACACCGTACCTACTGCTTCAGAAAAGCAGTTTTAAAAACTGGCATTTTTGTTTTGTTTGTTTTTTTAAAAAGCAAGAGTCTTTTTTGGGTTGTGAACAAACTTACTGAACCCAAGATGGGTTTTGGGGCTTTTTTTATAAAGTTATGCCACCTTTAATTTGATCTGATGCTGCTCCCTTTAACATTAATAGGCCGGTATGAAACGCAGCTAAAAAGAAACCAAGAAAAGAAGAGAGGTGCTACAGAGTCAGCAGCTACTAACTGACAGGTCCACACGCTCAGGCCTCACTCCCATCCTCAAGCCACCCAGCTCCAAGTCAAGCAGCAAATGAGACCAGGGGTAGAAGGTGGACACCCACCAACCCCACTGTCTGCAGGGCACTACCGCTTGAGGATCAAGAGGCGCAGCGGGGGCATGGACCATGAGGACGGAGGCAGTGAATAAAAGGCCAAAAAGTAAAATTCCCACTTCTAGATAAATTATTTCTAAATAACTTAAATTCTACTGAAAACTAGAAGCAAAGAAACAGCCACACGTAAGGGGGGGTGCAGGGTCTCTCTCACACGAGCCGTTTCGAGGGGGGGAGCGAGCAGCTTTTCCATGCGACTAGACTGAAACCGCGTCAAAGATCAACCGCGCTTGTGGCCGGCGGGGAACAAGCCTGGCTGCGGCACGAGGCCGCGCAGCGCCAGGGCCCAGCAGCCCGAGACGGCTCCCCCGCAGCGCCTCAGGCAGGACGCACCTGAGCTCGGCGCCCCTCTACCCCCGGTCACCTACCGC
>NW_017729031.1:78194780-78199350 GCF_001723915.1 Gavialis gangeticus
GGCGCGCACAGGCGGTGTTTGAAAACCGCAGCCTGGTGGATGTGGCTGTTGCAGTGCCGGGTGCCCGGCCCCGCCCCTGCTGCCTCGAGCCAATCCGCGCCGGCCTCGGGAGGAACGGGACTGGCGTTCCCTCAATGATTGACAGGACGTCAGCCAGTGGCAGCCCAAAGCAGGAGCCGGCCCCGCCCCGCGAATGGAAGCGGCTGAGGGAGGGGCAGGAAGGCCGAGGGGCGGGGCGGCTCTGTGACACTAAAGCATTATCAGCTTCCCAGTGCGGGAGAAACGTGGTCTTGGGGGCTGGTACCTGGCGACAGGGCACCACCCCCGGTGGGAGCAAAGACCGAGCTTCCCCCAGCCCTCGCGCACCTTTCTGCCGCCCCCTCCACGCACCGCTCACGCCCAGGAAGCCCCCGAGGAGGAGGGCTGTAGGGCCAGCCCCGCCCGACCGACGAGATCTGCGGAGAGACTGTAGGCAGCCCTGATGCTCTGGGTAGGAGGCGGATGTGGCAGCAAGAGGCTGCCGAGAGCCACCACCCCCCTGAAAGCGTCGCGCCAGAGCCCGCCGGCCGGAGTGAGCCCAGACGGGCCGCGCCTCCGTGGCCGCAGCTTCTGTCAGAGAGCAACGGATGAGAGCTGCTGCTCACGCCTCAGTCGGGTGCCTTGTTGGGGGGACGGCGCTTAGCCTCTCTCCAGCCAAGGAGCACCCACAAGGCCTTGGCGGCTGCGCTTTGGAGATGCCCTATAACTCCGGAGGTTGCAACTTTATGGTATTTTATGGGAGCTACCCCCACTACGAGTTGCCCATCACATAGCCACCAAGCCCTCCAGTCGGATGCAGTTTAGGGCCATACAGAGAACCAAAGAAAGTACAAGCTCTGCACATTGGCACAGCTGGAAATGAGTAGTGCCACGGCGTAGGCACCATTCTCCAGCCCTCAGAGAAAAGGGGAAGCAGCAATGGCTCATGGAGTTATTTTAATGTAAGCAGTAAAGTGCAGGCCAGTTCCTCAGCTAGTGTTAGTTAGCCGCTGTGGCTCTGCCACCCACGTGAGAAGAACATTAAGACACATCATACATCCCCCACTCCACCAGCCTCTGTAGCACCCCTTCATATTTTTAACCATGAGGAAATAGGAGCATAAACATTGAAACAAAAAACATTTCAAGCTGACATAGCTTCCCTTCTTTCAAGAAGAAAAGCTAGAGACAGTGACTGCAATAAACCATGTCTGTGTTGGCTAGTCCACAGTGTATATCTATAGCATGTGCTGGCCACATTTACAAAGCCTGAGGTGCTGAGAGCAGAACTTCTCCACTCCTTCCTACCTGCTGCATAGATTGTAGCAATACACTAAAGTCCTCTACAAACAGAGGGTAGATCTACTTCATACTCAGGTATATGATAAGATTCTTCTGTAAACCAGTGTTTTGTAATCTTAGTATCTGAACAAGGCTTAGCAATACTGTATGCAAATGACAGGTTGGAGTATTAGTCGAAGGGAAAAATAAGTTGATAATATTGAAGAATTATTCAATTTACTGTTGATACCAGAATATGCCTGGCATACCATTTGTAGGTCAAGAATCATGCAGTACCTCATCTGAGCAAATTTTTTAGTGCTGTGGACTTTCTGATTTATATCTGGGTGTATTGTTGATGCAAGGAAGGTACCAGAGGTCAATGTTCTCTTCCTTATTTGCAATAATACTGTATGTCTGACAGGCCAGAAAACCCATACATTTCACATATTAATACATTTCATATGTGTATAGCAAGACTGGCTGAATTTGATTTTGATCCTCACTGATGTACTCTAAACAATATACCAGAGACAGAGAGTTACAAGAATACTCCATGGTCCCTAACAAATATTTTCTGACAAATATGCTTGCATGAATGACCCCCTGTGTGTGATTAGTCTTCTACCATTGCTACTTGTGTGGAATAGAAGTTAGAGCTATCCACACATTTCAAACAGGAAGAGAGCTATTACTTTACATTTAGTATTTTCATATACAATTTTTTTTTGAAAGGCCCATTTTTAATATTACATGGTGACTAAGGCTTTATAGACAATTGTTTGAGGAATATTTAAAAACAGCTGAAGATTTAATGCTTTATTTCAGTTTCAAAGAGCCTTTTTGATCATATGCAGTAGCCTAAAGGCTTTTTGAAACCAGCTGAATCTTTAAAAGGTTTTTATAATAGCTGTGACTGACTTTATTGGTTGCCAACTTGAGCTCCCTTCATTAGAGAGTGCAATCCAAGCTTGTGCTCCAAACAAACCTTCATTTTGGTCTGCATCTGATATAAAAGCAGTACCATTAAAATACAGTAGTCTAAGATCTTAAAAACCAGCAATAAATGGGCTAACTACTTCATTGTTTTCTTTAGCTTATTTTCAGCACAGATAAGGTTATTGTTCAATTAACTTTAGTACTGCAAAATGAAATCATTATTAGCTACATACCTGGGATGGACAAAGTCATCCTGTGGAGGCAACATTTACTTAAGGACCAAAAATAAGCAACAGAAGTAAAAAAAAAAAAAAGAAAAAAAATACTCCCAAGAATTTTGATCAGAAAACTTTTTCAACTTAAGTGTCTTTGTTTCTTACATTAGCATTATAAAGCAAAACATTTTCCTATGACCTTCCGTCTAGATTTCAGAGCTGTAACCAACAGAGATATTTCACTATCATAGTCCAAGATCTTTACTAGGTTCCTCCCAGAGCTATATTGTCCTTACAAAGTTCCAACCTATGTGTATCCTTCATTATAAATAATTTCAAGTAGTTCTGCCAAACAGATAGAAATGTACAATGTGTGGAAGGGACTCCTTTGATTAGAAGCATTCTCAGCACAGTATGAAAAGTAAACAGCATTCCAAACATACCAAATAGTCCACAGGATGGAAATTAAAAGATGGATGCAATTAAGATGCTTTAGGTTATTATAGAATATGATGCCAAAAAATAAATGATAGTTCTTGTGTTTCTGTTTGGCTGTTTGTAACACACTAAATATCCTCTCAGGGCTAGAATTGCTCTGCTTCTCAGTTCTGAAAGATACAAAACAAAACAAAAACACTTTTAAAGACCAAGGACATAGAAGTATTAGTTTAATATGCATTATTTGTGTATACAATGCCACAGAGGCATGCATGGCACTTTACAGAAAAAAAAATGTAATTGCCAGGACTCTTGCCTAAGGACTTCGGTATTTTAATTAGATACTATTCCAGAGAATAATAAACAAAGGGCGGGGAAGGGGAATGGGAGGATGAAGGTTGCAACAGTACAGGATCATGAAATACAATGACAACTTTGCCTTCATCTGGATACTTGGTTTTAAAAATTAAATGTAGTTAAGTTATTATGCTAAAATTGAGGGTGAAGGTTATTAATTGTTATTTATAATCTAAACCTCATGGATATAGGAAAGCATTAACATCACTGCTCATTTATATCACTATATTACATTTTTTTCTTGATTTCATTTATTTATCCTTACAATACTGGCTTTTTGCAGTCTTCTGAGGCTTTTTTAAAGGGAGCCACTTCCATTAGATACGTATCCATTTGGCAAACAGGTCAACAGCAGTGAATGCTCTCTGGGGATGTTGGTCTTTCAGGAAAGATACTTTTAAAGAAAACGCTTGATTTCTTCAAGCAATGCCAATGTCAACCTTGTTTACTCCTAGGTTGCCACAAATCAGACTAAAAGAGACAAAACTGTGGGTCCTAGGTCTACCAGAAGCCAACCCTTTCAGTAGACAGCTTTGCTTTTGGCCTAACAAGCCATGTTAACATGGATGTTTAGCCCTAAACATTGTGAAACCATTTAGCACAGTGGTTTAATATCTGTGGTCTGCAGACTCCTGAGGGCCCACAAACCATGTCTAAAGGGTCTGCAAAAGATGACTATGATCAGTCTGAAGTATATGAATGCCCACACTTACAATTCAAAGGAGTCTGCACTTCCATTTGAAATTTCCAAAGGGGTCCGCACATCCATTAAAAAATGGTTAGAGGTCCACAGATGGAAAAAAGGATCAAAACCATTGATCTAGGATATGGAAAATATATATAACTGAACTCTTTGATTGTGGCCCACAAATGTATCATCATATTGACCTTAAAATGTTAAAAGGCATTTGCAAATTAAGTATTTCAGCCATGGTCGTAAGTAACTTGTCCTGTTGAGGGAATATATAGTTTTCATTGAAGTTCCTTTAAGCGTTCCCTTAAGTGTTTAACTCCCTCTCATTGGAGAGTTATTTATACCACTGATGGCCAGTTTATCTTTTTATTTTCTAATCATGAATAACTTAACCAATATAGAGGATATTAAGTAATACTTCACATTAATTCAATCCAGTCCAATCAAAAACACTTTTTCTCAACCCATTTGTAATATTCCCTAACACAGGACCATCATCAGCAGTGCTAGAGCAGAAGCTCTAAGGTAAAAAAATAACTCCATTAAGGGGATCACTCCAACAACCACTGCAGCAAGCCACTCATAGCTACTGCTTTGCTTGGGGGGGGGGGGGGGGGGGGGGGGGGGG
>NW_017729031.1:78199493-78216207 GCF_001723915.1 Gavialis gangeticus
GAGTGGCGGCGAGGAGAGCATGTTTGGCTTCCCAGCTCATAACCTAAAGCAGGCACAGCCTGGATGGCAGAAATACATACCAATTCTATGTATATCTTCTGCAGATGGAGTTTAAAGCTTTGTCTTTCTGTGAAGTGAGACCCCACCACCCACACAAACATACACAGGCATGGGGATGCAATCTGGCCTTCTCATTCTGTGTGGGGCTGAGATGAACTAGTAAGTTCTAGATTGGAAACTTCTCTTGAGTATACCCATCTCCTGAACATATCAAGACAGTTGTCAGCTCAGATCCCAAATGCCAAGTGAAAACATTAAATAACCTAATAAGTGGGTAGATACCACACTGTGGGTTTCTGGAACTAGAGGACATTACTGCTGAAAAGGGTTTGGGAGTTAATGTGGATAATAACCTGAACGAGCCAACAGTGTGCCCTTGTTGCCAACAAGGCTAACGGCAAATTAGGCTACATTGGTAGGAGCGCTACCAGCAGCTTGAGGGAAGTGATTATTCCCCTCTATTCAGCACTGATGAGGCTACATCTGGAGTACTCTGTCCAGTTTGGGGCCCACCACTATAGAAAGGATGTAGACAAATAGGAGAGCGTCCAGGGGAGGGCAACAAAAATGGTTAGAGGGCTGGGGCACATGACTTCTGAGGAGAAGCTGAGGGAACTGGACTTATTTAGTCTGATGAAGAGAAGACTGAGGGCAGATTTGGCAGCAGCCTTCAGCTACCTGAAGGGTGGTTCCAAAGAGGATGGAACTAAACTGTTCTCAGTGGTAGATTGGTCTCAAGTTGCAGCAAGGAAAGTTTAGGACAGATAATAGGAGTCTTTCGCAAAGCACTGGACCAGGCTACCCAGAGAGGTTGTGGAATCTCCATCCTTAGAGGTTTTTAAGATCTGGCTAGACAAAGCTTGGGCTGGGATGATATAGTTGGGGATGGCCCTGCTTTGAGCAGGAGTTTGGACTAGATGACCTGCTGAGGTCCCACCTAATGCTTATTTTTTTCTGTTTACAATAATCTATTCTGAAGATGACATACTCACTGATAACTATTAAAGTCTGCATCCAAAACAAGAGTCACAGTTGGTAAAAAGCATTCATGCTTGTTGCTGCTGTCTTTGCAGCCAGAAAAACCAAGGTTCCCCCAAGACACCTATAATGTGAACTTTCATAACAAAAGGCAGGCAAACCTCCTCAAATGAGCTGGCAAATACAGCTTCCATATTTCACCAAGTTTTTCCTTTGAGCCTGGTAGTACACCTTAGTCTTAACTGAGTTTAGTCCAAGTCTTGTCTAGACACTTAGGGAAAATTAACAATTCCTCACCACAGTGACTTAAATACCACTTATTTGGATGAAACTTCCATAAGTCTGAATCCAAGAACTGAATCTAAATGAGAATATCAAACTAATCTAAAGGATATCAGGCTTCCAGGTGCTTCAGGCTTTCTCGAGACCTAGATGTTGCAATACCAAGAATTCCTTCCAAAGGCATCATTCCCAGGTAAAAGGAAAATTACCTTAAAATAAAATTAATAAAAGGTAATATATAAAAAGAATAATATAAAATATGGCAGAGGTTCATCAAACCAGTCCAGACATAAAGGGGTGACTGCCTACTGCACTGAACTCTAAAATACGCTCTGCTAAATAATGAACAATATTTATTACTAGAACTAATGTAATTCTTTTTTTTTCCTTTTATAACTAATTATTTAGCATAGGACCATTTACTTTTATTATGCTGAGGCCAATTGTTCAAGTGCAGCTCAGCAAATCCTATGCCAAAATACAGTCCTAGACTACTGAGTATGAGGACTTAAGATAATTCTTATGATCTGAAGCATTGCTATGAAAATGCATATTATCCCAGTGATTTATGCCCAAGAAAATGTTTTCCCATCTGAACTGTTACCAATAAAGTGTACTCTTGCAGGGCCTGATCCTCTGCAGAAAGGTAAAACCATTAATAAAGCAAGGGTACTTCTCATAGTGGTGATTTTTTGGTGTTGTTCCTTGGCAATTTTAATATTAGAAACAAAGGCAACGACATTATGTTTAAAATAAGACATATGGGATTGTAGATTCTTTCTGTTTCTGTAATTTTAGTGTCAATTACATTAAACTTTCCAGTCCTTGGGGAGAATGATATAAAATGATGCTAGAAGGCCATAGGATCATTGAGGTGTTCTAAAGGCTTAAATCTAGTGGATATAATATAGAACAATTCACAAATGAGAAATTCTCTTTTTTAGAAATGAGGCCAAAAATCATTCAGGGACATAGCAGAAAAGTTAATTTCCAAAGTAGGTTTTATAAGAAGATTTATTCAGATTAAGTGATTTCATGATGAAACATGACTTTAAATAAAATAGAGATCAGTATGAAAATAAAATAAAATTGTACACAGTAAATCTTTCCCTCAAAGCATTTTATGAATAATAGGAAAAACAAACACATCAGGTATCCAACTGAGAAGATAATTATGCAGTTCTGTGAGCAGTTCAACATTATAGTACATTCCTCAAACAGAGGCACTATGAAGTGCCAGTCATGTAACACAGAGTACATTTCATTATCTGCTGTCTGACTCTAAAAGAAGAATGAAACAAGTGATACAATGCAAAACAGAGAAAAAGATATGCATCATTCTAATGCTTGAAGCACAATTTATCCTCATTTTTTCTGTGTAAGACATGCTAAATTCAGATGAAACTTAAATTAGCTTGTAGAAAGGTAGAAAAAAGTGGTATTGCATTTGATATAGTTTTGTGAACACAACAAAAAGTATGGAAAGGCTTAAAAAATACATCACGTGCTCTACTTAAAATTTAGAAATAAATATGCACTCTATATTTTTACAGTGCCGGAAATCTTTTAAAAACAAAGAACTGGTATAAAATTATATCAAGTAACACCTTGTCAAAAGTGAGGGAGATGCACCTATATACCTGCTTAATTCTGGATGCCTGCATCCCCATTATAAAATCTTGCAAGCCTATGTGCTTTCAGAGACACTACTGACAACCAAAACTCTGCTCGTGTGAGCCTAGAAAGGCAAGTTCATTGAACACCATGGGCTTCCAGGGTTCCTCACAGCACTTTCTGATACTATAATTTCCTCTTCTCCCTAGACCATTTGTTGCAGATGGCTATGTTCAGCCACCTAAACTGAAAGCCTCCATACATACAACACAGCAAACGCTGCTCCAGGCTCAAGGATGCCTGCGAGGCTGCCATTCCAATCCACGGAGAAACAGCATACCAAAAAAATGCTCCTAAGATGATTTATGTACTTAATTTAGAATACCTTAATTGTTTCTCAGTTCCCATCTGTAATCTGACAAAAAACTGCAGTTTCCTGAGTGTTGGAGGCTCGGTGCATAATGATGTCCTGCTGCATGGAACTACTGAAACACGACAATCGATCATACAGTCCTTTTTCCAATTTGTGAAATTATGACCAGCTTAATTAGCTTGTTGAAAAGGGCAACTTGCAAGGAGCCCTTTTTTTTTAAATAAAAAAAAATAAAACTATTATAGTCAATCTTTGTCTACTAGTTTTATTTAGATCACAATGAACTAAATCCTTAAATCCTTCTCAAGTCCTTACTCAGGATACTTCCCACTGTTGTCAGTGGAGTGGTAGAGTCAGGATCCATACTGCTAAATCAGATTCAAAGCTCACTGAAGATGACAGAAATACCATCCTTAATTTAGTATCACCCTCCTGAAAAGAAACTTTGCAGGAGGCCCAGGTTCTCTGGAGAAAGTTCTCTGTAGAATTTCATGGTTCTTATAAAAGCAAAGCACAAAACCAACTATTCAATCAATCCATTAGCTAAAGACTGATTAAAAACTAAGTTAGGTTTTAGGATTCAGCCCATGATTTCTCAAATGAAAGTTACCACCAGGAATGATAGTTTAAATAGCTTCTTATCAGATAGTTTTGCTTACCAACATATTCAGTAATGAGCATAACATGAATTACTTATAAAATAAAGAAATAACTTTTCAGCACCAGAACAACCTTTCCTTTATGTACAAGGCTCCATTATCCCAATGATAGTTCAAGAAAAAACACATAAGTAAGCCTAATGATCCCTCAGGTTAGATTATGAAGATTTAATACTTCTTGGCTAAAATTATTTTATACTGCAGCTAACCTAGATGTGTGGTACTTTTTCATCAAGTGCATTATTTGAGATGGCTTCCCAAGGCCTCACTTGACAGTAGTCTTCCCTTTTTCTGTCAGTAACTGCTTATACACTGCACAGCATGCTCTCCAATGTGCGATGCATAAAGGTCAAAACAGCTTCTCTCTTACGCCATTTTCTGTCTCTGCTCTTTCAACTCTACTTTCACTCCAGTACATTATTCCATGACTGCCATTACATTATTAAGGGCATACTCCAATTTTATTTTTCAGGACCTACCCACTTTAAGTGACTACCATTTTGTATTGTAACAGCTGCTCAACTGCTACAATTACATTTTTGAGCTAGCATGATTTAAGAGGCTTAAGTAGCTACTACTTCTTGTTCTATTTAAGAATTAACTAGTGTTAGTTTCAGGCAAGCCAGGACATTAGTTGTAGACAACAGTACAAGAGACTGCAATGTCTCAGGCAACATTTCTATACTGTATCTGCCAGCTCCTTAGAGCTGGACTGCATGGTACAATCCTAACATAATACATTATGCAAACTATCATTTTCTTGATGCTTAATAGCTAATTCAGTGGAGTGTGTCAACAATCGATTATAATCCAGTCAAGAAATAAGAGAACACACCTCTCGCAGCAATTTCTGGAT
The DNA here is from genome assembly GCF_001723915.1 of Gavialis gangeticus. NCBI lineage: Eukaryota > Metazoa > Chordata > Crocodylia > Gavialidae > Gavialis > Gavialis gangeticus. The sequence goes on from NW_017729031.1 coordinate 78,204,316, forward strand.
TAGTGTTAAACTGCCCTGGTGAGCCAAAAGCCTGATCATAGTGGATGGAAGTGGGGAAAAATACATACCAACTATATCTATGATATATATATCTACAAATGTTATTTTATTCCCTCCATTCTGACTTTGCCATTATTATAGATGATCAGTTGCTCTCATTTACTGACTGGATGGGGCAATGATGCAGATGCTGTGCAACTAATATAGAGAAGGCAGACCCAAATAAGGAAGTGAATGAAAGCTGAGACATTCATTCTTCCTTAGGAGTAGCGTAGTTTCACAGATTTTAAAATTGAGGTTGCCATTGATGTCAGCACTCTGCTAAATAATGACTTAATATGACTCCTACTTACTTGTAGGGAAGTGAGAGACTTCATGGCAATAAGGATTTTCTAGACATGGTTGAATGTGAAGTTCCTGACTGTATTGAGAAAGAAACCATCGTATAGAGAAGAATGAAGCATCACTTCCATTTTTCAGTTGTTTTAAATGGGGTAATTGAAAGAAACAAAGCTTGGATACATTTTGCATTCACTATCATTTCAAACAATTTCTTAGAGTATTTTGCACTGGACAATCTATCGTGTGGTTTAATTACACTTGGTGTGGAAATTAGTAAGTTAAAACTGCCAATTATTAATTTAAAAGGGGCTATTTCAAGAGCACAGTTATTTTTTCCAAATAATTTCAAAAAGTTTTGCATAACATTTTAAATATGTGCAGATACTGCAACAATGCTGAAGGAGTCCTTTTAATATGTTGCTATCTTTTACTTGCAGCCAAGAGGAGTTTTCCTGAGTAATGCTAAAGGGTTTTTCATTATACCACTGGAGAGCTCTCCGAAAGTTAGTGGCGAGTTAATATTAAAATACCAATGGGATACTCTCACTTGACTAAATGTGTAAGATATGTTCCCTGATTAATTAAAGGGAAATTGCTAAGCAGTTTGGATCCAAAAATTAATTGTTGATAAAATTGTTTTAAAAACAATACTAAAAATGGTTTCAGAAAGCTATTTTAAAATGGCAGTAAGATAGTAGCAGGAAGTAAAATTGACCAGACAGAACATGAAACTTTAATCTTTTTGCATTGTTATGATCTTTTTGCATTGTCCAAATTGAAATTTAAACTACAAATTATGTGTAAAGTATATTTAATGTTAGCATGTTCAGTTTTAATAATCTAACATTATTACTGAGAGAAAAAGGTTTTGTTTTTTTAAAGAAAAAGTATTCGTAACTGGACAGTGTCATTCAGATAACTATTTTTTTTTGTTAAAATGCCTATATAGTACGTATGTATTTTTCAAGGAGGCAAAAGCCATACCAAAGCAGATTTTCTAGTTTCTGTTTGATGCTAAATGTATTTTACCAAAAGATTAGTTGCTCAGCTACAAATATAGAGGCCTTTTATTTGTAATTTGTCAGTCAGCCAGCACTGAATTTTTGCCACTGGACTGGGTAGTCGTGCTATCATCAATTAACAGCCCTAGGAGAAAAAATTAAGTATTGGGTTTGATTAATTATTTTGAAAATGTTGTTTGGGATCAGAAAGTGGAGGAGAAGGGACAGAAATCTACTAGGAAGAAGGGCAGCTTAAAACAAATACTAACCTGTAAGGGTAACCTGAAGGCTTAAATTATCACTTCAGTGATAGAACTACTTAATGCTTAATTTCCAGTAGTGTTAATGGAAACAAATTCATCATCTTCCCTCAGAATGAATGGCAAAATGAGTACTCAACTATACTAATGTGATTCAATACAAACAAGCTTTAAACCTTTAAATGAAATTCAAAGTGCTTTTGCATTGTGTTTTGGAAAATGAAAGGACAAAGACTGTACAAGCATAGCTACTATACCTCTTGTTCACAAAATTCTCTCTGCTGCAGTACTGCCTCTGTGAAAATCTCCATGAACATCTGTAGTTAACACCACAGAAACTCAGCATCTGCAGTTAATATTGCAGAGATTACATTTAGCAACCAGATGATACGATTCCTGACATTTAAAACTGAAGTGTGGGTTGTCTTTTTTTTGGTCAGGGGAAAGGGGGTTGACTTTGGGAAGGTCTAAAAATGCACAAGAAGCCGCACAACTGTTTTTATTCCTATAATTTAAAAACAAGCAAATCACCAGTCCGCTGTTCTGAGTCTGCTTATATCATGCCAGAAAATTTCTTTCAGATGATATGCCAGAATGCTACTGCTTGGATTTTCAGCTTCTTCTGAAGTTTACATATATTCAGCATATGTTGTCTGACCTGGAGTTTACACTGTGAAGTTTACATGGTGCTGGAATGGATTTCACCTTAGATGCCCTCTGTATCTGACTGTAAGCAGTAGCTTTCTGGTTCGTCTCTGGCCTACAACATATATAATGAAAAATGTCTTTAAAAAATGCAAGAGGAATATTGTTAATTGAAGGGAAGGAGTGGAATTTTAACACTAATGGAGGAAAACCTTTACTTTACAGACCAAAAGCAGAATTTCTGTTATACAGATATTGATTCTGGGCTGAAAGAATTAGTTGATAAACTAAGGGATACCACAATCTGCTGCTGAAGGCGTTTCTTTAAAAGGCTGTCTCATGGTCTAAATGGTTGAGAAAACTATTATAAGGTAAGTGGTTCTGGTATGCATGCCTTGAATGAGAAGCTACATGCTACAGTATATAGTATAACAGACATCTCTGTCTCTGGTTGGCATATACTTATTAGTACTCATATACTCAAGCTTTAGTTAGCAGAGATGATAGTTACATTCATCTTCAGTGGCAGAGAAGATGCAAATTACATCCCTCCCTTAAGTTGTACCTCAGAAGAGTAGAAACATCTTCCCCAGAGTGTCTGCCAGGGAAGGGAGCCTTGCCCCTGGAGTCTGCATGATCTAAGTGCCCTGAGAAGGCACTATCTGCCATTTAGTGCTGGCAGAGCAGGACAGGTAGACACTTCAAGTTAATTACTATAAGGATCCATCATACTTAATTATTATGAGGACACATCTACATTACACCATTTCTGAATAGAATCCATTACCTAGTTCTAAGAGACTTTTTCCCCAAAAGGAAAGCTTGTCAGTAGCCAGTTAGTAGTCCTCCAAAGTGATACAAGTGTTTTAAAATGTGGCTTTTCATATATCCTTTATCCTGGACCCCCATTCTATGCTTTTTTTTTTGTCAAGAGTTAAACTGTACAATCTGCAGAATGGCAGGGTTGCCTTTTTCTGGGTGGAGTGTTGAAGAGGAATGGGTGCTAAAGCTGGTGGATGAGTACCGTTGGCTAGGGATGTGAGAGTTTGGGTGTGTTAAGCCCTTTTCCTCTAGGCTTTCTATCTTTCACTCATTTATTCAGGGAAGCTTTTCTTAAATATAGCAAGGAGTTGGCTGATTACTGAGCTGTGGGGACTGCAGCATAAAGGCAACCAGCTCCTCACCACCTTCAACAGATTTCCCTAGAGTCCAGCACTGTATAGGCAGGGCAAAACAGGAGGAGGGAGTAGAATTTCTCTCAGCCCTTTAGCTCACTTCCTGGTTCTGGCAAAAAAAAAAAGCCAAAATCCAGGGACTGCTAAGATTTGCCATCCATGGTGACTTTTCAAGAGCTTTGACTCATAAAAAGGGCAGAATACAAACCAAATTTAGTAGTAAATCTCTTTTTTTAAATAAAAGCTGACAAATGCGTTTGTTATTCTGGTCTGTATAGAAGAATAACTTAATTGAAATTTAGTTTGTGCCAAATAGTACTGTCAATGAGTTTCTGGATAGATGCTTGTAAAATATATTATCCTCTGGAGGTCTCATATTTAGGTGATAAATACTGTAATATTAAAACAGGCAAATTCTGCAGCTCTTAGTCCAGCAGTTGGGGGGTTTTTTGGCTGTAAGCAACTGGAGTTTTAGGCAATGAATTTATCATGTGAAATACGTGCCAGGCTTGAATGACCAGCTAAAAAGGTGAATTAGTCTTCTGTTTATCAGGTTTAATGATAAAACATATGCATTAACAAGCCATGGGCCTGTAATAAGATACCTTAGCAAAGACTGATAAATTGTGTGTAAAAAAAAATATAGTAGAACAGTTGGACTTTTCTTTGCTCCTTGGTACTTGCCAAAAGTAACGTAATCTGTTTACCTGTATAAGCCCCTGATGTCACTATAGAACTGAATTGATTCCTGCTTAGTAAAGTCAAAAGATATTTTTATTCTGTTTTTGAGAGTGGGACTTCTTTCATTGTCTGAGCACAGGTCTTATTTCCTCTGTCACTCTGAAGAGGCTCAGAATTCCTCAGCCCTCTGCTGTGACCACCACAACAGCACCTACCTTCTCATTGCGAGGGTGGAAAAGCAGAGTTTGCTGAAGGGATCTTTATTGCCATCCCAATATTCACCTGAGTGTGTGGGAGCTCCCACAGAAGTAAGTATAGAAAAAAAGCACGTGTGTGGGAGCTCCCACAGAAGTAAGTATAGAAAAAAAGCATGTCATCAGTCAGAGGCCCCCACTCAAAGTGGTCCCAGAGTGGAAATCTTGAAGTTACCCCCAAACCTAGTTCTCCTACAAAGCAAGACTTTGCAAAGACTCAATGCCATAGAATGACGTGGCAAGATCTATGCATGTTCTGGTCATCCATTATCCGATATTCCACTCATTATCAAAAGTTTTGAAATATAATAAATGCAGTCTGTCTCAATGACTGTACAAGAACTAGTGCAAAGACACAACTACACTAAGAGGCCTGTCGGATGAAAGGTCCTTGTGAGGAATGGATGTAAATGAGCCTTATACACTGTGGCAAACTTAACATAATTAAATTGGTGTATTCATGCATCTTTTGATATACCATACAAAAGTATTCTTTTTTAATTAACATCAATAAGAAAAATACTTATCAGTGAAAATGCAGGTTTAGAAAGACACTATGAACATTTTACATCTTGGAGGTGGTCACTGATAAGGGAGAGTGGTTTCATTACGATTAGAGGTGTAATCTGGAAGTGTTGCCCATGATTTTCCAAATAAGCTATAGTGTTTTATGGTGCTGTACAAATTAAAGTTGCAGGGAAAATATGAAACATCTGTATTAAACTCCATACCTTTAAGTTTACCTGATGGATGCAAAATTAATTAAATGCATTTAAAACAAATGCATATTAAAATATCACATACAGTGAGTCTTACAAAATTATTACTTATGTGCACAGTCCTGATATCTACAGACATGGCACTGTGAAGAAGCTTGGTTCTTAAGAAGCTGTTTTCTAGATACTTGTAAGAATGATGCAGTTTTCTGTCAGTCAGATCATAATGTCCCTTCAACTTTGGTACATTCAGTGCAAAATATTTTTGGGAATTTCTTACCCTTATAAAAATAAAAGGCATTTTTTCCTTGAGAGTGCATAAAGAATAAACACCAGCACAATGTCTGTTTTAAGCATGGAAAGTGAAAGGAACAGAAATAGTTTGCTAGTTTCCTATTTACACTCTAAGTAACTTAATATAATGAACCTATAAAAATAAACAAAAGTCACTGTGTTTTTTTCCTGATATGCTGTGATAAATTGCCAAGTTTTTTAAAAACAGTTTCCATGCAGTACGAAGCATAAAATCAGTCATTTTTAAGTTCATTTTATGAGAGCTCATCTTTTGCCATATACACGCCACTTGCATATACATTTTCACAAACCTCCTGATTGCAAGCCATTGTTGAGATATCGCTTGTTGCTGACGTTTCTTCAAATTTGCATTTGCCCCAGAAAGCTGACATCTATGGTGCGCACCATGCAGGCAGTCGTACCCTTAGGTATAGCAAGTAATGGATATTCTATTATAGTATAGGGCATAAAGTAATGTACCTCTAGGAATCTTTTAAAAAAGAATTCTATTGTTTGACTTAGCTAATTTAGTGGTGGGCTGAACGATTTCACATTTTGACTTGAACTTTACCTTCAAGGACTTTGGTGAAATTTAGTTTAAAGTTATTTTGTCAGTTCTTGCAGTAACCGCATAATTGATCATATGTGGATACAATTTTTGCTTGAAACATAAATGTAAAAAGTTTGGCAGTCAAGAAAAAACTGCTGATTGCAAGACTGTAGGTTCTCCCTGCACACCAGGCATGCTCCAGTCTTACTGTTGAATACTTTGCCACTGTCACAATGCTTGTAAATTGCTTCGTAAGCCCATTCATAGAATCTCATTACTTGAACTGCATTGTAAAACAATTTTCCTCTAGGAAATCAAATACAAACGTTCATTCATTCTTTGAGAGGCCAGATCCACAAAGGTCCGAGAAGCTGGGCACTATGGTTTGCTCATCACTCAAGTCCAAAAGTACTTGTCTCTTCAACTGCTGTCAACAGTTTCTCATACAGCATGGAGAAGGATGGGTAAGGGGGAAGATCAAGACGATTGAAACAGGTATGAGCCCTGCAAAAAAGGAGGTAATTAAGTACAGTTTATTCAAAAAGTTCACATGAAATTAAGCAGAAATACACATGGCCAAATAGTCCTTTTAAAACATTCTGCTCCATAAAACAGTATTTTCCACGGAACAGCATATGTATTTTTCAGTTAGAGATTTAATTCAGGAATTATTATTTGTCAGAGTTACTTCTGATCCACAGTAAGAGTCATATTTTTGAAACCGGCAGCCTAAACTTTGCCTGTGAAATGTACACACACAAAATGTGCAATCTGGAGGCACAATTTAGGCAGGCTATTTAAAAAAAATTGATGTAATTATATACTCTATAAATTAATGCTTTCTCTCTGCAGTAGAAATCTAATATTGAACTGGTGATCATGGACGGATCATTTCTGTACTAAGAGGGCCCCCAAGTTAGATGTAGTGAAATATTAGAAAATGCACTTTACAGGGGTGATCCTGCATTGGCACAGAGTAGACAAATTAGTCTCTTCTACTGCTCATTTACTGTTAAAGGGCCACATCTCTAGCTAGTGTAAACTGAGGTAGCTGTCTTGAACTCATTGTTATGATCATTTACAGCAGTTGAGGATCTTTTTGGTGACTCAATGATTCAATGACTCCTGTTTACAGAGAAATGTTTTTAGTAGTTACATGAAACTACATTATAATGCTCTCCTGCTTTCTTGGTGGGACAGGAGTATGCTTTTTTCTTAGTTTCCACAGCTTGCCTATCATAATCTCTAGGCATATTGTGAAGAGGCCCTTGAGTCCTCCTATGGCTGACAGGCAAGCACAAACCATCAATGTGAGCAGAGGATGAACCACAACTACCTGACTTTTCTATAGAACATTTGTAGGCAAGCAGGAAATTCCCTGTCATCTTTGAAATGATCCTACTCCAGTGAAATAAATGGCACAATTCCAAATGATGAAATAGTAGGATCTCTTGTGGGAAAGGTGCTGAGAGGACAATTCTAAGAAATTTTCCTTTCTGCCTTGAAACTTGCCTTACATGAGCCTCATTTTAGACATTTATTTTGTAGGGTGAAGGTCCTTTTGAATTTGTTTGGCCCTCTAAAGGGCAGGACTTTCTTTACATTTGCATTATCTTTTTCCAGTGAAGCACATGACCCCACTGTTTCTCTCAAGAAATCTGAACAATTGTTTTGGATTTGTAACAAACTCTGGGAAAACAAGAACGTTTCCAGCCTCCAAATGAAGAAAAACAGAGACCATTATATTAAATGCCTGTCAGATGGTAACTACCAGGACAGATCATAAAGAGAAGAAGAGGTGGTTTGCCTTAACTCCTTTATGAGAGGGAAGCAAAGAGGTCATTACAGGCCCCTGATGAAGGTCAAACACTAATCTAACAAACAACTCTATAGTGCCATGAAATACCATACTTTGGGAAATACAAACACAACACAGGGCCAGGTTATCAGTATAAAAATGAGAATAAACTTAAAGTGTACTGCAGCATTTTGCAGTTACATAATGCATTTTACTCCATCCCAGATTAATAGACTTAAGAGTACACAGCCAGAATAAAAATGTTTTTCAGCAGTTGAAGTTCTAGGGACCTGGTACAGGGGGTTGTACCCCATCTCCTCCAGATCTGCTTCACTGATCTCCCCAGCTGTTTCTGTGGCCCCTTTCCCCATTCCAAGAAATTTATGGAGAGTGTATGGCTATCTGGCATGACTTAAAGGTTGTATTAGCTTTCCTGAAGACTCCCTCTATGCTTGGGAGTGTCGTTAAAAAAAGACCTGGTTCCAGTCACAACAAGAGGATGGCAACTGGGGCAGAGTTACTAAGGTAGCTGGTTGGCCCTAGACATGCAACAGTTCCCAGGGTTCAGGGGATCATAGTGGGATTGGTGCCCTAACCTACTGGCTTCTGCTGTGTGGAGCTGTCTTCTCTATCTGACACTCCCAATGGAGAATCTGAGGAAAAACTTTATGAGGGTAACTTTATGGAGTTTCTCTCTCTATCTGGGCCATTATCATCCGACTCATAAAATCTTCTTGGCTGTAGAGCGCACAGATTTCTTCTTCACTTCTGAAAATGCATAACTTCAAGCACCACTTGGAAGTGAGGTGTTTCTTTGAAACAGACCCACTTGTTGGAATTATGCAGCATGTGATATGTGCTATAAAACCTCAAACTATAAAAGTCATGACGTATGAATTTGTAAGGGATTCATCGCAAAATGGCCTAATGTTCGTCTTACATGTTGCTTAGAATTATTAGTGAAAAGAGAACTGTTTCACTTTTGAGGATGATTTGTCACAGCATATTAAGAATGTGACCAGCATCTTTAGAGAACTCGAAGAAAAAAAGAAAAGAAAAAAGACCTTGCTCCTATTCACATGCTTCTCTCCTATTCTGAGAATGGGCTTTGTCACTGTGCCAGGAGAAGAAATGTTCCTTGGCCAGTCTTCTCCCACCAGGTCTTTTCGGACTAACTGGCTGCATCTACACATGCGCTTTACTGTGGAGTAGACTAATCAGCTGCAGAGTAAAGTATCACCATCTACGTGTGTGATGGTATTAGGCTACAATAAACTAATTAACACAGCAGTAAGATAGTACTGTTGGGGACAATACTATCTTACACTGGGATAATTTACTGTGATTATACACATGCATAGATGCTGACTGCAGTTGTAAATTGTGCCTGGTCAGCCCAATCAGCCAGGGGCCAGACTCCTGCCTGCCAACTAGCCACATGGCTCTGCACTTTCAGTACTCTCATACCCCAGCCAGCCCCTCTACCCCCCCCCCCCGCGTTTGGGGCTGATTCCCCCCCGAGTCCCCTGCCAACCTGGACCTGCTCCACCCCAGCTCAAATTGCTGCTGTCCCAGGCACACATGTAAACGCTGTGCCTGGGAGTAGTTTCCTCTGGCTCAAACTGCTCTGTAGTATAATACTTTGCTTTAATTGAACATGTAGATGCACCCTCTGTTTACTATGTTTGTCTTTCTGAACTCACATTTTTCTGATGAAGGTAAAAATTATCGTAGTTCCAAGAGCCATGATATCCAATTACTTTCCCCTTTACTAGGGTTAACATAGTAGTCAGACACACTGACTCTTGGTCCAAAGTCCAGTATGTTAGCAATAACAGAAGAATGTTGTTTGCGTGCAAGCGTTGGCACTAGCTGTTACTACAGAACAGAAACCTACCTAGAACGTGCCCAACTTTTAAGCATTTAAGTGAACTGAAAGAGTAATAGTCCCTCTACTGATTTCTGATTTAGACTGCTGCACAATATGAAAAGCAAGCTGGAAGTTGAAAAGGCAGTGACAGAAACTAGACAGCTTACAGAAGTTTTGTTATTCAATTCAGTTGGACTGGTTATAAGAGGGTCAGACTGAGGAAACAATGAAACCATCCAATTAACATATCTGTGTTTACAGATAAGTACCTGCTTGGACCACAATCACCCATCTCAGAAATTGTTATCTGTATTAGGCTCTCTCAGCTTCACAAAACAAGGACAGGAAAAGGCCATTTTATCCCTATATTTGCCCTCTCTGGCATGAAAAAGCAAAACAAAAACATTGATTTTCTGAATGCCTTACATTGAGTTGTACCAGATTCCACGAACAGTTCCACTGAAATCAGTGCAAGTATTCTCATGGTAAACAACTGCTGAGTATGACTGAGGGTGTCTGACTCTGTCCCTAAGGTCCTTACATATGTTCATTTAAAGGTACTATGGGATATAGGATGAGATATAGGCCCTGATACCAACAATTGCACCTCCTGCCATGCCATACATGCATGGCAGGAGGCAGAATTTTGGAATCAGGGATCAGATCCCAATCATACTCTTTCTGTTTGCCAGTCTGGTATCATGATCTCAGGCTCCCCCTCCATCAGCAAGCTGAAAGCAAGGAGGCTGCAGCACAGTGTGACCTGATGCAGTTCCAGCCCCAGGGCTGACAGTTAGCTGGTTGCTGGCACTGGCCCTGGGGCAGCCTCAGACATACCACGTGTTCAATTTAAGACACTATGCAAACCAGCCATAAAAATATTCTGCATTATATGTGGAACCTTTTTATGGATGGCTTGCCATTTATGGTGCCTTAAATTGGGTGCGTGTATCTGAACCCTTCCCATTTATACTGCAATTAACATGTTAATTGCAACTTAAATGTAACATGTAGAGGGGACCTAAATTAATACAAAACCCCAAAGTAACCTGGAATCATTTGGAACCTTAGAGCAAAATTTCAGGCAGCCTCTGGAAATGCAACCACTTTTACAGGATTTGTAATGGAAGCCTTTTGAAAGTTTGTCACTGAGTGTCCTTGTTTACTTAAGTAGTCTCATCCAGTGCTGCAGGCAGTGCAGTCAGTGCCTCTCAGGATACTGTCAGACATAAAGGCAGTTACATGACTGGTATCTGAGGAATGTTATGCCCCACGCTCCAAATCATGCTACCTACCATGCCATATGTACATGATAGATCACGCAACTTTGGGAATGGGGCATACAATTCCTCTGACCATAACTGTGTGACTACCAACTGCCAGACAGTGATAGAGCAGGGGGCAGCAGGTTCAAGGTCCTGTCTCAACCCCAAGCCCAGTTCCACCAATTGGGCACAGAGCAGCTTTGTTCTGGACCCTAGCCCTGCCCCATGCTGGACAGTGATGCTCAGCTGAGCATCAGGATTCAGCACCAGGCAGCCCCAATCCCAGTTCAGACCCAGGGCTGCCCCTTGATCCTGACAACCAGGTAGGGGAAGGCTGTATGCTAGAGCCTGGAGCTGCCCCATGCCCTTAGGTTCACCAAAACCTAGCACCTTAAAGAGTCTTAAAGATAGAGAGCTGCAGGACATGATTCTTTGAGCTGCCAGGTCCTGGCAAGCCCGTATTCTGATAGAGAAAATCAGCTGGAACCCCCAATCAGGTTTCAGACCAGGGGATACCCAGGGCCCAGTGCTGACAATTAGCTGATTGTCAGCATTAAGATGACGGGTCATACCACACATTCAGCTTATGGCACCATACAAAACAGCCATATATATGTTATACATTTTTTGAGTAATATCTTTGTGGCTGGTTTGCCATTTTATGGTGCCATAAATTCAATGAATGCGTGGCATGCAGCTATTTATAGTGCGATTAACACATGAAATATGCCAGAAATATAATGTGTGCCAGGGGCCTCAGTGTTTACACAGTACAGGCATACCTCATTTTATTGCGCTTCGCAGATATTGTGTTTTTTACAAATTGAAGGTTTGTGGCAACCTTCATTGTTGTCTTATTTTAAGAAATTGCCACAGCCACCCCAACCTTCAGCAACCACCACCCTGATCAGTCAGCAGCCATCAACATCGAGGCAAGACCCTCCACCAGCAAAAAGATTACGACTTGCTGAAGGTTCAGATGATGGTTAGCATTTTTTAGCAATAAAGTATTTTTTAATTAAGGTATGTACATTGTTTTTT
>NW_017729031.1:78221207-78252539 GCF_001723915.1 Gavialis gangeticus
ATTGCACACTTAATAGACTACAGTATAGTGTAAACATAACTTTTATATGTACTGGGAAACCAAAAACTTCGTGTGACTCGCTTTATTGCGATATTTGCTTTATGCGGTGGTCTGGAACCGAACCCGCAACATCTCCGAGGTATGCCTGTAAAGTCTTTGAAGGAAATGAGAATCAGGCTGAAGGACCTTTTAGAAAAGCCAATAATTTTCATTCTCTTTAGGCTGAAGTTTAACTTTCCCATTGTAGGCTATCTGATTTCCATGAGACTGAGAGGTGGGAGTAGCTAACCCATGATGACTGCACTTTTTTAATTAGTTTTTCATTCATGTAAAAATATTAATGGGACTGTTTCCAAAGCAAAGGAATTTAAAGTTAAAGATCAATGGCCAATTTTGCCCCACAGGCATTGGGATAAGCAGCTGGCACCTACATTGTACCAATGGCACTGGCTAAATGGATCATTATATAACTCTAAGCAGTTAATAATGATAGGTATCTCTGAAGCATGGCAGAATGAGGAAAATCAATGGGATGCTGCAATATCAGGATATAAATTATACAGGACTGATGGAGTAGGCCGTTCTGGTTGGAAAGTAGCACTCTACATGAAAGACTGCATCAAGTCAAATAGGTTTGATTTTTCAACTGATAAAAGAGGTATTGTACAAACTTGGTAGATACAAATCCCACGTTTCAACAGAATAAAAGTACATTTGGGAATGTACTATCAACCTCCAGACCAGGACAGCAGCAGCAAGCTAGAAATGCTAAAGGGAGATGAGAGAGACTGCGACAACAGAAAATACAATAATAATGGGGGACTTCAACTATCTACAAATAGCCTGGGTCAATTTAACATCAGCCCAAGATGCAGAGATGAAATTTCTTATAAATGACTGCTTCCTGGAGCAATTGGTCATGGAACCTACCAAAGGAAAGGTCATTCTTGACTAAGTCCTAAGTAGTACACAGGATCTGGTGTAAAGAGTTAGTGTTACTGAGCCACTTGGCAATAGTGACCACAATGCAACTGAGTTTGACATCCAGGTAGGAGGGGAGACAAGAAAATCTACCACAGTAGCCTTCAACTTTAAAAGGGGAGAGTACAGCAAAATGAAGAAGCTAGTTAGACGGAAGTTAAAAGGAGTCCCGAAAGAGGTGAGGAACTTGCAGGCAACATGGGGACTGCTTAAGAACACCATACTGGAGGCACACAACAAATGCATACCACAAATAAAAAAAAAAAAGAAAAGTGGACCAAAAGAAAGCCAGCCTGGTTTAATGGTAGAGTTGCAGAGGCAATAAGCAGAAAAAAGGCTTCTTTCAAAAAGTGGATGTCAAATCCTAATGAGGAAAATAAAAAAGAGCATAAATACTAGCAAGGCAAATGTAAAACTGAAATAAGACAAGCTAAGAGAGAATTCGAGGAAAAGATTGCTAGAAACACATAAAGATTTATTTAAATACGTTTGAAGCCAAAGACCTGCCAGGGAATCAGTTGGGCCTTTGGATGATCAGGGTGTAAAAGAGCATTAAAGAATGACAGGGCCACTGCCAAGAAACTAAATGCATTTTTTGTATCTGTCTTCAATGTGGAAGAAGTTAGGGAAATTCTGTCACCAGATGCACTCCTCTAGCAACAAGTCAGTGTAGCTGACCCAAATTGAGGTGTGAATAGATGCGATTGTAGAGGAAATAGATAAACTAAACAGTAGTAAATCACCAGGACCTGATACCTGTGGGGGCACTACTACGCAGAGCCACCCACCTCACTGTGCTAGGCCCTAAAACCTCGCTTCAGGAGCCTCCCACAGGGTGCCTGCCTACCGCTGGCTGTCCCACTTCTAGGAGAAAACCCACAAGCCTGGGGTAACGATGCCACCACCCGGGCACTGGTCTCTGTTAGGGCTTTGTGCAGCCCAGGACACACAGACCCTCCAAGACTTGGGGGTGCTTTGCGCACTGGTAATATTTCTGGGTGCCTCTTTCAGCCCAAAACACCCCCAGGTAACCTCAGGTATAACTGAGGGAACATACACAGGCAAGCTCTCCAGCCAGGCCAGGAGCAAAAGACTTGCCTCTCAACCCTACACTGAAACAGCCAGGGACGCTGTAACCCGATACCTTTATTGATCAGGGGGTGGCAAGGAAGTCAGAAAAACACTTTGAGCAAACATAATTAATCAGAGTCTTACAAAGCCTTGGATGTAGTAGCCCTTTTAAAACGCATCTGCCTAGACATAAATCCTAACTCCTGGCTAATTTCCTAGTTTTTACTTACAGGAATTCATCCAGGCTGCAGCCTGGAGGCACTTTGCTTGTGGCTTTTCAAAATGCCTACTGGAGGAAGAGAGAGAGCTCCCCCATCCCCTCAGGAATTTATCTGGCTAGGTCACTTGGTTGACCAGCCTGAACCAAACAGCAAGCAAGTGAAAGGGAGAGGGGTACTCCTGGAATGACCCAAGGGGGGTGGGCAGAGAGAGGGGGATTTCTTCACAATGGCCTCCAACTTAGGGTTCTGAAGGAACTCAGATGAGAAATTGCTGAACTCTTAACTGTAGTATACAACTAACGCTTTCACTAAAAACAGCTTTAGTACCAGAGGACTAGAGGCTGGCTCCAATTAGACTCCCATATTTTAAAAGAGCTCTAGAGGGGATGCAGGGAACTATAGGCTAGTGAGACTAACCTCTGCTCCTGAAAAACTGGTTGAAACAATAAAAAAAATTGTTCAAGACATGAACTAACATGACTTGCTGGGGAGAAATCAACATGGTTTTGTCAGACAGAAATCTTGCCTCACCTATTCACTAAATTTCTTTGAGGGTGTCAAGAAGCAGGTGGATTGGGGCAATCCAGCTGACATAGTATAGTCAGACGTCCACAAAGCCAAACTCGTCGGAGGCTCTTAACTAAATTAGGTAGTTATGGGATTTCAGGGAACATCCACTTGTGGATTAGAAATTGGCTCAAAGACCAAAAGGAAAGACTGAGCATAAATAGTCAACTTTCAGAATGGAAAGAAGTGAAGAGTGGGGCTCCCCTGGGATCTGTGTTAGGACTAGTGTTGTTCAACCTATTCATAAATGATCTGGAAAAGTAGTGAGGTGGCCAAATTTCCTGCTGACGCAAAATTATTCAAAGTGGTAAAGACCAAGCATGACTGTGAGGAACTACAGAAGGATCTGGTATGATTAAGTGAATGGGCAACTAAATAACAGATGTAATTTAATGCAGGCAAGTGTAAAGCGATGCACTTGGATAAAAGTAACCCAAACTACGCTTACATTATGATGGGCTCTACATTAGCTGTTACCACACAGGAAAGATCTGGGAGTCACTGTGGACAGTTCACTAAAAACATCAGCTCAGTGCTCAATAGCCAAAGGCAAACAAGGCAAACAAAAAGTTAAGGATTATTAAGAAGGGAACTGTAAACAAAATGAAAAGTATTACTATGCCCCTTTACAAATTCCTGGTGTGTCCACATTTTGAATACTGTATCCAGTTCTGGTCCCCATACCTCAAAAAGGAAGAACTACAGAAGGTCCAGAGAAGGGCAACAAGGATGATTAGTGGTAAGAAGGGGCTCCCATATGAGGAGAGACTAAAAAGGCTAGGCCTATTCTGTTTAGAAAAGAGAAACTTGAGAGGGGATGTGTTAAGGGTTTACAAACTACTAAATGGTGAAGAAAAAGTTAACAGGGGTTCACTATTTACTATCTCTCACAGTACAAGAACCAGGGGTCATAAAATGGAACCCCCAAAATATAGTAAAGTAATTATTTTGTAATTTAAACTGTTCCATTTCTCTTCATTGAATTTTGACCTTTAACTGTGTGGTTCCCATTTATACTTTTATCTGACAAAGCAGTTTTTTTAAAGGCTACTAACTCTAGAAACTTATGTGCTGGCTCTCTACATTTCAGCTACACAGAACTATTTGTTGTTCTTTGATTTCCTATATAGAAATCAAAATTACTAACATGTCTGTCTCCAACCAGGACAACTTCTAGACATCACAAGGTAGAATTGTAGAAGTAGAGAAAGGAATATCTTCCACAAATGTATCAGTCTGACCATAGCGTAGAGAAGGTGAAAGCACCTTCATATTAAATTGTTGAATCTAGGCTTGTGAAACAATGGCCAGGATGTGATCAATCTAATCCAGCCTGCTGGTGCTACAGGCCATTTAATTCTGCTCTTGTCCCTGGCATCACTGAAAAACAAAATGAGAAAAGCTGCTTTTCCTAACTTTTTCTCCTGTAACTGATCATATCACTCCCGATGCTGAATTCCTTCACTATTTTTCTTTCTCTTCCAGACTTTCCTATGATATGACTAGACAAGACTGTCAAGGCCTGGGGTTTCCTCAGTTAATCAAAACTGATATTCATTTCTTGGTATATATATAACATCTTTCAAAGAACATCATAGGCATAGTGTTATTTTAATGTTTGTTCACCTTTGCTTTTCATTACTGAACTAGCCAACTGGCTGTCAAAAATAATGGGGGGGTGGGGAGCGGGCAGAGACAGGGCCTGCTCCCCCTTCCCTCCTGCTGCTTGGGGCCCAGGGGAAAGGAAGCAGTGGGCCCAGACCCAATGCAGAGGAGGACCAGGCCCGAGGGTGGGGAGAAGCTGGTCCACATGGTGGGAGGCCTGGGGGGGAAGAAATGGACCCAGACTGACCTGGCGGCAGCGGGGGCATGGGAGGAGCGGGCTCGGGGCTGCCGTGGGGGATCAGGGGTAGGGCTGGAGTGGACCCGGGCCCGATGGGAAGAGGCTCGCTCCTCCCCTCCCCTTGCGGCCGCCATGTTGGGCTGGGCTGGGCTGGGCTGGGCTGGGCTGGGCTGGGCTGGGCCCCCCACTGCCTCAGCAGGCCGGCTTTTCCTTCAGCTTGGGCTCGCTGCCTCCCCTCCCCCACATTGGGCCCGGGACCAGTCCTCCCTTGGCCCCACTGTCACCGCTGATGCCACAGCATGCCTGCTCCTCCCCACTCCCTTGCGCCGGGCTCACTCAGGAACAGGAGAAGCGGGCTCAAGGCTAACATGGGGGAGGGGGAGGAGGTAGGAGTGGACCTGGACTGAGTGGGGGAGGAGACCCGTTCCTTCCCTCCCCCCAGCCATGACGAAGTCAGGCCAGGGGCCCACTATTCCCCCCACAACACGGTGGGCCGGCTTTTCCCCCACTTGGGTCTGCTCCCCGCTCCCCGCATTACCTGCAGGGAGCAGGGCAGGGGGGCAAGCCCAGCTCTGCTGGCCTCGCCCCCCCTGCTCTGTCCCTTGTGTCCCCACCATCACGATGGCAGGCTGCCTTCTGTCAGAATGCTTCTTTACACTCTGATTGGCTGTTTGTCAGCCAATCAGAGGGCAAACAAAGCATTATGGACAGAGACAGACAGACAGATAGATTTAGGCTTTTATAATATTAGAATTGTTCATTCAAAAATGGAACAGTGAGAAAGGCAATCGAATTGCGCTTAATACTCTGTATCTTACCATTTCTGTTTCTTTATTAATTCATTGTATTTTACAGGAGTTAAAGCAATTTCTAACATTTTTTTTTCCCATAAAACCCTTAAGTGGATATTTACTTCTGTAAAATGTAACAAATTAATAAAGAAACAGAAATGTTAAGATACAGAGTATTAAGCACAATTACATTTCTTTTCTCATTGTAGTTTATGACAGCTGTTCACACTTCACAAACCTCATTCACCACCTCAATAGTTAATGGTTTCAGCAGGCAAAATATCATGATATTTACCACAACCAGCTCACAGAGAACTGAGTTAGAAATATCTAAGTTGTTTAAAATATACTTTGATATTTTTCAACAATAACTATGGGTACAAAAATGTATACAAATATATAGCTTTACCTTGGAAGAGCAGTGATTTTCCCCCATTTTTCTACACAGAATCTTCTTGGCCCATTGCTCCCTCGCAGAGAGGCAAAGCCTTCATAAGGTATGCTGGAGGTGCCTGTAACAAACTGTCAACACAAACAGAGTACAGTATAACCTCATAAATCCAGATATAAAAAATCTGGAATTATTGAAAATCCAGCACTTTTTAAAACTACACTCCATCAAGGAGTAATGGCAGCCAGCCCCAAAGCAGTGGAGGGGGAAGCTTGCATGCAGCAGCTATAGCTGCTGTCCACCATCCTGCTGTCGCTGTTCCATGTACGGCTGCTGGTCCGGGACTGGCTGCCCCTACCCTTCCCACCGCCCTGCCCTACCACCACTCCGGGACCGGCCACCTCTCCGGTTTCAAAAATCTGAAATTTTCACATTTCCGGCAAGTGCTCAGTCCCAAGCATGCCTGGATTCATGAGGTTATACTCTATTAAGAATCAATGCACAAATGAAGGGTCTTTCAGTGTTTGTGCACCCGAGTAACTTTACTCATATTGGTGTTCCCACTGATGATAAGACCCTCTGTGAGACAGATATTTCCTGATAGCAGACTAGGAGAGAGGGCTTCTTAGACTAAGGGCTTCTTAGACTAATTTTCTTTTAAAGAGTCCACTTAGACACCCAATATAACCTTTTAGGAAAAAAAGCCCTGAGAACAAGACCTTTACACTTATTCCTGGAAGTAGGGATGTGCGAAATGGGCCGTATTCAATTCAGATTTGGCCCAAATTGGGGACAGTGATTCAATTTGTTGATTCGGATCACTGTCCCCGATTCGATACGGCTGAATCCGAATCTGAAGATTTGATGCTGATTCAGAGAATCAGCAATTCAGCCATAGACACAGCTTTAAATGTTTTTTCTACATTCCCCAAGGTACCAGCTGCAACTTGTGAATGTTGGATGCTGGGGTGGATGGAGCGTCCCACAGGAAACTTCCAGTCCACTTCCAGGTCTGCCACCGAGTGCATTGGGGGGACCCCCCACCCCATGTTCCTCCAGCTTGGAGATCAGCTGCAGGGGGACCCTGGCTGTCGCCCCAGACCCAGGAGGCACCAATCTCCTAGTCCACTTCTGGGTCTGCTGCCGAACACACTGGGGAAACCCCATCTCCCCATGTTACTGTGGGACGCTCCATCCGCCCCAGCATCACAGCATTTACAAGCTGCCTGGTACCTTGAGGTATATAGAAAAAACGTTTAAAGCTGTGTCTATGTCCAAATTGTCAAATCTTTCCAAATCAAGTTGAAACTCTCTGAATCGATTTGGAGAGCTTAAAGGGTCTCCCAATTCTATTCAGATCCAGAGGTCCAGCCACCGAATCAGGCCGAATCTCCACCAAATTGAATCAGGGACCGCAGCTTTGCATAGCCCTACCAGGACGCCTCTGGAGGAGACTGCAGAGTTCCCAGGTCCTTCCCAGGTTCCACACTATCAAAAAATGTCATCATCCTGGAATATCATTTAACATCTAATATACAATGGGGAAGAATATATCTATAGGAATCAACTGATCTCTCACCTGTAACAGCCTTAGTCTTTGTTCATTATTGAATCTTTCTACAGCAGCCCAGAACCAGCGAATTACAATATGATTATCATGGTAACCTGTTAGAACAACAAAAGCTACATTATTTTTGGCTCTTTTAGCTTTAAGTTATCTATAAGTTTGTGAAAGAATATATCTGAAATGCTAATAGTTATGGACCTTCTCCTTTCTCATCCTTGGTTACAGTGCGAATATCTATATGTCTAAATCAATGGCAAAAAAGTGAAACAAAACAAGGACTCTCACCAGGTTTACTGCACTTTGTTGCAAATCAAAGGCAGGCATTCATCCAAGTTAAGAAACAGAAAAACAAAATCCCTTTTGCAAATATATAGACATATCAATCACTAGCAAGTTGCTAAGTAGCATTATTAACTTTGGTGACATTTGGGGGGTGGTAATTTTTTTTTAAAGCTGTGCCTGGTGCCAGAATGGTTACAGCCATCTCACTCACAGTAGCTGCCATCAGCTCCCATTGTTCTCACTGGAACTGAAGCCACACCCCACTTAGGTAGGATCACAGCCAGTTCCCTATACCCTTTGCAGGTAGAAATGAGATGGTTTCAACTAAATAAATATGGCTGCCATTTGCCATTGATTCCAAAAAGTCTGCTATCTGACTGCTGTCCATGAGGATGACTACCAAGGAAGAGCTGTGAATATGGGAACAGGAAGGAAAGCTAAAAGTTACTAAAATGTCTGCTCTTAATCCAAAACTAACCAGAAAAATAATATCTTGACATTAAATTATAATAATATATTTCATAGGATGGTGTAGAATGGGATAGCTTAAAATAATGACGATGCTGTATTAGAATTTATTACGAATAACAAAACTGAAAAATTAACGTCACCTCCTCTATACTCTGTGTTATTTCTCCAGTCACTTAAGTCAATTTCTGCTGTGCCAGCAATAACCAGTTCCAGTTCTCTTGCATCAAATACAGACACAAGTCGAGCATCAACCACCTGTGAAGGGAAACAAAATACAGAAAAAAGTACTCATTGCTTCTATTATTTTTGCCTTTTACTAAATAAGCTCCTCCATTACAAATGTAGTATCATTTTTCAAGCAAGGAGTTGTGCTGGCTTGTTCAATGCATAGCAAATTTTAAGGTTTAAACATTTTTCAGAAGTCAAATAAACAGACTGTTCTTCCGCTCTGTGTGTGGTTTTATTGTGTTGTGGTCTGTTTTGTTTTAACACTGTAACTGCATTCAACTTTATATGAAGATCATACTCTCTGGAAGGCAAGTTATTCAACAAATAATACTGAAACACTCCAGGGCAATAGGGATTCAGTACATTCAAGTTTGATGACCAAATGTAGAAAATGCAGAAAACATACACTTCACATACACTTAGGCAATTCTGCTAGGCTGGAGTGAAGTAAAAAACTCCTTCTATGTCTACATGAGATCATTTCAAGAATAAAAGAAAAGGCTACACTGTACACATCAGAGTATGTATTGGCACTAATGTGAATAGTAGGCACGTAGCTACTCAGTGACCAACAATTACTTTAATTTACATACTAAGACATTTGACTGTTACAAAATAATAAAATTAATCCACTGTTTGGACTTATGCACTGTTACTTCTACTTTTACATTTGTTATATAAATACTATATGGTTGGGAGCATTAAAAATTCATATTGGGGAAATGTTTGTTGGGGAAACAGTTCACAAGTAGGATTTTGTTTACCTCATAGAAACCACGAACTAGACTTTCTGTTTGCTGCACAACCCCTCTCTCAATTCTCCATTTCACCATTCTCTCTATGTATTCTTTTTTGTTTTTCTCTGTGACTGGGATGTTGGCACCTCCTGGCTTTAATTCCCGTTCAGTGATCTAAAGGTAAAAATAAAACAAAATAACCCACCACAAAATAATGTAAAGACAAAAAGGATCACTTGTACACTTTGTTATGCTAATTCCCAATATAATTAACCAAACAGAGGCCAGCTTTTCTGAACAGGAGTACATAAATTCAGATGATACAGCTGAAGCCCCTGTTTTGATGAAATCATGACTTAGAAACAAGCTACCAAATAAGAGATATAAACCAACTTTGCATTGTCATCCCTGTAGACAGATGATAGAAATGGGTTTTCCTATACCATATAACCTTTGAATGCTGACAGACAATACTGACAAATTTAGATGAACTACTGTCAGCAAAGAAAACTCAAGTATGGGACATTTCATATAGTCTTCAGAAAGTCTGTTTAATCAGAAAGCCATGTTTGGCAATAGATGACACATTTCCATAAGATTTTAAAGCTGTCTGTTATCATATATGATTTTTATTAAAAAGTACTTAAAATCAGTTGGGAATGACAATCATTTTTAAGTCCAGAGAAACAGTTACATAATAGACTATAAAGAAGAAAGGAAAGGAAAGTAAGAATCTTTCACACCTGCCCAAAAACTTCTTCATTTACAGTGAATGTGAGATCTAGGATATCATGTATATCGTTGTCTTTCATCCACTGCAAACTCTGGTGGAACTCCTCATCAAGGTATTCCAAGTCACTCAGGTCACATAGTCTAACATAAACAAGAAGAAAACATACATATATAGCCGACAGCCATAGTGTGTGCTCAGTAACAGAGCTAGACAGGACAGCCCTACAAAACATACTGAGAATAAAGGGAGCTCAGAGAAACCAACAGAACAAAGAACAGTGGTTACTAGATTCCTTTGTGTTGAGGTCCTGAAGTCAAATTAGTAGAAACTATTCTGACTTTGTGTGTTCGCCTGCTAATGGTAACAGTGGCTGCCTGTTCCACACTTATTCTCTCCATTTTGTTAAACTGTAAACTCCACCTTTGAAATTTTAAAGAACTTTTATTTATATATTTCATATTGTTCCTAAGTGTTTGCCCTGTATTTCATGAAACTTTATTTTAAAGCTGAAATATAGAAAAATAAAACCCTAATAATTCTATAGATAGAAATAAGCCACCTACAGATAGTACACAATTCATCCCATAAAAGAAACAGGAACTTCTTATCACTAGCAACTGGCACTGTACTTATTGCTCAGGTTCCTACTCTATCACTTCTTTGATTGCCCTACTTGGCCAGCGATGCCAGCTTTCACAGCTTATTTATCCACAGCTCCCAAAACTGTCTGTTGTGCTTTTGGCTATGTTGCTGCTAAAGCAGGCACATCCTTCCCAATCCAGTCTGCAGGCCATCTACCCTCTTCTCATTCAAGCCCTTTGTTAGCACTAACTCCTTCCAAGATCCCCACCAGAAGTCAGGTAACAGCAACATTTACTTAGGTCAAATTCTGCCATGCTTATTAACACTGAATAACATCTTACCTCTCATAAAGTACATCTCACTGCTACCCACCAGGGAAATCTAACCTTGTTTCTGTGCTAAGGCTCATGAAAGGACAGATGGGAGGCAGCTCAATTCTTTGTTACTTAAAGACTGTCAGGAGTTGACTTGGGACAAAAATGATTTTAACTTGCATCCTGCAACAGTGGCCCCTAATGAGCAATATGATCCTCACTGACCCAGTAATGCCCTACGCACATCAGAGTTTCCTGCAGGGATGTGTACAGGCTACAAAGCCATTAGAACCAGCTATGTAACTCTACAGAAGGCCTCTGGTGGAGAAGCATGCAGCCACTTTGCTCTTTCTTACTGCACTCATGAATCAGAACCAGTGTGATTAAGGTGGCAGGTGCTGGCTCTGGGTTATTTTTAAAACTTCTAGATAAGCACTAAAATAAAGAGCGAACGGAATGTGATGATTACATGATATTACTGCAAGAGTCTTTGCTCTTCTTTGCTCAGGCTCTATACTATTTTATTAGCTCCCCTCACGACATCTCCTCTAAAATTAGCTTGTAGGGGCAGGAATCGTTTACATGCTATAAAGCAAATACATAAATCGTAATGTTTTATTTCCACAGCTCCATAAATCTGCAGGATATTTTTCAGACAAATAGAAATCACCCTTCCAAAATGCATAAATATTGACTCCCAATTTTAGGTTTCCAAACTTGAGATACATCAGTCCTGACTTTGAGTGGTGTTGAGCAACTGCAGTTTTCATCTTGAGCTGAAGCAGTGGGTGTACAATAGCAGTAGTTTTCAAAATCAGACCCAAGGTATCTTAAAGCTGAGCAAGTCAAATTGGAGGCAACCAAAAATTAAAGGCTACCTTTGAAAATGCTGGTCTTAAATCTAGATTGTCGAGTGATTCATATCCTGTTCTATAATTCAGTAAAGCAAAATGAACACACATTTTATTAATATCTGTAATAATACCACAATCTTTGCATGACTTCAAGTATTTTATAGCAGAAAGATAATTTAAAAGGTTAAAACTAATCACAAGGTTTTCATACTGATCACAATCAACATTTGAGTTACTAGCTAATACCATAAGTTGGAGCAAAAAGACTAAAATAAATCTTGGATTAACTATAAGCAGGGATCCAGCCTTTCCATTTAATGTGGAAAAATGCAGACTTTCTCATTTGAAGGAGGAAATGTGGATTTCCCTCTTTAAAGGAGAAAAGTGTGGAAGGAAACCACAGGAAACCATGGATTGCCCTTTGCAGGCTGGCAGCCTTTCAGCCTGCAAGGACCTGCTTGGGGCTGGGAGAAGTGGGAGAAGGGCAACTGGAGGCAGGGGACATCACATGCATGTACGCACACGTACACACATAGCTGGCATAAAGCCAGGCAGCGTGGTCAGACTAGCCCCAGCAGCTGGATGCAAGTAAGTCTATGGGGGGGCAGAGGTTGGAGGGCCAGGGCTTGGGGACTGTCTGAAGGGCTGTGGGGGGTGTCTGTGTGTGTGCGTGGCAGGGGTACGTAGAGGGGATGGGTGTGTGAGAGACAGGAGTGGGACAGCAGTAGCTGGGGACCCTCTCCACTAGGGCTGGGGGTGGGGGTATAAGGCTGCAGGTCAAGAGTAAGGGGCACCGACAGGACTGAGGGAGCTGTGGCTGCTTGGGAGTGAGGAGCACTTCGGGGGATGGGGGCCTGTGGGTTGGGAGTGAGGGGCACCAGCATGGCCTGGGGGAGCAGAGGATTGTGGTTTCGGAGTGAGGAGAACCAGCAGGGCTAGAGGACTGTGGGTCAAGAGTGAGAGGCATTGGCAGGACTGAGGGCCGGCGGTGTGGGCAGAGGCAGGCACTGGCATATAAGGGTTGCTCAGTGCCACAAAGCAGTGGGGGGACAGCCACCACTGGACCCACATCCTGGTGAGGGAAGGTAGCAAGCAGAGGCCTGATTTTCCATGATAGTCAAATGCCAAAATATATAGGTATTTAGAATTTATTTTATTATAATGATGGAGGCACTGGTAGGCTTCCAAATTGCTTTAAAATTGTAAATATAGAAATTAAAATTGTGTTAAATTGATAGCTATTTACATAGTGGTGTTTCATTTTAATCATGGAAAAACACAAATTTTGGGGGTTTAACCAGAGAATTTGCAATTTTTTGAACAGAGAAAACCAGGATCCCTGTAGACAAGTGACCAAATAATTACTTATATTGCTTTATTTTCCTAGGTATGAAAACCTGAACATTTACTGCAAAAGAGAGAACAATTCCACTTACATTCGGAGGAGGGCTTTATAAAAGGGCCGGGTAAAGAAGGCATCTAGCAGATACTGATGTATCAGAGCAAGACCAAGGATTCGACCACTAAACCTGAACCTAAAAGACAAAGGAAATGAGTTATATGCAGTATACTCAGACATTGTGGTTTACATGTTGCCCTGCGATCCACACATACAAGTTATATACACAAGTTTCTTAACAGTATATTTAAACCAGATAGCTAAGGCTCCATTGTAGTATCATGTTTCTTTTTGTGTTCCTTTAAAATTCACTCTAGGGTCTAAGGGAAAGTCTGCAGGGCATGGAAAGTCCCTCTGTTTTACATTTAAACTGACTGCTTTTCAGTCACAGAAACTGTATACTAATTCATTCTGTATTGGTATGATGTAAACCCTCTTAGACTTGCTGGTACTGATGGGATTGAGATCAGGCAAACAGCAAGTCTGAAAAACTGGTCTTTGTATATATTCTGTTAGATGTTAAGGTAAGGTTACAATGTGTCCTGTTTTTGGGTCCTCCCATCTCCATCTGGGCAGTTTTTTAAAATAGCAACAAATATCCGGGATTGTCCTCTGCCTCTGCTTAGCATCCAAGTTTTTCCCAGAACTTTCTGGCTTGCCCCAGCAAGGAGCTGCTTGAGGATGTGAGGATCAGGGGAGGTACATCACAAGTGGGCGATGCGTCTGCTTACAAGCCCTGGCAGCTGTAGGCACGTAAGGCCAGGGCTTGGGGAGTATGTGCACATGCATACGAGCACGAGGGGGACAAGTGCCTGCCAGGGCTGCCTGCCCCTCCAGTGAGGGAAGGGGGCAGGGGGGCTCTTTGGGGCCAGTGGGGAGCTGTGTGGGCAGCACGGCTGGGAAGGTCGGGGGGGGCATGGGTCAGGTGTGAGGGGCACCAGCAGGCCTGATGGGGCATGGGGCTGCAGGTCAGGAGTGAGGGGCACTGACAGGACTGGGAGGAGGGCTGTAGCTTAGGAGCAAGGGGCACCAGGGGGCCGGTGGACAGTGGGTCAGGAATGAGGGGTGTCGGCAGGGACTGGGAGGGGATGTAGGTTTGGAGGGGGGGCACCAGCATGGTTGCGGGGGCAGGGGCGGGATACTGTGGGTCAGGAGTGAAGGGCAGCAGTAGGGCTGGGGATGTGGCTTGAGAGTGAGGGGCAGGGGCCTTCTCCACAATCATATTACCCCCCACCCCAACAGGTGTTCTCTTTTTTGAAACTGGAAATATGGTAACCCTAGCTAAGGGCACAGTTCCCTTTTTAGAAACAGTGTCTATTGTAGGTCACTGTAAAAATGTCTTGCATTGTATCAGCCCTCCACATATCTGAAAACAGAGCTCAACCTAAGGATTTCTGTGAAAAAGGGAAGTTTATAGCCCTTTTGTTTGGACATAACCTCAGCATTGTTACAGTCAGAAAGACCAGCACTTGATTATGTCTTTGTCTATGCAGTGTGCATGATGGGGAGGCAGCACACAAAGCCTTTTCCCTCCATGCACAGGGACTGGCCACAACTACATTCCTTACATTCCCCCTGAGGCAAGAGCTATGCAAGTCTGGCACTAGTGTCTCCAAAAGAATGGGCTCACACACCACTCATCATTAGCTAGCTCTCTGCATAAATATGGCTGGGGAAGAACATAAAAAGGTTAGCAGAGCCATTCACAACCCTGAAGTTTTTCCTTCCAGACTGCCTGCACCATTTACAGTTTGTTCTTAATGAATTTATATTTCTAAATCAACAGGTGCACAGATATGCAGTGCACCTAGCCAGCCAGTCATTTTACAAGTAATGCCATACCTGGGTGCTTATTTTGATGGGGTGGATGTTTATCTTACTGGGGTGATCTGACCCCAGCTGACTTCCTGCCCCTTGGGCAGGGGGCTGGACCCAAAGATCTCGTGAGGTCCCTTCCATCCCTAATGTCTGTGAACCTCTCAACTACACTTCATTACATTGGGCTTCTATTATTTGAAACTCTAGTTTGCCCGTAGAGTACTGGGACCTATAACCGCCATCCCAGAGTTGCTGTAATTTAAGTGCTTAGATCCAGATTCACTGACTTTTACAGAGATGCACTGATATGTATCTGCTGAGAGTTGGGCCCTTAATCATGAAAGCTGGTTTATGTAAAAAATGGCCTTAGTTTTAAAGAGGCAAGGATTTCTTAGGGTTATACAGGTTTCCCTCAATTTATGCTAC
This sequence comes from Gavialis gangeticus, assembly GCF_001723915.1. Taxonomy (NCBI): domain Eukaryota; kingdom Metazoa; phylum Chordata; order Crocodylia; family Gavialidae; genus Gavialis; species Gavialis gangeticus. The sequence continues at coordinate 78,236,484 of NW_017729031.1, forward strand.
ATATGCATTCCTGGAGAACAGCGGATAAATCAAATTCGCATAAATCAAACCCACTTTACAATGTAACAAATAGGGATAGGTTCCCATGGTGGAGAGGGAGGGAAGCTAGGACTAGGGAAGGGGTGGGGGGAGAGGTGCCACTCCTGGGTTTGCACAAGACAGCAAAGCAGAGGGAAGAGAGCGGCACTAACCCCAGCCCCAGCTGCAGCAGCCTTGGGAGTGGCCAGCGCCAGCTGCCTGCAGCTCCTGAGCTACACTGTGCTGTGCCTGTCCCCCGTGCCTGGGCTTCACCTGTCCCCACTCACCTCTACTCCTGGGCTGCGCCGTGCCCTGGTGCAGGCAGCTGGTGTCGGCTGGTCCTGGGGCCGCTCCAGCATGGGCTGGGGTGAGTGCAGGCAAGTGGAGCCCTGGGTGGCAAGGGACGTAGCATTCACCCCAGTCCCTGCTGCAGCAGCAGCCCCAGGAGCAGCCGACGTCAGTTGCCTGTAGCCGCTGGGCTGCACCATGCCCTGAACCCCCTGGGGCTGTCTGTCCTCACTCACCCCAGTTCCTGCTGCAGCAGTCCCAGGAGTGGCCAATGCCAGCTGCCTGCACCAAGGCACAGTGCAGCCCAGGAACAGAAGTGAGTGGGGACAGGTGGAGCACAATGCAGCCCAGAGCCTGCAGGCAGCTGGCCACTCCCAGGGCCGCTGCAGCCAGGGCTGGGGTGAATGCTGCGTCCTGTGCTGCCTGGGGCTCCGCTTGTCCACGCTCATGCCAGCCTGTGCTGGAGCGGCCGACACCAGCTGCCTGCACCATGACACAGCACAGCCCAGGAGCTGGGATGAGCCCAGGCACAGGGGGACAGGCGGAGCACAGTGCAGCCCAGTGGCTGCAGGCCGCTGGTGCCGGCCACTCCTGGGGCCACTGCAGCTGGGGCTGGGGTGAGTGGGGCCATGGCCCTTTCTCCTCCCCACACAGACTTACCTGCTCAGGCGGGGGGGCATCTATGCTGATCTCATAAGAGCAAATTTACATTGCATATAACAAATTATGGGTCTAAATATGCTCATCGCATAAGAGTGAATTCGCATATAAAGAACTCACATAAATCAAGGGATACCTGTATCTCTTATTGGACCACCTGTATAGCTGGGATAAAGTTAGACAAGCTTTTGAATGCAAGACATTCCTGATGAAGAATGTTTTGCATCCTAAAGCTTGTCTAACTATCTCAGCTATACTTGTTCCAGCAAAACTTATCACCCTGACAAATCCTTGCTTCTTGCATAATTTCTAGACCATCATGGCTAGAGCAGCACTCTTAATACTACCATTAATTAATTTTAAAGAAACTAACTACACAACCTTCCATTTTTTTCTCTGATTGTCTTCAGATCCCTCATTGTAGATCCTGACCTCATGTTTTAAAGGTTATATAGAGTGCCTCTTGATCCAGACACTTTTATATTTACCACTGACTGCTTTATCACAAGAACAAGATTTCATAGCGTTTCCTCCAACAGAGATCGAATGCCTTGCTGGATATGATCTGTATTGGTAGAGAAATCCTAAACTATGACATGCAGCTGAAATCTCCCCGTATTCATTGAGCTGACTAAACTAGTCTATTTTTCATGCACAAAGGGCTGATAGTGAAGCGACTTGGGTGAAGTGACTGCTTGTGCAAAAGCAGCATGGCATTTCATATTGTGAGCCAATGCACATTAGAGAAAAGTCAGCTTTGCTGACCTGACGAGAAATATCATTTAAAACCAACTCAAGAGAAAAATCAGTGAGGAGAGTCTAAAGAAATGCAATTATTTGACTACTATTGGTTAAAAAGATAAAATTCCATAGCACATGTCTGATTACGTATGAGCTGATTCTCTGCAAATGGGGACAATAGAAAAAAAATTTAAAAATTAAGATTGAAAAAATAATTCTTACCACTCATGGTGATTGTCCACAAAAGCAGACATGGGACTTATTTGAACTGTGTAGGTATCATTGGCTGAATATTCGAATAAACCATAATATGGATTGAAGAGTTCTCTGGACACCAGGAAAAAAAATTCTCTTGAAGGTCCACTGTAATCCAACCTTTACAAAAATAAAGTTAATACAAAGGATTTATTTTACACAGATGGTTTCTTCTACAATCTGTTTCCCTTAAATATATATGCTAGGCTTTTCTAACACCCTGTCACTTCTATTGAGTGGAATCCTCCTAAGTAAAATACAAACAATCATCACTGAAGGCTTCATTTAGTATATTACAGTCTAGTGTTGAGATGTAATAGAAAGGAAAGCTAAAGGAAAAGCAGAAATCTCTTGTATGTACAGTGTACAATATAAAAAAGCCACCATTAGTCCAAAATTGAAAAATGAAAAAAAATCATATTTTGTTTTCACAAATTGGGAACTATAAGAACAACCCAATGGGTTTTGTCCTGAGAAATATATTGTAAATCAAATAATTGCTTTGTCTTCCCTGATCTAAAAGACTTTATTTATTCTTAGGGAATATGGTAGTTATTTATCAACTTTGTTTATTAGAAACAGCAATCTTGAATTAGCAGGCACTGAAGGAAATGCATTCTCTGAGTAGCGTGATTACACACAGGCTGAAGAGTCTCACTGAAACAGCATTAAGGATGAGCTTGCAGTCCTGCCATTTCCCCCAGGGTCACAACTGGAGCATAATATGTATAAGGTTAATACTTCTGGAAAGGTGAAAAATGGAAAGCTAGGGGCTTTTCCACAGTGAATGTGAATTATTATAACCCCAAACAAGGAACATAAAGAACCTTCTGTACCCTCAGGAATCATAATTAGCCCTAGTACCAAGATAAAACTCACAAAAAAGGTAGACACTAAACTTTAAAGGAGAGTCTGTACCTGGTAAGAGTGAAAACAGTTATTTGATACACAGCTAATATTCAACAGTTAATGATTAAATAACTCACAAGGACACACTTTGAACTGTATGTATGGCTATGTATCTTTTTTCTTATTTTGATATATCAATATACAAGTTATATTTTGATATATAAATATATGAACTGGGACATAACTTTGGATGCCATTAGTCATTAAAAATGTAGAATAATAATATTTAATATCATGATTCTGCCCCTTACAAAATAACCAGATTCCCTTCCAAAAAGAGTTTTCATTATATTTTCCACCCTTTAAAAATGCTAGCACTCATCCTATTCTCTCCTTCCATAACTCTGAGCATTTCCAAGGCTATTTCAGATCAAGGTAGATGCCAATGCTATGAGTGCTCTGTGTGGGATGCCTAATCAGATGTTCTTTGCAGTTCAAAAAAGGAAGTTTTGGCTCAAGCACATCTGCTAACTGCAACAACATGACTCAAAAGGAAGATAGCTGTCAGGCTGTGTAAATATATGTCAAAAGCAGGATCTGAAGGATCTACCTGGAAAGCAAAAAGCGAGTAGGGCAAATTCTAGAGGATCAGTATAATCTGTTCACAGAACAAAAACCAGCTTAACCTGGGGCTGGACCCTCCATCAATTTCAGTTCCTGAATAGATTTAAGACATAACCTCATATAATTCACAATGCAGTAGTCTAGTCTCAAAGTGACAAAGGTACAAATGATAATGACAGCAAGATCCATATAAAAAAGAACCATGTGGTCTCGAATTTGATTCTCAAACAGTAGCTTTGCATCTACCCACTTGAGGAAAAGTAGGCTGGTAACATACCCTCTGTCAGAAGAACAAATGTAGTCTGTGCCATATATTCTGTTTGCTTTCCCAGCCTATCAGTAATCCCTCATTTGTTCCTGGAGTGAGAACCTACTAACCAGCTCATATCTCTGTTGATGGCAAACGACAAAGTGCCAAATGGCATTAGCCCAGGCCAAAGGATGGTCTTACAGTTGAGGCACCATACTGGGACATAGGAGATCAGTTCCCTTCTGTAGCTGAGTGGGGTACAGAATTCATTTCACTTCAGTTCCCAAGCTATAAATAAGAATAAGAATGCTTTCCTCATCACAGAAAGCTTTATAAACATAAATTCATCAACATTTTAAAGTTTAAAGGTGAAGGAAGCCATAGTACCCACAAAGAGAGAGAACTTGATAGATGGAGACCAAGTTGGGTTAATCCCGTGGCGACTAACTCTCCCCTAACCTTCCAAACAGCCTAACATCTGTATTACATAGGAGTGGGGTGGCAAGACAGACTCTTCTGTGTCTTCTCACAGAATAATGGTGCAAAACTACACTCGAATCTCACTGACAGAGTAAAGGACAGGTATTCTTTATTTTTGCCAAAGTCCCAGGAATGTCAACACTACTTCAAACATTGTCAAAGCAGCTGATTAAATCTGTTATCATCAGCCTGGGCACCAAATCCATCTCTAAATTTCATTCACCAATTTAACCACGTCATTCCCAAACTGTAATCAGATTAAAATCAAGGAAACCTGAAGCACTTGAATATCACAAAAGTTTACTCACCCCTGACTTTTCAGTATTCTCTAGAAATGGAGGAGACACAAAAGCAACTGTTTATACTGAATAATCATTTTCTCAGCAAATGATGCACAGATGCTTTCTTAAGGAATGCAAGCAGTCCATTCTCTCTAAGTGGAGCTCCCGGTAGAAAGAGATAATACACAGCAATTTATGGGGCATAGTTATATCTCAAGTATAGCCGTGACAGCGGCAGAAACTCAAGGAAAGAAGTCATAGTGTCTGGAAATTACTGTCCCATCCTCAGAGATGCTACAAGTGCAATATGAATCTCAGAGATTTTGTCCACCAAGCAATATAAAACTTTTCCTCACAACAGAAAGATCTTGATTCATTTAGTTGGCAAAGAGAGCTCAAACTACCTAGAACGATCACCAACCTGAACAGGCTGCCTACAGACCCCCTGGATTGTATGGTGGAGGCAAAGAAACTCTTTTTTACCTCCAGATGCTAACAGCAAAAGAATGAAAAAAAACCCTTTATCACAAAGGATCAGCTTCAGCATCATGTTTCTGCCACTCTTTTCTAAAACTTTAGCTTTCATCAATCATCTAAAAAGCAGGGTAACCTGTAAGGATAAGAGGTGGTATAAAGACCATTGCTGAACTGCAAATAAAGCCACTGATGCCCTACTGAAGGAAGAATATGCTCCCCCAGTCAATCAGAAGCCTGTGGGCTCAATTAAGCTCCCTGGTCTCTCACCCTGACAGAAGACGTGGGCACCACCCTCAAATTCAGAAGGACATGACAGCCTGAACACCAGACCGAGGATATGTGCTGCTACACAGGCTAAATCAGTAAACTCTTGAGGCATTCCCGGGGCTGTCAGAGTAACTATTAAAATACTATCTTTGTGCTTGAGCTAACTCCAGCCATTTCACAGTGCTCCTTTTGTACACAGGATTAATATGACTCATGTCAGAGGATCAATCATTACATTCCTGTTTTGTCAGTTGGGTTTATCCCACAACTAAAGACTTGGCACTTAGGTCACTTTATACACGAGGCATGCAGCCACACAACAGCTGCATAAGGAGCAGGCATCTGAGGATTCAAAAGCAGAAGCACTGTGGTTGGCAGCAGACTTCCTCACTTCCGGGAGCACTGCTTAATATTTTAAACCATTACCAGTCCGTATAAACCCACTAATTGACACGAAGAAGAGACTGTGCTACTAGGGCCATTAGCTGGGATAAAAGATTTGCTGTTTTTCAAGTGACCTTAATTGAGCAGGAAATTTCAATTTTTTAAGAAAAACAATGTTTTGGATTTATCATGGGTGAGATTCTGAGCACCACCCTTAAGGGTTCAGGGAGTCCTAAAGTAACTTTAAGTAGCTGGCAAGTCTCCCTCACCCTGATGCTAGAGAGACCACTAGTGTAACCTAAAAAGGCCAGTGGGCCCATTGGACTACGTTGACCTATGTACCATAGTACTTCCCAGAAACTTGTGTGCACTAGGGGACACCACTGCCTTGGAGCATATCCCCTAAATATGTACTTGGGGAGAGACTTTGGGAGCAAATCTTACAGCTGTCTCCACAGTACTGAACCAGGGGCCTTCTCCCATTAGTGAAACAGGGACTTTTATACTGTTTATACTGTTTTGTCCTTGGTATAAAGGGGCCACATCTGGGGTAAGGATCTTACACCATATTTTTAGATGCCATCAATCATCCTTACATTCTTCTGTCATTTTAGAAGAACCAAAACAAATAATTATCCATTAATTAAGACATACATACCACAATGACAGGTTTACTTAAAAATATCTACGATAGACAGATGATACTGTACTGTTTAATGTCCATAGCAAATCCAAGCCCAGAAACTACTTGTTTCTTACCAGCTCCACATGTATATGCACACCCACACCCAACACACTCTTGTGGCAGAACTGCAAAATCATGCATTTTACTTTAAAATAATTAAATTTAGAAAAAAGTATATACATCTGAGGTTCTTTTATTTCCCATGTGGCTCTGAACATGCAGGCCACATTTGCAAGCTTTCTTTGTTAACATAAAGGGTAGAAACTTACTTTAAAAGACTGAATAGAGAGCTTCATGTACTCAAGCAACTGAGGATTTAAGAAAAACACCAGCTATCGTAAGATTCATCTTAAAATTGTGCAAATAGCAACAGTGAGGTTTAAATTACCCTAACTACTAAGCAAACAGACCTAGAGTTAATCAAAATATTATGTACATACAGTGAGGATTTCATTACTGACTTAAGATTTCCAGGGCCACAGAAATGCCAGATTAAATTCCTTCCCCAATGTTATAAAGAAAAAATTGCAGCAAAAAAAGTAGAGATTGGATGGGAAGATATGCTTCTCTGAACACTTCTCCTATGACTCCTTCCGTTGCCTCAACCCATCCTCCTACGTGTAACCAAATGAGCTCTGTGATACATATCCTTGCGCAATCTGAGATGAAACAAGATTTGTTTGCACACATCCTTTCATCATTCAAAACATACACTTGTAAGCAGATGACTGATGTCAATTCAATTTGATGTTACTCATAATTAACCCCTTCTTTACTTTAAACAAGGATGTGTTGTATAGACTGGCTGTAAGGGGAGAAAGGAAAAATGTGTATTATATGGCCCCCTCATCCAGGCCACTAAGTCATTCCATGTTTTGAAAAGTAACATCCTAACATGGTCTGATGAAGGAAAATAATCTACCTGGCCTTATATTTGTATTATTAACTCAGTTCTCTCTTTCATGTATGATTTTCATTCTTTTTGCTTTATGTTTAAAGTTTGATTGAAGTTGATAGTTGTGAAAATTAAGGCCAACATCACTATTTGGAGTAGGCCCAGTACCTGTGCCTGAATCCTGTGTTATCAATACACTTTCAGTTTTGTACTGCACCAACCCTCCCAATTATTGGCCTGGAGTTTTGCTTGGATCAAAATTATCTATCAATCTGTATTGATGTGGTAAAACTATCTTTATCAACAAGCCCACAGTTGCAGCCAGAGACCACCACATTTTATTGGAAAGCTTTACTTCTTAAAATTAGGTTTTTAAGGTTACACTTAAACACACTACAAATCTTAGGGCTTTTTAAAGGAGAATTTATCTAATGGTGTACCAGTTGCTTTTACTGCACCAGGATCAATACAAGTCTTTGGAACATCCTACAGGGTATTAACAAACAACTGCAAACACCCTACCACTGGGTCAGGATGTATTTTACACCAGTTTCTATAACAAAAGTAAAAAAATCTCTGAAATATGAGAGAATAAACTTATGTATATATTTACAGTAATGTTAATCAGGCCCATAAAAGGTCCTAACCTTGAGCTATAGCTGTGAGAATAAAAAAAGATATCTGTATACAAACGGACAGTTAGATACAAAACTGATCTTTTCCCAATAACCGAGAATTCCAAGTATGCAAGGAAATGCGTATTTATTTGCACGTGTGAGGATTTGAAAAACTAGACACATGAGCCATATTCTCAGGCCAGCCTGCACCTTGTCACAGCAGCTGAACTACACAGAAATTGCAGGGATGGGGTGACAGATTCCTCTGAGTCGGATGTTGGTATAGCTGCAGAACCTACTATAGTTTATTGACTGAAACAACTCTCTATTCCTCTTCACCATAATGTGAAGGAGAGAAGATCCTCTAAATGGCTGGTCTTTTAGACATGTTCCTCCCTTATTCTATCTCTCTGTATCATCTTCACTTACTGTGCGAGTGGTGCAAGGCAAAGGATGTGGACCACAATGGGCTGCTCTTCCTTTGTGCTACTGAACTGTATCAGGTTATACTGCTAGGGCTCTTGTACAGTGACGAAGTCTGGTCAGATTAGTCCCTTTGTGTCGTATGAAATTAAAGGGTTTAAAAACACAGAGGGGCCAGAAAGCAAAAGAACTAAAATCTGAAGACAGAAAGCAGTTCACCATTCAAGTTTCATTTGGAGAAGGGAAATCAGATCAATTGCTTAATCTGGCATCATAATGCAAAACTTCCAAGCTCTCCAACACATCAGCATTCTCTCAGCCACAGGCTAAGCATCTGCTGCTATGGCTGTGAGATGTTAGGAATACTTTTGTTTATTTAACAGATAGCAGCAGACTGCTGGAAAGTTTTCTTTGTGACATAAGACCCTGACCTTGCAGAGGACCATCTGCCTCTTATGGTAAGAGTTGAAACGTAGTTAGACGTGTTAGTCTGAAATCAAGTGGCTGGGTAAATTTGCACCTTATAGCCTAACCAAAGTAGGTAGATAGATACTTAGCTAGACAGATATAGCACAAGCTTTTGTGGGCTGAAGCTCAGTCCACAAAAGTTTGCGCTATGTATTAGAAAAACACAGACAGAATTAACAGAGATAAAAGAAATACGGAAAACGTGAGAACTAAGTTTTTTTCTGCTTTCCTGGTGACACTGAGACATACATTGGCAAACCCTCCATAGAAACGTACACCTAACTTCTGAAAAGTTTTACAAAAAGCTTTACACCATAAAAGCTGTGCATTACAAAAAGCTTAACATTTTTAAAAGCCAAAGAAATCATTCTGAACAGCTGTTGGTTCTAGGCTTATGTATGTGGCATTTCCTGACCACAATCCTTCCTCTTTTCACTCTAGACCACAATAGGTGGTAAAAGAGCCAAGCACAGCTGCAAAACATAGTATAAACACTGTGTTCATGCTTACTTCCCTCTTCTACTCACCCTTCCTCCCCAACAAATGTGACATAGAGTTTATTTCTCTGTAGGTCTTTTCTTGAGTAACCCATAATCTGGTTAAAGGCATCTTCCAGCAAGTGGTCTCTTCTGATGATTAACCTGCACAAGATAATTTTCAGCAATTCACTTAACGGAACTGTATCAGAAACCACCCACTTACAGTAAGAGGTAATAGAACAACTGCTACCAACAGCATTTATTTTCAGTTTCATGGGATCATTTGATACAGATTTAGCAGCTTGTGCTTGATAGTCTACGTTCTTCTTGGGTAGACTTTTGAATAAATTAAAATGTTTCCTGAATGAAGAAATATTGTTTTAACATTTTTCAAGACCAATTCTCATTTATATCAAAAGTTGCTTTACAGCCTTCTGGCCACCTAAAGGGGTCTTAAAATGGACACAACACCCTCTTAAAATGGGCACTGCACTTAATTTAAAAAATCCTTTTCGATGCCAGCGCTATGCAAAATGGCCTTATTGTACATGAGAATCTAGCACTTCATTTGGAAATCTATCTAGTGCAATACACAAGGCAAAATTTGGTGAAAGATTCTGAATGACAGGCCTGAAAACTAATATCCTGTATTTATCCAAAGAACAGGTTTATCTGGGTAGCAAGGAATGCCAGGAAGAATGACAGATATTTTTCCAAGAACTGAATTCAATGCTAAACATAAAAGTGTAATTACATGATTACTGGAAAAGTGTAGAAAGGGGAAAAAAATCATGAGGTCTAGGCAAAATAATCTTACAAAGAGCTGAACATTTCTCTCCTTGGCCAAAGTATTTTTTGCAGCATTTGCGTCCCATGGAAAATCAAGTGATAAGTACAGTAAATATAATATCTTAAATTATTTTTTATTATTGCTGCTGTCTGAAATACTGAGATAACTGAAGCACTAAGTAATTTATCTGCACACGAAAATAGGTAAGAGAACAGGGGCACCAAACAGGGCAGTTTGCAAGCACTCCACAAGCCAATTCACAGGTGGTCACTTTGTTGCCCCCCTCTTTGAAGGGGAGTCATTAAGGTAAGTTTTATCCTCAAATAAGAGTAATTAACCTATGTATGTTTAGCACAAGCAACTAAAACTGAAGAGTTAGATCAAAACTTAAGCGTCCTTGTTTAACTAGAGCCCTGAGCAAGTGGGAGGTTCCCTAGGGAGTTTGCCCATAAACTCTCTCTGTCACTGTAAGCCTGGTGACAGGAAGCAGGCTATCAGGGAAAAGGGAACCTTTCAAGACCAAGGAGCAGTGAACAGGCTAGGTTACAAGGAAGTTTGCTAGGGCAGGTCTGCTTGGAGAGAGGGGCAGGAAGAGGGAGGCAATGGATTTAAGAGACCCAGAGAGATGGCTAGAGGATATTGCAATGCCAGAGCCATTGCCACTGTCAGCTCCTCCTTTGCTTGCACCTGTGAGATGTCTGTCCAGGCAGGACTGCTTCTACCCAGGTCCTGGCTCGGTGCTGTGGAGACTGCATATTACAGGATCCTTCCAGTGACAGCCTGATAGGGGAGTGCCTGCAATGCACCTTTTTAGGTGGTGTCCCTAAGGGAGCAGGCAAGAGAGCTACAGGAGAAGGTAGTGAAGCTCTGAGGCATCCTCCACCACGATGAGTTCATCGCTTCAATGCTGGAAATCTCAAGGACTGAGGAGGAAGGACTGCCAGAGGAGGCGGTAGAGAAGAAGAGAACATGGATTCTAGGAAGGTGGAAACTTGTGACCTCTGGCAGCACACAGTAGTGTTCATCCCCACCTGCAGCAGTTTACCTGGACACAGATATGGAGCCCTAGCAACAGAGGAGGAGGAGGAGGATGTTCCATCAATGAAAGAGGGCAGGCCAGACATCCCCAAGTTTGGGAGGACTGAGACTACTGCCACCAAGAGGAAGTGACAGGTGGTGGTGGTTGGAGACTCCCTTCTGCAGGGGATGGAAGCATCCATCTGGTGACCTGACCTGTTGTCCCAGGAGGTCTGCTGCTTGCCTAGAGCCCAGGACCAAGATGCCATGGAAGGCTTATTGAGACTCATCTTGCCCTCTGACAACTACCCCAAGCTGCTCATCTCTGTGGGCACCAATGATACTGCCAGGGGCACCATGAGTAGATCAAAAGTGACTACAGGGTTCTGGTGCAAGGGTGAAGGGGTGATGTTCTCCTTGATTTTCCAGTCAAGGAGAAGGGCCCCTTGCAGGACCAGACACACCCTGCAAATCAATGCATGGCTATGCAGATGGTGTCACCAGCAGGGTTCTTGCTTCTTCAACCACCGGATGTTATTCCAAGAAGAAAGACTGCTAGGAAGAGATAAGATCCACCTGATGAAGAGAGGAAAAAACAGCTTTACAGACGGATTCACTAACATAGTGAAGAGGGTTTTAAACTAGGTTCACCAGAGGATGGAGACCAAAACCCTGAGGTAAGTGGGGAAGTGGGTGACCTGGAGGAAGCACAAGCAGGAGGGGGCAACAGGGGAGGCCTTCTTATTCTTCCTGAGAAAATAGGGTAACCAGCTAGATACCTCAGGTGTCTGCACATGAATGCACGGAGCCTGGGACACAAGCAGGAAGAACTGAAAGTCCTTGCACAGACATGGAACTGTGATTTGGTTGGAATAAGAGAGACTTGGTAGGATAGCTTGCAAGATGGAGTACTGCCATGGTGGATGGGTATAAACTGTTCAGGAAGGGTAGGCAGGGAAGAAGAGGAGGAGGAGGAGTTGCACTTCATGTAAAAGAGTTATATGATTGCTCAGAGCTCCAGTATGCTCAGACCTACAGATAGGTCTGTTGAAAGTCTCTGGGTTAGGGTCAGAGGGAAGAGCAACAAAGGCGAGGTCATAGTGGGTGTCTGCTGTAGAACACCAGACCAGGAGGAAGTGGATGAGACTTTCTTCAAACAGATGGCAGAAGTTTTCAGATCACAGGCCCTGGTTTTTATGGGGGACTTCAATCACCCTGATATTGACTGGGAGGGCAATACAGATTGCACAGACGAACCAGGAAGTTTTTGGAGAGTACTGGGGACAAATTCCTGGTGCAAGTAGTGGAGAGGCCGACTAGGGGCTGTGCTCTGCTTGACCTGCTGCTCACAAACAGGGAAGAATTGGTGGGGGATGTGGAAGTGGATGGCAACTTGGGCAGCAGAGACCACAAGATGATAAAATTCAAGATCCTGAGGAAAGGAAGGATGGAGAGCAGCAGAGTAAGGACCCTGGACTTCAGAAAAGCAGACTTTGACTCACTCAGGAAACTGATGTGTAGGACTGCCTGGGAGGTCAGCCTAAGGGGGAAAGGAATCCAGAAGAGCTGGTTATATTTTAAATAAACCTTACTGAGAGAACAGGAATGAACCATCCTGATGCACAGGAAGACTAGCAATTATGGCAGAAAAACAGCTTGGCTTAGCAGGGAACTCTTCAATGAGATAAAACATAAAAAGGAAGCTTCCAAGAAGTGGAAATTGGACTAATGCTAGGGAGAAATATTATTTCTTGGGCATGCCAGGCTGAAATCAGGATGGCCAAAGTGCAATTGGAATTGCAGCTAGCAAGGGACATGAAGAGTAACAAGAAGGACTTTACAAGAAGTTCAGCAACAAAAGGAAGATCAGGGAAAGTGTGGGTCCCTTACTGAATGGGCGGGGGGGGCAACCTAGTAACAGATTATGTGGAAAAGACTGAACTTCTCAATGCCTTTTTTACCTCAGTCTTCATAGGCAAGGCCAGCTCCCAGACTACTGCACTGGGCAGCAGAGTTTGGGGATGAGGTAAGCAGCTGGCAATGGCAAAAGAAGAGGTCAGGGACTACTTAGAAAGATTGGATTTGTACAAGTTCATGGGGCTGGATGCGAAGCATGTGAGTGTGCTGAGGGTATATCAGCTGATGTGACTGAAGAGCTACTGGCAATTATCTTTGAAAACTGGTGGTAATTGGGAGAGGTCCCAGATGACTGGAAAAGGGCAAATATAGTGCCCATCTTTAAGAAAGGGGAGGACAAAGATCCTGGAAAATACAGACCAATCAGCCTCACCTCAGTCCCTGGAAAAATCACAGAGCAGGTTCTCAAGAAATCCATTTTGAAATGCAGTTTGGAGAAGAAGTTGATAAGGAACAGTTGGCATGGATTCACCAAACGCAAGTCATGCCCAGCCAACCTGATTGCCTACTATGATGAGATGACTGGCTCTGTGGATGTGGAGAGAGCAGTGGAAGTGACATAGCTTGACTTTAAAAAAGCTTTTGATATGGTCTCCCACAACATTCTCACAAGCAAGTTAAGGAAACATAGGTTGGATGAATGGACTGTAAGATAGAAAGAAAACTGTCTGGATCATCAGGCTCCATGGGTAGTAATCAATGTCTAGTTTGGCAGCTGGTATTAAATGGAGTGCCCCAGGGATTTGTCTTGGGGTCAGTTTTGTTCAGTATCTTCATCAGTGATCTGGAAGATGGGATGGAGTGCATTCTCAGCAAGTTTGTCGATGACACCAAGCTGTGGGGAGTAGTAGATACACTGGAGGGTAGGGCTGGGATTCAGACAGACCTAGACAAATTGGAGGATGAAACCAAAAGGAATTTCATGAGGTTCAATAAGGATAAGTGCAAAGTCCTGCAACAATCCCATGAACTGGTACAGACTGACTGGCTAGGCAGCAGCTCTGCAGAAAAAGGACCTGGGTGTTGCAGTGGACAATAAACTGAATATGAACTGAATATGAACCAGCATGCCCTTGTTAGAAGAAGGCTAATGGCATACTAGACTGCATTAGTAGGAGCACTGCCCAGAAGTCAAGGGAAGTAATTCTTCCCTATTCTGCACTGATGATACTACATCTGGAGTACTGTGTCCAGTTTTGGGCCCTCCACTACAGGAAGGATGTGGACAAATGGGAGACAGTCCAGCAGAAGGCAATGAAAATGGTTAGTGGGTTGGGGCACAGGACTTATAAGGAGATACTGTGGGAACTGGGATTATTTAGTCTGGAGAATAGAAGACTGAGGGGGATTTAGTAACAGCCTTCAACTACCTGAAAGGTGGTTACAAAGAGGAAGGAGCTAAACTGTTCTCAATGGTGGCAGATGACAGAACAAAGAGCAATGATCTCAAGTTTAGGTTAGATTTTAGAAAAGACTTTCTCACTAGGAGAGTTATAAAGCACTGAAACACAGAGGTTGCGTAATCTCCAGCTAGATAAAGCTGAGGCTGGCATTATGGGGATGGTCCTGCTTGAGCAGGGAATTGGAGCTGATGACCTTCTGAGGTCCCTTCCACCCCTAATTTTCTATGATTCTATGACTTTATGATTTAATTATATCCAGTAAAATGAAAAGTACCTTGGAAGCAAACAATCAATTTAAAAAGTATATAGTTGCAGCAAAATAAGAGATTGTTTCATTTCTTCTGTTTAAAATCCATGTTATAATATTGTACTCTTACCAGAAACATTTGTGTAATTCACAAATACAAGAAAACCAGCAGAAGGTTATATATACCACATACCTTATACATGTATACCACGTACTTTTTAAACATGGCTATGTTCCATTTCCCAGAATGTTCATGCCAACACTTTTATAGCTTACTTTTTAATTTTTTTAATTAAATATATTGCAGCTGGAACATTTCCAACCTCTGCAGACTTAACAGGTTGCCTAAGCAGTTCCATTCTAACCCCGTTTCAGTTGTTGACAACTCTGAGCAGTGTTCACCTTTCCAGTTATAATAATCAAAGTCTAGACTTATTCCAAAAGTGAATGCTTCTGGAAAACGTGACCAAAAATGATTGAGTGGATAAAAAAAAATATGTTTTTCTTATTTTAAAGACAGTATTATTAAAAAAATATAATAGTTCCAGTGTCCTACAGCTGGATCTGGAGTTTTGGGGGGAAAAATACTTGTTTTACTAAAAGTTGGTTTTGATTTGTTTAAATTATAAGCGTTTCCCAATCACAAATGTTACATGGCCCAGTCATCTTTTAAACCAGGCAGATATCTTGTGATGATGATCTTTCAACATTAACTGTATGTGATTAGACGCTCTATATTCATGAAAATTCATGGTTGGATAGTTAATGTGGCTTATGAGGCCTCCATTGTGGCAAACCTATCTCTGGAGAGCTTGATTTGAAACTTTTTGTTTTTGTACATTCTTTGGAATGTATGCAAGTACAGTACTATTTAATGTAGATTTAATCAACATAAAGATATATATTATGAAAGCATAATTGTTTTTGTGGATGGTCAAGAAAAAGTTATTCGACCCATAGTAACTGCTGTAAAGGAAGTGTTCCAAAACCTAGCACTTCATGAAGTACTTTTCAATGCACTGCTGCTGCAGTGGAGATCATGTTTATATTACAATACAAGAGTTGGAAGGAGAACATGGAGCAGAATATGCTGTGTTTTCTATTAAGAGTGGGATGATGACCACAAGTCATGGGCTTTCAACTTTTTTGGGTCAGTGTACTCCTGGCGGCTGGACGTGGAGCGGGGGGGAGAGGAGGGGGGGCGCACGACCAGACACCAAGCAGGATGGAGTGTGGCACCGCTCCGTCCCCGCCCGCCCGCGCTTCCCGCCTTCTCATGTACCTGCAGTTGACAACCCCAGCCCTAAGTACCTTATAATAAACTTTCCACTTGATTCAGTAAATGTAAGAGTCCCTATGCTACCACTGTTCTTCTTGGTGGGAAGGGGCTTATACACTGTACACTCACAAGGTAAGACATTCTGCCTGCCTGTGAGTGTCAAATAATAATATTAATTTATAAGAGGCTTTCACATACTTTAGTTTCCCTGGGCCTTGTCCATATCCTTTAGTCTCTAGCTTCCTGTAGAAGTTCCTCAGCT
>NW_017729031.1:78257539-78266171 GCF_001723915.1 Gavialis gangeticus
CAGCTCCGTCCCCGCCCGCCCGCGCTTCCCGCCTTCTCATGTACCTGCAGTTGACAACCCCAGCCCTAAGTACCTTATAATAAACTTTCCACTTGATTCAGTAAATGTAAGAGTCCCTATGCTACCACTGTTCTTCTTGGTGGGAAGGGGCTTATACACTGTACACTCACAAGGTAAGACATTCTGCCTGCCTGTGAGTGTCAAATAATAATATTAATTTATAAGAGGCTTTCACATACTTTAGTTTCCCTGGGCCTTGTCCATATCCTTTAGTCTCTAGCTTCCTGTAGAAGTTCCTCAGCTTGGCTTCAAAATCTCTTTTATAAGGAGCTGGAGCTCGGGCATTGGCACGCTGAGTACCTGCAGAAATGAGAGGAGAAACTATAACTGTACAAAGCATCATGTTTGGTGTTTTAGAAAAAATAAGATTCCTTTATGTTGACCAAAGGCATGCAATATGCTTGTTTGAAATAATCTTTTATAAACTAGTACAAGACTAATGTCTCCAGACTTTCTGAACACCTAGGGCACTGACAGATGTGAATTTTATTTTTTTAATGGCACTTTACCAGAAGAGGAAGCGTGTTTTGACCTGGCTCTGCAGCATCTGTATAGGTTGGGTGCTTCAATGGGGCTTTTTGGTTTTTGTATCTAATAGTTGAAGTGCCTGGTCTATACAGAAGTTGCGTGAGCTGGGTCAAACTAATACAATGCCTCTTCTGGGTGCTCAGTGCATGGGCATGCCAAACTTAAAGTACAGCACCATTTTGAGGGGGGTTGACATCTGTAAGCAGCCCTAGAGTCCCTGGTGACTTTTTTATTATTATTTTCAATGGCTTAAAGGTTCTAGAGTAGGCCCTAAAAAGATTGGAGCCATTAAAAAGCAAAAGAGTAACTGGAAAGACCCAACTTTTGTCTGTTATAGATCTGTTTCATGAATATCTGTATTAGCTAGTAAAATAGTATATACCCATAAATAAAGCCTCTTCTTTTTGCACAGTCACAAGCAAAAACAGGTGTGTAGCAAGTGCAAGTTGAACTTGAGTATGTTACACTTAGTGCAATGACTGGACCTAAAGAGCATTTCATGGAAAATTTTACTTAGGCCAGTACAAGAAAAATATATTGGAAAAGCAGAGAGACTGATAGATTTTCCTTTACATTCAAATTACCAGGCTGAGTCAATTAATGTTGAGAGGCTCTTTCATATGTGACTAATAACAAAAAGGTGATTTTGTGAAATGCACATGTGACGGGCAGTATCTTTAAAAAGAGGAAGCTTTGTACGTCAAAATATGTACATCCACCCACATCTACATATACAATTCATACACATTCAAATTGAAATGAACCACTGATACCAATGTGAATGAGGGGAATTCATTGTAAATAGAGTTGTCTATTTTCTAGTGTAGTCCAATCTCGTTTTAAACAGTAGAATTTCCACCGGTTTTTGAAAGAGATTGTTACACTGCCCAACAGATTCCATCGCAAGAACCGGTTCCTCGAATCAAGGGCAGATCCAGAGAGAGTGCAGTTGCACCCCACTTTGATTCTTGCTCCACCCAAATTTTTAAAACAACTGCCTGGGAGGGGCAGTCACATTTTTATTCAGGCAGCGTTGAAAGAGTCAGTTGACTTTAGGGCACATTGTTATCTCCCTAATTCTTATTAATCTGACTCCACTCCACAGGTGTTAACCAGTCTCTATCCTCTCTAATGGTCTTGATGTTCCACTATTCAAACTATGCTTTCTTTTGCAATTTTGCTGTCCGTTAACTACTCCTGGTAACATCTCTCTTCTATCATGTCTCACAGCTTTAGTTCTAGCTAAAAATCTCAACAAAGGTGTGATAATATTAACTCACGCGTAGAAAATGACTGACAGTGAAGTATTGGAGGCACTGTCAAGACACTTGAGAAGGCTAGATTTTGTTACATGACCCTGAACAATATGTACATCTAACTGTAATGACTACAGGACTAATGAAACAATCTCTTTTGACTATTTTTGCCTTGTTTCTTGTGGATTCTTTTAACTTTACATATAACCTATCAGATTAATGCACATTCCAATAGCTATATTTGCATAGCACTAGCCCACTAACATATTAGTAAAGCATCTAGTTTCTCTTTAATTGGAGAAAAATGTGTTATGCAATATGTGAGGATGTGCCACACCATCTGCACCCCACTTTTCAAAGTACCAAATCCACTTATGCTCAAATTTAGTTTACATTTTACCTTTTTAATATAATTTTCTTGTCCATACTTACTTATTTTTATCCTTTTGTAGAAGATTAAATTATCCTTTTCTTCTTTGAGGTTTAGAACCCACAAATGCATGTTATCTAAAAATACCAGGGAAGCTAAAAATTTCCTGTACGCAACAATGTGATCAGGCTCCTAACTGCTCACAAATAATGTTCTCTGATACACACATGGAACTGTATGCACAAATGTGAATGTAAACATTCATGTATATACAGGACTCTATCTTTTAAGTACTAGACTTTAAAGCCTTTTGCCAGTAAAATGTCAGCTAGTTTTATAGATCATTTTTATTTTATCTCCTTCTAATCAACTACAGGAGCTTTCATACTGTCGGAGCAATGTGCTTAGCCTCTAGAGTGAAGAGGAACAGGAGAAGACAGTTTGCTCAGCTTGTCAAACAGGATTTTGTCCGTGTTTGCACAGCTTCTGGGTAAAGTGAGAGAAGAAAAATGAACTTGCTTAGATGGATCAGGTAGATGATACAGTGTTTGTGGCAGGCCAGTAGTGAGTGCTCCTGTGCTGAGCCACCCACCTCACTGCGTCTGACCACCTTCCAGGCTCTGAGTGCCTCCCTGGGAGTGTCTCACGTCTGGCCGACCCCCTTCCTGGAGCACACCTGCCAACCTGGGGGTAGAGATGCTACCACCCAGGGATGGGCTTGATTTTGGCTCTGCGCCCCCTGGGAAACACAGGCCTAGTAGCCCTCGAGGGTACTTGACTCACTTCAAGAACTTGGGGTGCTTCCCTCAGTTGGAATCATAAGTAGTGGTCTCCCTTAGTCAGCTGAACCAAGGGGACCCCAAAGCATAATCTAGACCCACTCCCAATAAGTCTCCCACACTAGGTACAAAGGAGAACTTTATTGGTTAGAAGGAGTAGGGTTGGAATAGGGTACAGAGTTGACTAGTATTAGAGAAATCCCATAGAGCAAACAGGGTGGCTGGAGTAGCCTTCGATCGTGCATCTAAGTTACTGCAAGCTATATATCTAGTTGGATCTGGTTAGATCTCAGGCAGCTTACTCACAAGTATTATCCAGAATAAATGCCATTCATGGTTCTTTCAGGAGCTCCACCTGTCCCCTTGTTAGAATGATGGTGCTGATGAGGGTGTGTGAAAGATGATTATAAAGTGGTGGAATATGTCACGAGATCCTTAAAGTTCCAAAATAAAAGTCCAAGACCCCTCTGCAAAGGCGAATATAGCCATATATTCAACCTTTTGTGGGGTTTTGATATTTCGCTGGGTACTCCAAGTTTTTTCAACCTGACATTTCTGCCTCAACTATACTATATGTATCTATTTAAAACTATATGCAATCCATTAATTATTGGTTTTCCCCACCATTTTGCATATTTTGAGATAAATTTGATATGGAGGTAGGGAAGTTTATACTTTTTCACTTGGGCTGTAGCAATTCCAAAAGGAAGCCTTTGCTATAGAAAATAAAACTGGCAACACATTACTCATGGCTCAAAAATTACCATTAAATTATCCTGTCAGCACAAGATGCATTCTCACTGTAAATCAGCTGCCATTGCCAAGAAATTCCAGGGCAATTATAGCAATTACTTCCACCTTGGGAACAAGAAATGTTAGTGAAAGAGCTAAAAAGATACAAATGAAGTGGTAATTGTGACTGTCTCAGATTGTATTGCCCAAAACAGATATAAAGGGCAACTCCATGGGTATTCATACCTGATAAACAGAAGAGTACAAAAGCCAGACAGGTAAAAAACAAATCTGTAGCCAAGGTGACTGAACAACATACTAACTTTGATCTTTCTTTATAATCATAACCTCAACAGTAAGAAATCCCTTAATTAGCTAGTAACACTTTAGAATGTCAACTTTAATCCGTTTCTTCAGAGTTACTTATCACACTCACATTAAAGCCAAAAAGTTCATCCTGCTTAGTGTAACAACAAGAAATTCCTAAGGGATTTATAAAGGCCCTGCCTACTGTACATTGCAGCCTATTTGGCAGAACAAATGCAGAGTAGTCAATTTACCTATTAATAATTTCTTTGAAAAAATAAAAGGGCACAGGGCTCCATTCACAAAAAATGCAATGTAGTACCTGGGGTGCTGGCACGGTACAGCAGAGGTGGCATCCACTATGCAGCGTGGTGGGTGGCATGCATACTGTGGAACAGCATGTGGCCCACATCACATGCAGCCTGTGGGGTGTGCAGACCACATGGAGTGTGGCCAGGGGTCTTGTGGCCCTTGGCCACCAAGAATTTGGACAGCCCTTCTCTTTTGTGGGGAGTCAGAAGAAAAGCTAGGGTAACATTGGATCTCTGCTAAACCAAATGGGACAACTGATAACTGACACCCAGGAAAAAAACAACCTGCTTAATGGGTACTATGTGTCGGTTTTTCATCGGCCTAAAGCGACTGCCCTGCCTAGCATGATGTGGGACGGCCAGGCTGAGGATGAATTTATATCTAGGATTGTAAAGGAACAGCTTGAGAGGCTGGACACCTTCAAGTCAGCTGGTCCCGAAAGATTACACTCCAAGATTACAAGGAGGTGTCACAGCTCAACCATTGGCAAAAATATTCAAAAACTCATGGCACTCAAGTGAAGTATCTTTAGATTGGGAGAAGGCCAATGTGGTGCTCATCTTTAAGAAAGAGAGGAAAGTAGATCTGGGGAAATACAGGCCAATCAGCTTGATCTCAATCCCCGGGCAAGATTCTGGAAAAAATTGTTAAAGAGACCATTCTTGACAAGCTGGCTGATGGCAACATCCTGAGGGACAGCCAGCACGGGTTTGTTGCAGGTAGATCTTGCCTGACCAATCTCATCTTCTTCTATTAACAGGTGGCACATCACCTGGACAAGGGAGAAGTGATTGACATCATATATCTGGACTTTAAAAAAGCCTTTGCTCTAGTGTCCCATGATCTCCTCATGGAAAAAATGGCCAACTGTGGCCTTGGCTACATCAGTCTGGCTGGGGCATTGGCTCCAAGGTCGGACCCAGAGAGCAGTAGTTGACAGAAGTGAATCATTGTGGCACTCTGTGACCAGTGGTGTCCCCCAAGGTTCCATCCTTGGACCGGTTCTCTTTAACATCCTTATCAATGATGTGGACACTGGTGCCAGAAGTGGACTGGCCAAGTTTGCCGATGACACTAAACTTTGTGGTACAGCACCTACACCTGAGGATAGGCTGGTGATCCAGGCTGACTTGGATAGGCTTAGAAAGTGGGCGGATATAAACCCAACGACATTCAATACCAATAAATGCAAGGTACTCCACCTCAGGGGGGAAAAAAACCCACAGCACACTTATAGGCTCAGCAGTACTACACACACTAGCACCATAGCCGAAAGAGACTTGGGGTGGCACGATTAATCACAAGATGAACATGAGCCACCAATACGATGTCACAGCTGGTAAAGCAAACACAATTCTGGCTTGCATCCATAGATGCTTCCCAAGTAAATCTCAGGATGTCGTCCTCCCACTGTACTTGGCCTTGGTGAGGCCACAGCTGGAGTACTGCATCCAATTCTGGGCTCCACAATTCAAGAAGGATGTGGAGAAGCTTGAGAGAGTCCAGAGGAAAACCACATGTATGATCAGAAGGCAAAAGAATAGGCCTTATGAAGAGAGGCTGAGAGCCATGGGACTCTTCAGTCTGGAAAAGTGCAGGCTCAGGGGTGACTTGGTGGCAGCCTATAAGTACATAAAAGGCATGCATCAGGATCTGGGGGAATGTCTATACACCAGAGCACTCCAAGGGATGACAAGGACCAATGGTCACAAACACCTCCAAGACCATTTTAGGTTGGACATAAGGAAAATTCTCAGGTCAGCTCACGGAGGCTGTAAAGTCAAGGGATGTGGTTGTCATGGGTGACCTAAACTACCCAGACATCTGCTGGGAGAAGCAGTAAGCCTACTAAGATGTGGGAAGAAGAGGGCACGCTAGAAGGGAGGAATAGGCTACAATCAGACCTAGACAGCTTACAGGGGTGGGCGGATGAGAAAAGGATGGGTTTCAACATTGACAAGTGCAAGGTGCTGCACCTGGGGAGGAAGAACCAGCACCATACCTACAGGCTGGGGAACTCCCTTCTCATCAAGGCAGAGGCAGAAAAGGATCTTGGAGTCATTATTGATGCCAAAATGAACATGGGCCAACAGTGTGGGGACATGGTCAGGAAGGCCAACTGTACCTTGTCATGCATCCACAGATGCATCTCAAGCAGGTCCAAGGAGGTGATCCTCCCCCTCTATGAGGCACTGGTCAGGCCACAGTTGGAGTACTGCGTCCAGTTCTGGGCGCCGCACTTCAAGAAGGATGCGGACAACATGGAGAGGGTCCAGAGGAGGGCCACCCACATGATCGGGGGCAGCAGGGCAGGCCCTATGAGGAGAGGCTCAGGGACCTAAACCTGTTCAGCCTCCACAAGAGAAGGCTGAGGGGGGATCTAAAGGCCATTTACAAACTAGTCAGGGGGGACCAGCAGGCACTGGGGGAGTCCCTGTTCCCCCGAGCACTACCAGGAATGACAAGAAATAACAGTCACAAGATGGCAGAGGGTAGATTCAGGCTAGATATCAGGAGGCACTGCTTCACTGTCAGGGGGGCTAGGATCTGGAACCAACTTCCAAGAGAAGTGGTGCTGGCTCCTACCCTGGGGGTCTTTAAAAGGAGGCTGGATGAACACCTTGCCAGGGTCATTTGACCCCAGTACTTTTTCATGCCATGGCAAGGGGTTGGACTTGATGATCTGCTCAGGTCCCTTCCAACCCTACCAACTATGAAACTATGAAGCCAGGTCTGACTGCTCACGTAGGTTCCTAGCCGGGATACAGGACCTCCACCTAACCCAGGAGGTACATAGTCCTACCAGGGAAAATGCTTGCCACAGATGACGACCCCGTGAGAGGATTGCGGGTAGTCAACCACCTGGGCAACAGTGATCATTGCCTGCTGGAATTTACTATCCAGCGCAGGGTGGTGAAAGCAAGCAGCAAGGCAGAGGTCCTCGACTTCAGGAGGGCCAACTTCTGTAAGCTAAGAAGGTTAGTAGGAAAGGCATTGGGGTCTCAGAGCTTCAATGAGATGGGAGTCCAAGATGGGTGGTTATTCCTCACGGAGACAATCCTCTGAGCTCAAAGGGAATCAGTCCCAATGCGCACCAAGGGGAGCACAAGTGCTAAGAAGCCCCCATGACTCGGCAAAGGCATCCAGGGATGCCTGAGGGCAAAAAAGGAGGGGTACAAACAGTGGAAGCAAGGGGCTATCACCAAGGAGGATTACACCTCCATTGCTCGGGACTGCAGGAAGGCT
The DNA here is from genome assembly GCF_001723915.1 of Gavialis gangeticus. NCBI lineage: Eukaryota > Metazoa > Chordata > Crocodylia > Gavialidae > Gavialis > Gavialis gangeticus. Next base: position 78,265,129 of record NW_017729031.1, read on the forward strand.
GTTAAGAAGGCCAAGGCAGAGACGGAGCTAGGGCTAGTGACCAGAATTAAGGATAATAAAAAGTCCTTTTTCAAATACGTAGGAAGTAAGAAGGCACCTGGTAATGTGACCCCTACAGGATAGGCTTGGCAATCTGGTGATTGTGGCAAATGAGAAAGCTGACCTCTTTAATTAATTCTTTGCCTCCATATTCCTGAACATGGACTGAGACATCTCCCCCACTAGAATTCCGGACAGACCTAGGGGAGACACCACCATGCCTAGGGTTAGGCACAATCTAGTTAGGAAACTTTTGGAGGGGCTGGATGTGTTTAAATCAGTAGATCCGGATGCTCTTCACCCGAAGGTGCTGAGGGAATTTGCGGGGGTCATAGCAGGGCCCCTGGCACGGCTCTATGAGCACTCATGGGGCACTGGCCAGGTACCAGAGGATTGGAAAAGGTTCAATGCGGTCCCCATTTACAAGAAGGGGAGAAAGGAGGACGCCAGCAATTATAGGCCAGTCAGTCTTACCTCGTTCCTTGGGAAGACCTTTGAGAACATTATCAAGGAGCACACCCACAAGGGCCCAGCAGGGGAGGTAATGCTCAGGGGCAACAAACACGGGTTCAATGAGGGCAGATCCTACCTGACTAATCTGGTTTCTTTTTATGATCAGGTCACAAAGTCCCTGGACGAGGGTGTCGGGGTAGATGTCGTCTTCCCGGACTTTAAGAAGGCCTTTGACACGTTTTCCCACCACATTCTCTTAAAAAAACTTGGCGACTGCGGCACTGATGCCTACAGTAAGATGGGTGGCAAATTGGCTAGATGGCTGCACCCAGAGAGTGGTGGTGGATGGGTCATTTTCCACATAGAGGGATGTAGGCAGTGGAGTCCCCCAGGGCTCAGTCCTGGGGTCTGTACTGTTCAACATCTTTATCAGTGATGTGGATGTGGGAGTGGAATGCACACTGTCCAAATTTGCTGACAACACCAAGTTGTGGGGCAAGGTGGGCACGCTGGAGGGGAGGGACAGAATCCAGCTAGATCTAGACAAATTA
>NW_017729031.1:78266503-78273384 GCF_001723915.1 Gavialis gangeticus
GGGGCACCACCTGGGGTTACTAGGAATAACGGCCACAAATTGTTAGAGAGAAGGTTCAGGCTGGACATCAGGAGACATTACTTTACAGTTAGGGCTGCCAGGCTCTGGAATGAGCTCCCAAGTGAGGTGGTGCTCTCCCCTACCTTGGGGGTCTTCAAGAGGAGACTGGACAGATATTCTGCTGCGGTGATATGATCCCAGCTCCCATTCCTGGCTGGGGGCAGGGAGTCATACCTGATGATCTGTTTAGGTTCCTTCCAACCCTAAGTACTAAGTACTATGAAAAACTTCTTTACTATCTGAACCCCCAAGGCCTGGAATAGACTCCCTCCAGAGGTGGTGCAGGCACCTACTCTGGACTCTTTTAAGAAATGTTCGGATGCTTATCTTGCTGGGATCCTTTGAACCTAGCTGACTTCCTGCCCCTGGGGCAGGGGGCTGGACTTGATGATCTTTCGAGATCCCTTCCAGCCCTAATAGCTACGAAATATATGAAATTAAAAGAAAATTAAAATAACAAAACCTGATGAGAAGGTCCCCGTAATGTGGAACCCTGGCCCTGTTACTATTAGAGCACTGAAGAGCAAGGGAGGACAGAGTGGACGCTTTATGAACTGAACCTTTGTAGTCCAGAGACAAGAACCCAGACTGTACAAATACTCTTCTAGAAATAAGCAAGAAGCCCATCTCTGGACCATATGGGGAGAAGAGCTCCTTCCATATAGGCAGCAGGGAATAGATGGGGAGAGACAAGCAGGTCAGAAACAGAAGTGGAGAGGAAAAGCAGAGGCTATTCAACTAGGAAAAACTGAGCAGGAACGTGAGGCTGCTTGTTAGGAAGTAGGCTGGAGGGAGACAGGCCTGCATTGGGAATTATAGGGCACTCCTGTGCCTGGGCTCAGAAACAAGATCAGTTGACCAGGTGGACCTAGCCTGTATACAGGCTTGCCTTCAAGGCCAGGGGCTCTCTAGTCATGAGAGTGGTGGAGGGAAGTCCTCTGAAGGGCTGCGTGGGCAACAGTTACAGGGATGGAGATACTCAGGAGCTACTGGGAATCCACTAGCCATATCACAGAAGGTTTTCCCACTGTGAGTGTACCCGGAGGTGTTAGAGATTTTAGTTGGAGGTTTTCTTCATAGCCATGAGGCATCCAAGCGGCTGAAGGGGTGGAAGAAGGCCACCGAAGAGGCCACAGATGGGGCTAGAGAGGTGCGCCTGTAATTCTGGGGACCAGGGTAGGGCCAAGAGTCCAGGGCAAAGAGACTGTGCCAGCAGGGTCAGACCAAGGGGACTGTGTTGAGTGATCTGGCTGGGACTGAGAATAAAAAGAGCCCTGCTCAAGATGCTAAGAGCCTGGTGATGAGCAGGGCCAGGTGAAGCACCCCAAGCTCAACCTGGTCTCTGAGGGTCACCTCCTCAGTTGAATAATGATTTCACTATCAAGGCATGACAGCAGGGTGATACCCAGGGAAGGCCAGAGTGGGGCAAACAGTACAAGTGGGGCCACAAGGGAGCACCACACCCAGCCTCAAGGGCCAGGTCCTGTCATAGTCGCCTCAAGAGAACCTAATTTATTATAAACCTGTCATGCCTCTGCCAGCTCCTGGGCCTTGTGGAAAGAGGTAGCATTCTTTCCACAGCAACAAAGTATGTATTAAGAGTGAAATGAATCACAGTCCATGACAGCTGTCTGGAAAATTCCACTGGTGCATATGTAAGTCTGCCGGACTAGCAAAAGATTCTTGCAGCGAGAACTTCCTAACTATGCTCAGTGTTTGCAATTTTTTTTCATTTTGTTCAATATGCAGTTTCAAGTTGCCTTTTTCAGTTACAAGTCTTACATGCTTAGGCCCTTGGTACTTTCAAAATCTGCTTTCTGCAGTTGAGATCAGCTGAGTACCTTAAATTGACACCTTCCAATTTAAGCAGGGGAATAATTGTAGTGGCATGCTTGCAGTGACATGTCCCCAGTGGGTCCAGCAGAGCTCAAGTCTATTGACATTTAGGACAGGTTTTGCTTTCATGTTTTACCTTGCTTGTAAGGACAGGGCATAGGCTATTTAATCTCAGGAAAGGAGATCAATGTACATAACTTTTTGATAAAAGCCTCCTCATGGGTTGGTGTCAGAAATAAGTTATTTGATTTATTTATGTATAATTTTAGTAAATACCTTTAAGACACCTCTTATTTACTAGACTGTGGCAACCCCCCCCACATTTTTTTCTATAACTATATTCTCCAATAAAGTAATTCCAGCAACATTTGTGAACTTCAAATTGATTTACATGGACGTCACAGGGGATATAGTTCAATTTAATTTGAATTAACAACTTTTTAACAGATATTTGAAAAATATTCATCCTGCTTACTGCCAAACAGACAATTCCATAAAGTTCCAATGTATGCAGCTTTTATGCACCTAAGAGATTAGGCCCTTGTTACTGTTGCTCTGATCTATAGGAAACTGGCATATAACGATGCTAGACAAAACTAAATAATGAGAGAAGCATTAGTATTATATTTTACAAAGAAAATTATGACAGTGCTATAATTTAAAATAAAATACTGGAGAATTACAGCAGGTATAGGCCACTGTGCCTGGATGCATTACATTAAGCTGTTCAGAACTGTTACAGTGGGTTAGGTTTTTTGTTTTATAAGTCCCTTGACTGTCAATGGCCTTCGGGTTCTTAAATGCCTAAGCCACTTCGGAAAACAGATGTTACCTTATTTTGAAATTTTTATCTTAGATAATTTTGCTCCTAATGCAACATTTCATTTCAATTTGGAAGGTGAGAGTTAAAGAAAACAAAAATTTTGCAGACCTATTTGGATGTCTCTTACCCCTCACAAAAATTAGGACAAGACCTACCTAAATAATATACCATTATTTTTCCCAAAAGAATGAGCATACAAATGGATTTTTTTCAATTTATATTTTTAATTTTGGTTTATATAATGTTTTTAAAGTGACTGTTAATGCTCACAAACCTGCTTGCTTGTCACAACTCTTCTGTTCTACAGAATCTGTACTGCATGGGGAAGTAACAGTGCAATCTTGCCAGCCACCACAAACTGAAAGGATCACCTCTCAGCATTAAGGTGTATTTAGGTCTCCTCATTCAAGCTCCAAAATCATGAGACCGCTCACATGCTTAAAATCAAGCACATGCTTACATGTTTTGCTTAATTAAGGTTTCAAAACTTGGTTCTTTTGGTCAAAATGCTAATAAGGATGCCAGTACCACTTGCAATGATGAGGAAACCTACCAGAGCTGGACTGAAAACACCAATTCATTTCGCATGGCCCCAAGACACTACAGCTTGTAAAGAATCACAGGCCATGAATGGGTGTTATATTAGTGCCAGAAGAAAAGCTTTTCTCCTTGCACAAAAAGAGAATGTACGGCTGTTCAAGAGGCGTTTCGAGGAACAGAACTGGCTCTTCTGTAAGAATTTAGATTGGATTCTTACCAAGATGATGTCCCTCCTCCCAATCTAGCTTGAATGGCTGTATACTTCTTTTGGGTGTGAAGAACAGTCGATATCCCACAGTCCTCTGTTCTCCCTTGGCTCTCTGGTAGTTTGCATAGGGGCAAACTGTACTGGAGCCCTGTGAGGAGCCTCCCCTGAAAAATTTTCCTTCACTACAAATCAGCAGATTGGTGGGTGGGGGTCATTCTCCTGCAGGGGAACCCTCTCACCAGAATGAGTTCCTGCCATGTTGCAATGCCCTCGCTTGCCCCACTATCTGGCCTGGATCTGCGCAGGGCAAGACAGGCTGTTGTGCCACTGTGGCAAGGCTCTCCGACCTTTGTCATTACAGCAGAATGCTGATTGGCAGGATGATGGGGGCACTCTCCCAGGGCTGTCTGTGGCAGCTGCTGCTTTTCAGTAGCTGCTAATTGCCACTTGATGGCCTGTACCCTTCCCAGGCAGAAAAAAGGACAGACTATCAATTAATGGACTTTCTTAAGAGTGGCAATGACCCAGGATGCCCCCTGGCTGGGGAGCTCGTCTGGGTAGCTCTGCATGTACACTCCAGCTCCTGGGCTATTTTTCTACCAGTAAGAACTTACTGGTAGAAATCGACACCTGTAAATAGCCATAGTTTAGCTGGTCAAAAATGTCTTCTGCTCTCTAGCAAGACAGGTCTGGTAGGCCTGTGCAAAGCGGCTAGTATTTGCCTCGGATTCAGACAATTCAGGGGACAGTGATTTGATTCAGCGGAATCTGGTTTGGAGATTCAGCTGCTGCCAAATCAACTGAATCTCCAAATCACACAGGCCCATCCCCCACCTGCTCTCCCAGCCCCGTCCGGCCCCAGCTCCTGGCACCTTGGAAAAAAAGCCCCGATTCACTGGGTGCTGCTGGGTGGGGGGCAATCACTGCTGCCTCCCACTGCCCCATGCCACGTGGGGGACTCTGCCTTAAGCTCCCCAACCCCACCCACTTTCCCAGCCCCCAGCTCCTGGCCCTTAAAAAAAAGAAAAAAAGAAAAAAAAACCCTGACTCACCAGATCCTGCCCAGCAGGCGTGATCCCCAAGGCCCCCTGCTGCATGTGGGGCTCTTCAGAAGTGATGAGTAAGTAATGTTATATTCACTTTATTTGCTTATGATATTTCTATGATTTCTACCTCTCTTGGACCACAGTGGGTCCTCAATCTCACTACCTGTGCTCTCAGCTCATGGGATGATTTAATATTTTACAAAATAAGTTCTATTAAGAAATATGCAGAACCAGACCTGTTACTATAATGCATGGATTAGCAATTTATAGCTCACAGGTCAGATCTAGCCCATGGAGCCACTAGATCTGACCTACAAAATGGGGGGTTTGGTGGTGTTTGATGGATGGGGGTCTTTTTCTATACCAGCCTGTGGCTGACCAGCAGGGAACTTCACCAGTGCCACACTGTGGCTGGGAGGCAGGTAGAAACATTAGTGGTGGCAGTAGCTGGGTCCTATCGCTGGCCAACCTTGAACCCAATCTGGGTCATTTCAGCTTACTGCTGGAAAATGTTGCTGATGCTCCTTTAATGAAATAATCACCGTCAAAAAAGTCAAACACATAAATTTTTACCATTTTTGTTCCCAGAGGGCCAAGTCCTCGTTTCAGTAAAGGTAACAAGAATTTTAGATCAGGATTTGGCCCATATTAAATATTCAAAATTGTTCCTTAAAGAACCTACTGAAACACCAATGAAATTTACCTGGAGAGTTCTGAGGCGAGGAAACTGGGGAGCCTCTTGGGGACTGGCAATAACTGGGATGAAGTAAGGCATGTGGCGGCACATATGACATTATCTCTTCTTCAAACAAACTGGTAAAATGGAACAAGAGAAGATAGACGGTGTTTATTTGATCTAAGACTCTATTCTGGTTACTAGCAACAGACATCTGACAAAGTCCTCCAAAACCAATCTGGAGCCTAGTGATGAGAGTTCCAGTCCATTGCCAGGGTTAGGTCTATATTTTACATTAGACAGTCATCGGTTAAAAAACAGAAATAACCCTAGCAGCAAGGACCAGAAGCTAGGACTTTCTTCCTCCATGGGAGCGCCCACATCATTGGGCTACCAACTCATGCTGCCTCTTGTTTCTTTTCCTTCTGGTTCTGTAAATCTAAATAAAATATATAGGAACATTACATTGCTTTCCTAACTTACCCCACCTTTCCTTTTACATCACTATTTACATCACTGTCATTCTTACAGTTAACTTGACAAATAACTCATCAGTTTGGTGACTGTTCTGATGCACACTTCAAAAACATAGAAATCTATAATGCATCACCTTAGCACGAATGGTTTCTATTAGGATTTTTCCACAAAGCAGGTTCATCCCAAACCAAAGCCTTTTTTTGGTTATAGTGACTGCCTGTTAGTTCAGTTTATATGATTTTAGACGGCAGGTTAAAATAAAATAAAACCTGAAAAATCAGATTAAAGCTGTTTTAGGGGATTTGGTACTATTTGTCTCCTTTACAAATTCATTACATTAATTACTGGATTTCCACAGAAGAGAGATACCAATTACAAAATATCATATTACTTTATTTCCATTACAATAATTGTTTCCGAATAATAGAAAAGACATTCATAGCAATGGCAATAATTAGCACTATCTTTATTAAAATAAAAATACAGTGAAACTAGTTTTATAGGTTATAAAATTATACACTTTTCATGTTTGGTGAATAAATTTCTATGTGTTTTTGTTTAATTCTCTTCATTCTGATTTTAACTAGTGTCAACACAGCTTTAGAAGGAGATACTAATATTTTAAATGTTTTCTCTATGGACAAATTAACATTTCCCCAGAAGAGCACAGTACAATTTTTTTCAAATATACTGTGAATGTGACTATAATGTGGAGGACACAATGAAGACTGAGCTCTTAACTGCCTACTTTTCTAGATTAATAATCAAATGGGCCTTACTGAAGTAACTCCCCATTCCTTAAGAGCTGTAACCAAATTTCCCATGAATAAAAAGAGCAAAATCAGTCTGCACAGCTCAGAGGTTACAAGCTCAATGTTCAATTCAGATATTAAAATTATATGTCAAGCACTAGCATTAAAAAACATGGACCCTCACAAATTAGCGCTAAACAGAAAACCCCCTTGAACAGTGAAGGATTAAGAGCAAATGCTTTACTTGTGTGAAAGTCTGAACCACACTAATCTATACTTAGACCTTTTAAGAATGGCTATAAATGGAACAATTTTAAAGGATACAGAACAAGCCCATTTACTTTTTTTCTTGCACTGGATTCTTAAATCAGACTGGATAGCAGTGGGTTTACATTTTTCTTGCAGCACTGTTTTCCTCAGATAATCACTTTTTTCCCCATCAGTTCCCTCCCATAGTTTTCTG
>NW_017729031.1:78273503-78294154 GCF_001723915.1 Gavialis gangeticus
CTTTTTTCCCCATTCTGACAGATGTGACCTTCATGCCAATAACTAACATCCAGAAACTCAACACTACGTAAAGCCAGTGTTAATATTCTGCTGCAGCTCCCCCAGCTGCAACTTGAAGAACTGGAAACACACTAAGGTAAGTAAACGGGTACACACAATACATCAAAAGGCACTTCACAGCACATTCCACACATTTGTAAGGAAGCAATGCTACCTACCTCAGTAACATGACAAGGTCTGCATCACTGGATAGACGCACCAGCCCTGGGGTTCCTTCTGTTCGAATAAACTGAATCTTCTCCCTGTTTAAGCAAAAAAATGGTTCCAAAATGTCTTTTGCAAACAAGACACCAATGTACACCAAAGCAACAAGAAAAAGTGCTGGATATATCAAGAAAATCTCTGGGTTATGCCTCTGTATTTCAGACACCATTATTTTTGGTGCCACACCATGTCCATGTGAGCAACAGAATCCTACAACCAAAAAATCCTAATTTGTTCTCAAGCATGTTTCGCCTGTTGCCTCATCTCTCAGAAGCTCAGGCTGCTTCAAGTAACACAGCCATCCAACCAATAAAAAAAAAAAAAAAAAAAATCAATCCTTCAAGTTAATGCTAGTTGTGGCCCTGAATTCAAAGCAGGAGGCTGAGCCCTGCAGGAGAACATTGCTATTCTGAAAATGAAGTGTTTAAAGAGGTACTCTCCTTTTCCCCTCTTACTATTAATTCAAGCTCTACATTACAAGATCATTTGTGTTTTTAAAGTAGATTTTACACATAACACTGTCCTAACGATTCTTCAAAAACACATTGTTCTCTCTCCTTCTCTCTCTAACACACCCTGTGCCCAAATCTAAGTGGGTGACTGTTCCAAATTCTATGCCTATTAAATGCTGTGCAATGCTGTTATTTATTAGGCTGAATATTAATTAGAATCTCTCACATGTGCCTTTGGAATTCTGACACAGGACAATGCTTGTGGTTTTGCATTTCTTTTTTCTTCCTTTTGAAGCCTCAATTGCTTTCAACACTAATGAGCCCAGGTGTCTTCCATGTATTATAATACTATTCCAACATGAAATGTCTCTTAATTTGGTTTTACTATTAGCAAAGAAAAAAGAAACCTGGGTTGCAAAGGCTAACACTAATGAAAAATAAATTCAACCAAACGGTCACAGAAAAGAACCCACCTTAACAAGTGCTCATGCGAATAGTGTCTACTACTACAGTACATTCTACAATAGTGGTGTCCGATTCATCTGGTCCCATGAGACATATTTTGGCTGCAGTTGGATGGCCATACTGTTTATACGACAACAGCTTGGCAGCAGCAACACCAACTTCACACTGTCTCAGCCCTGAATTGGAGGGATCATCTCTGGAGTCAGAAGGGAGCTCACTAGGGCTGTGTAGAGCTTTGGTCCCTGATTCGATTCAGTGGAGATTTGGCCTGATTCCAAATCGAATCAGAGGACACTTTAATCTCTCCGAATCGAATCAGAACCCTCCAAATCAATTCATAGAGATTTAGAAAGACTCAGACATAGAGAGAGAGCTTTAAGTGTTTTTTCTAAAGGGGCTTGTGAGTGCTGCGATGCTGGGGCAAATGGAGTGTCCCACAGGAGCGCAGGGGGCTCCCCAGAGCTCTCAGCAACAGACCTGGAAGTGGACCATAAGCACTTCCAGTCCACTTCTGGGTCTGCCAGACAGCGTGCCAGGGGCTCCCCCGTGCTCCCCCCAGCGCAGTGACTGGTGCCTCCTGGGTCGGGGGGGCACCCAGGGTCCCCCTACGGCCAATTGCCAGGGAAGTGCGGGGGGGAAGGGGCTCAGCACGCTCCCCGGCAGACCCAGAAGTGGACCAGAAGTACTTCCGGTCCACTTCTGGGTTCACCGCTGAGCATGTGGAGGGCCCTCCCGGCTCTCCTGTGGGCGACACTCCATGTGCCCCCACATCACAGTGATCATAAGTCATGCCTGCTACCTCAAGGTATGTAGAAGAAACTTCTTAAGCTGTGCCCATGTCCGAATCGCTGATTCTCTGAATCAGCATTGAATCTTCAGATCTGGAGTCCGCCAAATTGAATCAGGGACAGTGATCTGAATTGATAAATTGAATCACTGTCCCCGATTTGAGCCGAATCCGAATCAAATAGGGCCCACTTCACACACCTCTAGAGCTCACCCTTTATATTCATGCAGATAGCTCATGTCTTCACTTTCATTCCTAACATGAGCTCCAGTTTTGTTGAGTTTTTTTTTATACAGGCTTTTTACTACCTCTTAAGGTATAATTCATGCTTAATTTATATATGTACCTGTGTCTGAAGACCTCTTCACTATTTAACAGCCTCTTGGGTTCAACTGTAAGGTTTTTAAAGAGATTTGATTCTGGTTTTGCAGTTTTATGATTAACAGCAGGTTAAGCACAATGTTCTTGTTCCATCATAAAAATCCCTGAATGATAATTTTGTACATGTGCTGCCCTTGTGTCTTTTTACTCAACTCCACTCCCCATCTGCTGTCTCCTTATTTATTTAAAAAATTTAAATAGATTAGGCAAAATGTAAAGGATTATTTTCAAATTAACTGTACTCTCTCATTTGTAAAACTGATTTTTCTCTACCCTATATTTTGAACAGATTTTTTATTATTATTATTATTATTATTATTATTATTTCTATTGAGGCCTAGAGACCCTAAACACACAGGGTTACATCCCTGTACCAATGATTGCACCAAGATATACCACAAAGCTATTCCATGCCCCAGAGAGCTTACAATCTGGCATCCAGGCAGCAGGTAAATAAAAAACAGCTGCACAGTAGACACATTCTTTGCATAAGTTAGTGCAGAAATGTCCAACTGGTGACCCACAGACTGCATGCAGCCCAGGAGGGCTTAATTTGTGGCCCTTGGGCTCCCATCCAACAGCAGCTGGAGTCTCCAGGCTCCCTCTTTATCCTCCATCTTCCACACTCTGCCTCTGCCCCAGCATGCCAGAGTGCTAAAGAAGCCTATGGCCCAGAGCACCCATGTGGCATGGTACAGCAAAGAAGCCCAGGGCTGGGAAGATGAGGGTGAAGCCATGGCATCCACATACACTTAGCACTAGGAGTCACCCATGCATGAGATGCAGCAGGGAAGTGTCCACATGCAATGCAATCCAGGGGGCCAGTTGGCTTGTGCTGGTGCAGCCTGGGTGGCATGCAGCAATCACTGGACTGGCTTCAGGGCGTGAGGCCCCCAACTGCTTAAAAGTTGGACAGTCCTGAGTTAGCAACATACATAATATTAAATCACTTTAATGTACACGCAAGTTTGTATGCCTTAATATCTTACCAGGATGAAGCTAGGCAAAGTCTGTTACTTACCTGCAACAGAGTCAAGAGCCATAAGCCAAATTCAAAAATTTAGACTGGTGAAATCTGCTGCACTGTGGCATGAGATACCACCACTGGCCACCCTTTAAGAGTGGATGACATTAGTTTGCACCTGAAAGCTACTAATGAGAAATGCTGATTCACTTCAACCCAGGCTTACACGGTCATACTGCCAATATGGGGGTCTGCTCTGACTTCCTGTGGGCCCCCAGAAAAGAGAAGGGATTGAGAAAGAGTCAACTTCCTCTATAAAGTCTGTAGGCCACAACTACAAAATGAAGGGAGAAGAAAGAGAAGCATAGATGAACAAAAGATTTATGAGAGCAAGAAGAGAAGTGGGACAAGCAGGTGGGGAAGTGGTGGAAAGAGGTATGAGCGAAAGGTCACATGATCAGAAGTGGGGAGGATGAAAAGCAGGGGAAGATGGCATAAGAATATGGTGAGACAATGGGAAAGCAAGAAGAAATTATAGAAATTCAGAGGAGAAACAAGATGGGGTCACAGCAGTACTAGGGAGAAGCTGATCAGATTAGGAATGAATAAAATAGAAAGGGTGAAATCCTGATTGTACCAATTTCAATGGAAGTTTTGAAATAACATTTGCATTTTGCCTGACGTACATATAAAAACAAAACAGAGTAAAATGAAACAGCTGTTGAACCTTTGGTAAGCCACAAAAAATTCCTCCAGGAGCTGTTGCCCCCTCAGAAAATAATAGCAGAGACTGCCCAGTCATTAGCTAGCATAAAAATTACAGACACAAGCACAAAAAAAACAGACTATATAGATTCTTTTTAAAAGTAATTCAAATCATGAGAGCTTTTGCCTCTGCTTCCCAAAGACTTCTCTGTTCAGCCTCTCATCAAAAGCTCCAAAGATTTCATCAAAATCAAAGACCTCATGGAAAAAAAAATCACAAAATGTAGGTCAAGCCAAGCATATTCGCTAAAGAAAGATAAGGAAATGCCTAATAAAGGCCAAAGAGGGTGTCTAGGCATCTCCACAGTAAAGGTCTTGTGTAATTAGCTCCGCAGTAAACATCTCAGCATATACACTTGTGGCCCTATTAGGCTGCAGGAAACTAATAAACTCTGCAACAGATTAGTACTTGTAAATATAGGTACTATCCTGCTGCAGAGTTTTTTCATGTACAGCAATGCACGTGTAGACACGGACCCAGCTGGCTGGGGCATGAGGATGCTTCAGTGCGGGAGCTGCCTGCCAGCTAGCCCTGCACTGAAGCCATACTCTTGTACCCCAGCCAGCCCCTCCACATCATGTTGAGCTGGGTCTGAGCAGGACTGGCAGGTTGACCACCCCAGACCCTCTGCCAGACAAAGCTGCTCTGACCTGGGTCAATGTGTTGTGGTTCTGGACGCATGTGTAAACACGGCACCCAAGAACTATAAACTCCATAGTGATTGGTGCCAGAGTTTATTGCTGCACATTAATATGCATGTGTAGACATGGCCAAAGAAAATCCAGATAACCCGGAAAAGCGCCACTGTAAACAAAGCTCAGAAATTATCTCCATCATGTATGTTGTACAACTGTAAATAATTTATAATGCCTAGGCAACTCCAGCTCTAGGCAACTGAATGCAAATAATAATGTTAGGTTTATTTATATGCTACCTGGCAATATGAACACTTCCAAAAAGGTGATCCATGATCTAGTTTACTTAGTTTTAAATTACAATAGTAATTTCAATTTCAAAATGCATGTCTAATAATAGAACAAGCAAATACTGTCATAGGAAAACTGTATACTGGTTAAACATGTGAAAATAATTTACCTGAAAAGGCCTTAATTCAGCCAGTTATTTAAGCATGTGCCTGACTTTAAGCATCTTCAGTGGATCTTCTCAGTGTTACATGTACCAAATTAGGCACATACTCAAATATCTTGCTGATTCAGTGGCTTAAAGAATCGATTAGGAAAGGGGAAGTAGAACCTTTATAAAGAAAAAAGGAATGATGTGATAGAAGTGTAAGTCCTAGCTGTTGCATGGTACACAGTTTTTGAAGAATGTGGTAGTAGGCGGTGAGCATGAAATCACCTATTCTTTAACAAAGTATATCAACTCCAAATAGTAAAGCAAGAGCAGAGATCTGGCTGGACTTCTCCAACTAACCCCAGAGTAAAACCTCAGGATCTTCAGTTCAACAGAATTCTTACTCGTTTTGCTAAGACAGGTTAGAAAGAAAGACACATATGTCTTCATTCTACTTACAATGAGGATATCAACCTCATACATTGAAAGTGATGTATTCTGTAAACTAGTACGAAGTAACACCTTTTGTCCCTTGGTTTGTATTTTATATCTGCAAAGTGCCTGAACTTGAAAAGTGAAAAGTTAGCGTGTAAGCCAGGGAGCAAGGTTTTACAAGAAGCAAAATCTGATAATGCCAATGGTCCTTTGAATAGCTTCCAATTTGCAAACTGAGAAAACCAGTGCAACAGTTAAGGAAAAAACAGACTGTTGCTATTGGAGTAAAAGGAGGTGAATGAAAATGGGAGACCCTTCCTGGAAATTCTTTTTATATTATCACCTGACAGGAATGGGCTTGCTCATGTTTCAAATGCAATTCCAATGGAACTAATTACCGTATTTACCCGAATCTAAAACAACACTGAATTTAAGACAACTCTCCAATACTTGGATTATATACACAGAATATTATAATCTAATTATTGGATTACTGAGTGGATATCTTAATTTTCAGACATTGGAGTTTCATCATAAGATTTGTCAGGATATGAGGAGAACCGAGCCGGCACACACTAATCAAGACATGGGACTCTGACTCTGGGAAGTCAGACCACCACTTACTGGCAATCTCTAATGCACAATATAAGAGATCAAAACCTGAATAACTGCTTCAGGGATCCTGGCTTTCTCCATTTAAAAATCACAAATTCTCTGATTTAAAAAAACACCAAATCCACGATTAAAATGAAATGCCACTATATATATGTCAGTACTTATATATATATGTATCAGTTGAGCACAATATTTAATTGATATATTAAAATTTTAAAGCAATTTGGAAGCCTACCAGTGCCTCAATCACTATAACAAAATAAATTCTAAATACCTATAAATTCTGCCATTTGATTTTGGGTTTTTAATCATGGAAAAGCAGAGCTCTCCCTTCCCCCTTTGCTCACCAGGACATGGGTTCACCTGAGGTTGCCTCCCGCCCCTGCTAATTTGTGGCACTGAGCAGTCCTGACATACTGGTGCCCTGCCCACGCCATTGCCCCTCATTACTAACCTACAGCCCTGCTGTTTCCCCATCGCTCCTGACCCTCAGTCCCCTGGGCCCTGCTTGTGCCTCTCATTTGCCACCCACAGCCACCCACATGCTCCAGCCTTGCTGGAGGGGCCCCCAGCTGCCAGAGCTACAGGGCCAGGGACCCAGGTCCACAGCCCCCTGCCCCCCACAGTATTGCCTAAGCTCTGGCTGCCACCCATGGGAGCAAGTGGTTGCTGCAGTGGTGTGGAGCCCAGCTTCCCCTTTCCCCACGGGCAGCACAGCCAGAGTGGAGCCTTTGGGGAAGGAGAGGGGGAGTGGGTGGGTGCGGGCTGCTGCCCTTCCCCTGGAGGTTCTGTAGTCCAGCAGGTGGCACCCGGCATGGCAGGGCAGAGTAAGGCTGGGTGGGGAGGCTTGTGCTGCCACTGGGAGCCCTGCACTGCCATGGAGAAGCACTCCCTGCCTGTCTGGCAGCAGTATGGGGCACAACTCTGTGCTACCATTCCTGTTGCTGCCAGGCAGGCAGGGGGTGCCTCACCATGGCAGCATGTGGCTCCCAGAAAGAGCACAAGCTTCCCTGCCCCACTCTGTCCTGCTGTGCTAGGTCCACTGGGCTACGGAGGTCCTGGGGTGAAGGCAGCAGAGCAGGGAGCCCAAGCCTGCGGCAGGCAGCTCACACCTGCCCTGAGAATAAATCTGGGGGGCACATGCCCCCCAGGGCCTCCCCCCGGGAGTGCATGCAGCAGCAGGGAGCCAGTCTCCCCTGGCCTCTGGATGAGCCACTCATGACTCCATCTCATTTGCTGCCTGGGCCCTGTGGCTGCGCATTCTGGCCCCAGACCCCAAACCCCATGCACTGTCCAGGCTGGGAAGCAGCCCCAACCCAACTCCCTCCCTCCCTCACTATGGCCCCAATTCCCCTCCTCACCATGTGCCAGACTTATGTGCAGGAGCTGCTCCCCAGGCTGCAGCTATGTGCATGTGTACATGCATACATGCACATGGAACCCTCTGCCTGACCGCCCTCCTCCCGCTGTCCCCAGCCCCTTGCTGTCTCAAACTCTGCCACCCTGCAAGAGGAAGCCCACCATTTCCCACACTTTTTTCCTTTAAAGGAGAAAATCCAGGCTTTTCTCCTGAAAATGAGAAAACCCATGTTTTATTGCATTTTTCCATGGTGAACAGAAAACCCAGATCCCTGACAATCATACATGTGCAGACAAAAATTGACAATTTTCAATTGTACCATACCCAAAGAAGTTCTGGAAACACATTTTAACATCAGTGTTTAATTTCCAGGATACGAGTTATTCAGTTTTATAGCTAAGTAATGTATACTTTTGTAATTAAAGAAGTCCAACCTATAGATGATATGCTCTCCTGTGCAGATGGTCAAAACAAAATACAAAAGGGCTTTGCTGTACTGAGTTCAAATGGTTTAACACCTTGCAGTACTAAGCTTTACATATTCTCCATATGTTTA
Source organism: Gavialis gangeticus (assembly GCF_001723915.1). Classification (NCBI taxonomy): domain Eukaryota; kingdom Metazoa; phylum Chordata; order Crocodylia; family Gavialidae; genus Gavialis; species Gavialis gangeticus. The sequence continues at coordinate 78,281,623 of NW_017729031.1, forward strand.
CATTAAGCATTTTAGTAATCCCAACAAGAACACTATCCCTACTCATATTCTTAAATGGGGCCAGAATAGCTTTGTCTTGACCCTCTGCAGACGGGTGAACTTCTTTTAAACATCAGCTCTGTTGTACCTGTGCTACATAATATTGTAACCGCCACATAGGGATGTGTGAAATGGGACATATTTGATTCGGATTTGGGGCAAATCGGGGACAGTGATTCGATTTGTTGATTCGGATCACTGTTCCCAGTTTGGCCGAATCCGAATCTAAAGATTCGATGCTGATTCAGAGAATCAGTGATTCAGCCATAGACACAGCTTTAAATGTTTTTTCTACATACCTCAAGGTACCAAGTGTGGCTCGTGAATGCTGTGATCCTGGGGCAGATGGAGCATCCCACAGGAGCGTGGGGGGCCCCCACATGCTTGGCAACGAACCCAGAAGTGGACCGGTAGTACTTCTGGTCCACTTCAGGGCCTGCCAGGGAACGCACAGGGCCCTGAGCCCCCCAGCTAAGCAATCGGCCACTGGGGGACCTTGGCTGCCTCCCCAGACCCAGGAAGCACCAGTCACCAAGCTCGGGAGGTGCACAGGAGCCCCCCCGCGCACTCCCTGGTAGTCCCGAAAGTGGACTGGAAGTGCTTCTGGTCCACTTCCGAGTCTGCTGCTGAGTGCGCTGGGGAGCCCCCTGCACTCTTGTGGCACATTCCATCTACCCCAGCATCTCAGCATTCACGAACTGCCTGGTACCTTGAGGTATGTAGAAAAAAAAAAAATTAAAGCTGCGTCTATGGCTGAATTGTCGAAACTTTCTGCACCTCTGAATCAATTTGGAGGGTTCCAATTCAATTCGGAGAGATTAAAGGGTCTCCTGATTTGATTCAGATTTTGAGATCTGGCCACCAAATCATGCCGAATCGCCGCCAAATCAAATCAGGGACTGAAGCTTCGCACAGCCCTAATAATTACAAGATACCTTTCATGGCAAACTGTAGGGGATGTTTCATGGGACTGTGCAAGAATTGTATTGGTCTGTTTTGAATCACCAGTGCAACAGTAAAAATGCTGACAGACAGTGCTGGTTAAGTTCATCTAAAAAAAAAGGGTTGGACCCAGCTTTTCAGAAAACTTGACATTTTGCCTAGCAAGATGTCCAGAGTGCAAATAGCCCACACAGTATTTGTACCTGCATTACATTCCTAGATGCACAAATACTCAATACTACCCATGGCCACTTCTTTCCTGCACACCACCTTCTTTCACTCACTTGTAATGCTCCCTGGTATCCAGTGATCCCCTAGCTTAGTACATCTAACTTTGTTTTTTATAGGCACTCTCTTCTTGTACTTCTTGTAATTGAATGACACATGAGTATCTAACTCTCCTCCAGTTCCCTTGATTCTTCCTTCAGGGCTCACCTATCTTTATATTATAGATTTTTTTTTACCTACTTTTAAAGTTATTTTTCTCATCTTCTCTGCTTCATATTTAACATTGTATTGATTTATTGTTTTGCATATATTGTGGGCCCCTTCCCTGGTTACTCCCCCTCTTCATAACTTCTCCTGCAGATGAGAATGCTATACAGTGCTGGGATGGAAGAGGTGATTGGCAGTGATGGGAGAGCAGACCACATACATTAACATGGCTGACATGAGTGCCAAGAGATGGTAAGATCAGTTTGTCAAGTTGTTTTTGGGAATGAAGAGGAGCCAGATTGCTATACAGAATTGTCACTGCACTTTGACTGTGTGTAGTGAAGGTATGGAGGAGGATGAGGAAGGTAAGATCAAGGGTCATGCAATTTTACTTATTTCCACTATTCCTTTCATTCCCCCAGCATCCTACCTCGGATTATTCTACTCTCTCTCAAGAGAGGAAAAACATACTTTTTGTGGATGGCTGATAAGCCCAGCAGAGAACCAAATAAAAAAGAATTCAGAAGAGATCACCTTTATGGCTTTGACAAGTTGGATGCCTGTGCGGAAGCTCCCATTAGAGTAGAACTATATCACTGTCAAGGCTTGAAGCCAGTATGCAAAAGAATATATTAAAGAAACACTACAACTTTATGAATAAATATATTTCTGACAGACTGAAATTACACCAGGGTGAGCCCCAAGTTTGAATGAACTTGAACAGCAGTCATCCAGACAATAAGTGAATTTTAGCAAAAGAAAAGAGTAAATGATATACTGTAGTGAAATGGGGCTAATAGAATCAGAATAATTATTACCTGAGTGAATGATTCCTGGTGAGATCTGGTTGACGCTCCTGTAGAATTTCAAAGATATTGGGCTGTCGCAGGAATGCAACAATTTTGTCATTATAGGCTGCAAATGTCAACAGAAGACATCTTACTGAACACTAATGTTATTTGAACAGCAACATAACATTTCTTGTAATTTTTAAAAATGACAATGACAGTAAAGTTGAGCTTTATTTTCATTTATTACACTAACAGTACTCTATTGTAAAAAATGTCTAAATTGTGCTTTAGATAGAAAAAAAAATCTTGTTTATGAATCAAATCTGATTCAGAACATGCCTTCATAAAAATTAACAATGTGACTTTTTCAGATGTTTCATCAAGCAAACCATAATTTCATGTTAACCTAGTAAACATATTTGCATGACTTCATGAAGGATCTTATTATCCACTGTCCTGCATCCTGTGCTATCATGTATATCAATGCAAAATGATGGCTTAATTCACTAATTTTTAAAAAGCATTTTGGGTTGGAAAGCAATATACACCAAGTTATTTTATATTGTTCAAGAAGAGAGGATTTGAATTTTTAATGGGAGTAACAGGGGCGTGAATTTGAATTGATCTGACCTGAATTCTTTTCTTGAATACTTCACTGAAGGAACATAAAAAACTACTATAATCAATATTTTTGCCCACTTTACATTGACAACTATACAAGTTACTGGGCAATAAAGAATCATATACATTAATAATAATATATTTTTGGATTAGTCAAACGGCAGTGCTAGATGGGAATATAAACTCACAAATTAGTTAATAGTAAACTAGCTGGTATAGCACAAATTTCTTATTAGCATACACAAGGTAAATAGTTAGGTGCTCTGCATTTGCTTCCAACTCTATTTTTTCTTGAAAAATACCAGCCTTTCTATTTGACTCATATTAATGGTCTGATCAAGTCCCACAAAACCAATACATTGAAATATATGGCTGCAAATCCATATTTCTACCCAAGCCTTAATTCATGCTGCTTTTTTGCCTGGTTATTATAATTCCAGGCACTTATGGTATGGTTTTCTTAAACTATGGACACTCATTACATTTGTAGTGCCACAAATGCCCTTGTAGTGCCACAAAAATAGCAGATCCACCACAACAGCTTGTGTGTCTACAGCACTGTGGGAACAACCACCATAGTGACTGGTGCCCCAGAAGCAATGGCAAGACGTGGTACACTCACAGCAGAGGCAGCACTGAGTGCTGAGGCATTACAAATGAACGCATGTCCATAGCCTTAGATTCTACAATGGTATGAGGAATAACCAGTGTTTCTCCCTTAATTATAAATGTCCTTATCTTAAGGGATTGAAAGCTTGACAGATTTAATTCCACTTCTTTGCTGTAGTGAAATAAATCAAATGTATAAATATTTATTCCTGTACAAATTTACCTTCAAAATTTTGTATCTTGTATACTCTTATACTCTTGCTAACTTTCTATACTTTTGTAGCTCCACTGTTTCATCACTGAGAACTAAATCTCCCTTCCCCCTACTCATGATTTTGATGCATCACATCAAAACACAATGTGGAGCTTTTCTTTCAGCTCTTCAGCATTTATTTAACAAACACCATTTACACAGCTGGACACATTTCTGATGACGTGTGCAATTCTACCACCGGACAGACAGGCAGCCAACTTGTATTTTTCTGTATTTCTAAACTACCAAGAGCAAACATGTGCACCATGGGAGTAGGCTTCAGTTACTAGTGAAGCTTCCAAGGACAACTATCGAACAATAGAGCCCAAATTATTGCAAAACTATTTAAAATGCATTTGTCAATGACCATCTTAATTCTTTGTCATTATTTGTCAGTTTATGCCAAAGACAATAAATGAATTTAAAGTATTTCTTTAATGTATGTATATATCTTTAAAGTGGTTCTATCTACCAAGTTAGTGTCTATCCAAAGGTTTTGTGCCTGTTCCATTGTCAATTATTCAACCACCATTAAAGTATCTTTGTTCAATGTAGCACAAATCCTAAACCTGAATAAAGCAGCATGGGAAAGGAGGTTAAATTAACTGTGATTGTCAAGTAAACATGACACTGAACCAAAAGCCAATCATAGTCAATCAGATGAATAAATCTTGATTTTTTTGCATAATATGATAGTTGTTAAATTCAATGACTTGAATTCTGTTCTTTGTGGTATCAAACTCAGTGAGGTTGTGGATATGTAACTGGGAACTGAATTTAGGCTAGTGACCAATTCCAAGAAGACTTCTAGCCTTTGGCAGGTCTGTGAAATAAAAACTCAGTGTGGAATCCAGGTTGATAGAGAATCTGGCCCACTATCTGAAACTTTTCTGCCTCCTTCTCAGGGAAAGTTAAACAGGAATTTCAATGCAAGGAAGCCTTTGTTTTAACTAGCAAACATTTCCACATTAACATGACTCTGCACGAAAACTTTTCCATGTACACAGATGGAAATTCCTTAACAGAAACTACTGGTAGAAAGGTTGAACCATTATACAAAGTACTACACCAAACAGAAACACCCCAGCAGGGAAACCTGACATGCATAGTTAAATCGACATAGGCCTCTCTGAAGAGAATCATGTGCACTGACATACCCACTGGAACAATGTCCTGATACTGCGCTCTACTGACTGTATTAAATGTGCTTGATGGTCTTGGTAAAACTGGTGGTCCTGAATGACGGGAGTCCTCTCCTACCTAAAAATACAGTAAGAATTAAGGTCAGCACCAAGCAAAACTGGCTTCAATCCACCAAAGCACTTAAGTACATGATCAGTCGTATTAATACGGGTGTGGTTACTTAGGTAAACTGAAGTTAAGCACATGCATAGGAACTCTGCTAAATCAGAATCAATATTCCCACTAATTGCAACAGCAGGAGTTATCTGTAATGGAAGAAAATTATGAAAACTCAGCATCTACTATATTGTGTTTATGCAATCTAAGCAACAAGAAACATTAATTTGGGCCATTTTTCTACACACTTCCAACACAGCGCCAGGCACTTTTCATTAGTAAACCACACTAATTAAAAGCACCCACACATCATGTATCAGCAGCATAGCACACCTCTGTGCTGAGAAAAGGCAGCGGTGTACTTTGAACTAAAGCACATCGAATGTGTTTTAATTCAAAGCACACCACTGCCATTTTCTCAGTGCAGAGGCATGCTGCATCACTGAAACACAATGCATAAGGCTGCCAGAGCGCATCAAATTACATGCTCCAGCAGACTCAATTAATCGAGTCTACTCCAATGCACTACATTTCCAGTGTGTTGGAGCAGGCTCCCCTTCATGTGTGCAGCTGCTCTTGGAGTTTCTTGGGCATTGTGAGGTTCTATATTTACTGCTTTTCAACTACCTCTAACTTCCAGCTGTGGCAAGTCAATCTGGGTTTTTAGAACTAAGATTTCATCTTTAATTCCTTGCATTTTTTAAATCAACAGAAAATATTTCTGTGATAACTGCCATTAGTTGAGTTTGCCAAGTCTAACTGACTGTGGACAATTTTGTGAACACAGTATCAGTAAATGGAGGAATGAAAGTCAGCCTGCACTCTGCAGGACAAACAGAAATAAAAAGCTGTAAAGCCACATTTATTTCATCACTGCAGAGAACAGATAAGATTTTGAATTTCCACAAGGAGCACAAATGTGTTACAGATATGTAGTTGCAGTATTTTTCACTGTAAAACCACATCCTTTAGTTCCTAGTAGTGACCATGATGTCTGAGCAGCTTCTGCAATATGCTGTTGTGAACTTAATATTGTTGCATTAACATTAGTTTTTTGCATTTAAAAACTAAATGCTTGTCATTAAATTGCCCTTTGCTTAATATATGCACGAGGGTGCTTCAGTGTGGGGGCTGCCTGCTGGCTGGCCACACACTGGAGCACACTTGTGCCCCAGCCATCCCTTTTGCAGCATCTTTAACCAGGTCAGAGCAGCCCTGTGGTGGCAGGCTCATCTCCCAGGCACTCTGCCAGCCAGAGCTGCACTGACTCAGCTCAACATTCTACAGTCCCAAGTGCATGTGCACACATGGTGCCCAAGAGCAATAAACTTTGGTGTGGTAAGTGCTGGATTTTATTGCATTGCATTAATATGTTCATGTAGATGTGCCCAGATAGTACAAAATGGTACGTGCCAGCCATATGCCATTCACCCCTCCCTACCTCAACCTAAACCATGCCAAAGGTGGAAACTGGCAAGGAGGGCATCAAGGATGGGAAAACCTTCCCACAGATTGGTCCTGAACGTGGGGAGTGAAAGAAATCTTACAATCACATTTCCCACCTTATTTCTGAATTGTGCTGAAAGAAAAAGCAATAGAGCTGAGATGTGATCCCATAGTATTTACATCTGACATAAATATGAATAGTATGATTGATTCAGAGGCTCCTAGTGATGACCCAGTTCAAGAGCTATGTAATCAAAACCCCAATACAGAATTTTATTATTCTATAGAATTTTAAAGCATTTCTCACTTGAATCCATATTCTAAATATTTCTAATTTTACAAATTCCATATGTTATATCAGATGGACCACAAATGTCTGATATTCTGTTCATGGTAACAGGAATATTTACATTTACTTTTCTATGATGCTAAGGCTTAACAGGGCATTATGAATAATACTTTTTTGCTACATCACTGATTCCCAACATTTTTAGACTTATGGCACCCTTCAGAAAATTCCAGCTCTTAGTTCTCACTCACTTTTGACTACAGAAAAATAATAGAGCAAGTCTTCTGTTGCAAAGAACTAGAAAAGACCAAAACAGATCAGAGTGCTTTTTGACACCATAGACTCCTATTTGAAACCTCTGGGTTTATCTTGTGAATCATGTTTGCACACGTAACAATGCTAAAATTGTGTGGCACTCTGAGGTACCCTGGGTTAGAATCACTGAGCTACATGAAACCTACCTATTTCCTTAGACACTTCCCTAGTCAGTGTAAATTACCATAGGTAGTAAAAAGCAGGTTCCTGCTGTATTCAAGAGCCCTCATGTGGTTTAATGGGTAACTACAATATAACAACAATAAATACATTCTGATTGAATCATTATCAAATCGTACCTTTGAGGGTCTTAAGTAGTGAGAAAAGAGGTTATAATGTTGGCAGGTTGATCACACCAGTGGAACAATTAAAATACTAAAAGAATAATGAATGTTTGCATGTAATTACATTCATATATTCAAAACTGAAATCCTGGAGGTGAAGATTAGGCTTACCTCACCCGCACTATGGCTGCGCTGTCTGGTTAAATGCTGCCGATGAACTAATGCACTAGTAGGCCTGCTACTCTGCAAGGGAAGCCGGGGATCGATGAATGTGGTGGCGCGGGAATTGTGGTCAACAAAAAAAGCCTGGAGGAGGGAAAAAACAGAGCGTTCACTTGATCTGAACCAACATGCACTGTAAACTAGGCCATTTCTAACCGCACCTTCCCTGCAGTAAGCATACTTGCCAGAGGGAAAGCAGCTGTGGGTTAAATACAGAAGATCTGGATTCTAGTCACTACTTTAAGAAGTTACTTCATTTTACTGTACCTCATCTTCCCCTTCAGCAAACAAGAATAACATTCCCCAGCTCATAGGGGCATTATAGGACTTACTGGCTTAACCCACTAATATTTTATAAGGCAGTCATGTATACTCAGTTGAGAAGCATCATAGAAATGCCCAATTATATCATGGTATAATTATTCAAGAAGAGAGGATTCTAATTTTTTACAGGAGCAACAGGGTCCAGCAATTCATTTTCCTTATAAGCAGCCAAAAGGAGGTCACTTAATGGCAACAACATTGCTCTTTAAAAGCTATTTACCTTATGAATATGAACACAAGTGGGTGTGTATGTATCTTAAGCCTATGATTATGGTCCTATGACACAATGTGATTACAGATATGTTCACTGTCTTCCTGCTGAAATCCTTCATGGTTGAACAACCTACAAAACTCAGCTGAGGTCACAGAGAACATACCGCTAAAATGTGATTAAAAATTCAAGACAGGCCCAAAGGTTTCATGGGATGAGAAAAAAACAATGAGTATTGTTTGGCTCACCATTTTCTGAAACAGGACCACACGATCATGAGGAAACTCAGAAGCTGCAGTACAATTAGAGCAAAAAGCCTCTGTATTTCAAGATTGAAACTTGTTCCAGTTTTAGTGTGGCTCTGGGGAAACATTTCCTTGCTATTCTCATGCTTTTGTGGGCCTTCAGCCATGGTGAAAAAAATACAGAGCTATCTCAGAAGAATATTTAAGTTCAGGGAGAAGGATTTACAGCAAAACAAAACATGCCTCTGAGGAAGCAAGGAATATAAATCACAAAGCGGTTAGTGTGGCTTGTTAATATTACTTCTATTTTTCTATGCTTGAGAGGCATTCAAACATGATGCTTATGAAAATAGATAGGTAGACACTAAATCTATTCAATCTAAATCCATTAAGTGTGACGACCTGCTTTTTTTTCCCGCCTTCTCCTGAGTTGGTAATTTGGGTCTATTGAGAAGGAACCAGTTCCTCTTCTGAGCAGTATGAAAACAAACAGACAGAAGAACAAATGAGTTATACCAGTGCAGAGTGAAGCATTACTGTTTATTATAACAGGGATCAAGAAACAGCAGGGCAAGGGGTATCACTGATGCAAGTCAATGCAGCAAGGCACTGCTCACGTAGACTGGGGGAAAAGTGGGGAGATTCTAGGGCCTGCCCCACAGCATGTAGCCTGAGCAGTGAGAGGCCCAGGAACAGCACAGAAGTTGGACACACTTGATTTAGCAGAAAGTTTCCTGGGTAGTAAACTGTAAAACGTGTTTGATAACTGCAATGTGTTAATAGCAATCTTTGGGCTTTGAACTGATAGAGTCCACTTTTGCCAAGCAGTGATGTCATTTGTGGCACCAGTAATGTAGACTCCAGGTATTATAGAAGTATGAAAGCGAAGTGAAAACTGTTTTAAAATCTCAATGCTGGTCTTAGAAGTGGTGGGGTGGCAGCTGTTCAATGGACCCAGGAATCTAAGGTGCTTATGCTCCTGGTTGATGATTTACTTTTCCCTGCTAGCAGGTACCCAGAAATATTTTGAAAACTCCACTGTCTAATATTTTATCTAATTGGATCTACCAATATTGTAAAGAAAGTGAGTCAATTTTCATTAGCTCAAAGTCTGAGTTCAACAGATCAACCTTATGGTACAGTAGAATTAGAAAAAACAATCAATAAAAATATTGATTCAATAGAAAAGAGAATTCTGCTTGGACACACATTGCCACATTAAGTCAGCGATTTGTGCAATCTAACACAGTATGTAATACTTTTTCATGCATACACTTAAATAAGATATGCTTAAAGACTATATTAAAAATGATCACATCTTATTAAGCATGAATGCTTGTAGGCACGCCAGTGGCAACCTACCATATAACAAAGCATATATTTACTATATTGAAAATCCATTAAAGAAAATCATTGTAACTTCAAAGCTCAGAGTTAATCTGGACACTGACATCACAGGTAGAAACTCAGTCTAGCACAAAAAACAAAACTAAATCTAACATTATGGAAATTTTCACCACTGCTCTGAAAAACAAAATTTACAACAGTTAGGCAGAGAGACTTGGTACCTTGGCTTGGCCAAAAGCTACTTGTATAGCACCAAGACCTATAGCTGTTTAAATAAAAAATGAGCACTTTAAGTAAAAAGCTGTGAATGCTCATTAAAATAGTTTAATTCTGATGTTTTTCATTTGTATATTATATAATATATGCACACAAATTCACACAGGAAAATAGGAAGTAAATTATTTTAACAGGCATTACAAATATGTTAAAGTTAATATCCATAAATATATTTAATGTATCTTTAAATACATTAAATTTAGCAACTGCATTATACACACACAATACTCAATTTGACCGTCTTTAAATAATAATGAATTCAACAATTAAACCATAAACAATCACTTTACTGTATGAAAAGATTTAATACAAAATATATGTATATACATTTACATGTATGCCTGACTCTACCCTATCAGCCTACATATGTTGAGAGAGGGAATACAAAAACACAGATACAAAGATGCTTTTTAGTTCAGACCCCAAGATTTCAGAAGTCCTGTGTATTAATCTCCACAGAGTTCAATCAATGTACCTCAGTTCACAAACAAACAGAGAGGAGAGGGAAGATAACCATTTGGGAGTAGGGGCAGCTTGTTCTCTCTGCCCCATACATGTTTACTCTGTGTTGCTTTTGAAATCAACTTTAATGTATTTGTAAGTTAATGGGCAACTGAAAAATCATGGAGTATGTCTTAACTGCTGCACAACAGGGTAAAGGTATGTTCATTCTGAACATGAGAACTAAACAAAATAGAAGAAATATTTATGTATTGTGGTATGGCCAGAAATCTCTCTCCCTCTTTGGCCAAGCAACGCAAGAAGCATTATATAGTTCAGTTATTCCTAAACTAGGAAAAGGAATGGGAAGGTAATAGGATAATATAGGAGAAACCCCCCCCCCCCATAAAGCAGAGTAAAGTAACTGATTGCCACTTTACAGTAGAAAAAACTCTTTTTTACAATGCTGGATCCAATGCCCAATTTCAGCACACAAGACCAGAAGGGGCAGTGCCAGGCCCCAGTGCCCTATCCTGGTGGGAGGGAGGAGCTGGGAAGTGGGGTGCCAGCCCCCAGGATTCAATCCCAGTGCAAAGGGAGTACAAGGGTGCTGGATGGCACCAGCACCTGGGGACCAAATCCTGACACAGAGGGGGCAATAGGAAGTGGTGCCATCCCTCACAAGACCCAAGTGGTTCCATCCCCCCAGGACCGTTGCACAGGTAGCAGCAGTCCTGAGCCCCATCCTCTATCAGGCCCACAGACCACTCCACCTAGCCTGAAGACAGACCCTGTGCTACCCATCTGGTCTTAGAGCCAAAAGGTCGAGCACCACTTGTTTAGACAGATGTTTCTGTCTTGAGCAAGGGGTTCTATTAGATGACTTCCAGAGGTTCCCTTCACGCCCTATGATTCAATGATTTTTTTATTCGCTTAGTTTGTTCATAGTGCTAATAAAAATGTATTTCTCATCAAAACTCATATCTCTATTACCTCCTCACATTCTAAATCTATATATGCTTATTCCTTCCTATGCTCCTGCAAAAGGATTAAGAAAAAATCCTGGATAATGATACCACAGAAAAGGCCACTGCAAACTCTAATTGGTCATCCTAGCTTTCTTTAATTTTTTAAATTTTTCTTATAACTTTGAAGATGATATGACCACATTTAATACAAAATCATATAAAAAGTAAGTCTAATTTTCCCATTTTCAGCAGGACCCAATAATACTTTTCTAGAAATAAAAAGAAGCACTTCCAATATCCCATTAACTTCAAGTAAGAAAAATTAACGTAGAAACCCAAGAGAAAAATTAAACTGCCCCTGGCTGAAGAAACCACAGCTTAACTTTACTAACAATGAATGTTTCTCATCCAGTGAATGGTCATTTAAAAATAATTAAGACCTCTATACATCACACTCTAACTTTAAAGTATAAAAAGCCTTCCAATACAACCACCCAAATCAGTTATTAGTTGGCAAATTATCAACACTTTCTATCAGTATTTATTGCCAGTCTTAAGCCCCATGCAGCCCAAAACTGATTTAATTCCCAAAACCAATCCGATCTAAATGTATTATATTTCTTCTGAGAAGCTGATCAATATTGGCTTTATGTAATACTTGGATGTTCCTTCAGGAACATCAGGTGCTGTTTAGGAAAACAAATATGGTGGCAATAAATTCTGTTTGAGAGACTTTGGGGAGGAAGAAATTGAACCTTTATAAAAAGTCCTACAAAATCAAACCAATATGGCTTAATAGATTTTAAAGTTGCAGAAAAAGCACAAAAGCATAATAGGCCAGTGTGAACAGGAAAAAGTCCTAAGAAGACAAAAGAGCTACATGCATTTGGCAGAGAAGTCTACATTTCTACAGTTTGGGTATGTGCAGATGTTCACCATACCTTACTTTAAGCCGTGTAATTGTAGATTGGGAGTGACACGTGTAAACATTTGCCAGTGCGGGAGCCATGCTAGGAATGTGGAGTAAGTCAGGGTAGGAGGAGGAATGGGCAGGATCAGAGGGCAGCAGGGGACTAGTGAATTCACAGTGGGGGTTGGTAGGTTGAGGGAAGAGGGGACTGATAAGTCTGTGGGGGATCTAGTGGCCGGTTACAAAGTAGTCAGAGGGGACCAGC
>NW_017729031.1:78299154-78304067 GCF_001723915.1 Gavialis gangeticus
GTGGGGGATGGGTCTACAGGGGGTGGGGTCGAGGACTGAAAATAGCCTAGGTCAGGGTATGGGGGGTGAGGTGGGAGTCTGAAGAAGAGCAGTATTCAGGAGCTGGGGTAAATGGCTGGGTTTCCCCAGCCCCAAGGCTGAACTCCAAACGTGCAGACATTCACTGAGTCAGGCTAACCCATTCCCAATGTAATTTAGATCAACTCCTCAGGTGAACTAATTTAGATCAGTCCCACTATTTTTTGCCCAATTAACCTCCTTGAACATCTAGTTTGGCATTTAAAGGGACCTAACTTGAGTACCCTTCTCAATAATACTCCCTCAGTACAGACAAGATATATTACTCTATGCAAGGCAGGAGGAAGGAAAATGGCCACAGTAGCACGTTCTCTATGGGAAAGATTAATCATTTCTCTAGTTGTCTCCACCTTGGCTTCTTTTACAGCAACTGTCTCAATTCCATCAGTATAGAGACTAAATCCAAACAGACTTCTATTTGCATTCCAGTTACCTTGCCCTGATGGTCATGTTTCATTTCCCAGCCTCTTGGCAGCTCCAGCTGTTTGTTAGCAAACATATTAAGGAAGCCCACCAGATCACGATTATGCTGGTAGCGCTCAAAATGGTGGGTGTCCCGCCGGACTTTGGTGATCATGTGCTTTAAACACGTGTTGTTTGTAAACATGCGGTAGGCACTCTGAAAAATCCATCAGAAAAATAAATACATTTCTGAAAAGAAAATCAGAATTAAATATCTATATAGGAAGGCCATTAGTCCAACAATTAGAATCCATCCATTCTGATGAACAGACAACAGCTTGAGACCCAATCTGATGCAGTCTCCAGTGAGGTTAACAGAAAGATCCCTACTGAGTTCAATGTTGTCCAAGAGTAATACCACTGAAGACAAATGGCCTGCTCATGCATTTAAAGTTATGAACGCACATTTGTGATTTGACAAACTGGACCCTAAACAATTAGAGCAATGCTTATATATCTGTAAAGCTTGTGTACTTTAAAGGAAGATAGGTAGAATAGTTAGCCCTTATTAAGTGAATTTGTCCTACTATATTTTATCAGAAATTATTTATTCTTGTAGGCATTTTGCAAGACATCTACATTTCAAAAACACCTAGCCTTTTCTTACTGATAGAGGTGACCTTTTTAATGTAAAAGGATGGCCTGTTGCTCAGATAAACTTTAAATTAATACACCTCCAGCTAAACAACAGTAATAGAAAAAAAAATGAAAATCTTTGTTATTCATTCACCCCAGTGAAGTATAGAGTGCATCTCTTAGCACTCCATTCACCTCACTCACGTCAAGCACTGAGACTGCTTCTTCTGGCAACAAAGTTGACTCAATTGTAGTGACTTCACAGTGCACTCCTAAGCATTCTCTTAAGGATGGTATATCGGGAAAAACTAGAAACCATGGCATACACAATAAAACTTATTAATAAGGTGTATGACAGGGTGGTAATATATTCCTCTTGGAAACTCATCAGGAACTTAAGCTAACACAGTTTCCACCTACTGGATCTTTAAAAAGACATAGGCATGTTTGATTATGGCTCAGAATAACCAAGAATAAAATATGGAAATGTAAAGAAAGGAAACAAAAATTAGGTCTCAACTGTGGAGCTAAACAGAATGATTGGTATGCACACAAGCAAACATACATCATAAAGCAAAATTAGCATTGTTCAAGAATTTTAAAACCACTGAATTATTAACAGGAATTTATGCAGACAATGAACTATTCATTATGTTATTTCTATTTATGCTACATATCTTATCATACTAATTAAAACAAACAATCCTGTAAAATTTGAAAGCATTTTAGGTGACATTCATCCCTGTGCAAAGCCCCTTCATAAGGCACATGCATCACTGACATCTTCAAAATGGAGAGAAATAATTAACCATCTTAATCTGAAGTTAAACAGAAGGCAAGGCAATGTGGCACTTTATAGACTAGCTGATAATGTTGTAACTTACATTGTGGATAAAATATGAAATTAGAAAGTAGCTGAAATACCACAAAAACACTAGGCAGAAATGGCATATGATCCTTAGCAGTGGTTACTATAACTATGGAATGAAATCAAATAAAAATATGGTTCACTACTGTATTACTCCATTTTCCTGAAGAAACTGTAGCACCTTGGCTTTCTATGGATAAATGAAGTAATTCTGGCCTATAACAAATAGCCACTGTAGCTCCTTAACCAGAAACGAAGTTAGAAATCCTGATCAAAGTTTTACCTTATCAGCTAGCACATACCATCAGTTTTGGGGGGGTTGATTGGTTGAGTTACAAGGCAAGACATACTTATTGTTATGGAGTTCATCACCTTCTTCGCTGTTTTATATCTTAACCTCAACAGAGAAGCTTATAGATAAGAATACCAAGATTTTCCCATCTTTACAAATGTACATTTATCTTTCCTTTGCACACCCACGTCCTCATGACAAGGTATTTAGCAGAATTTGCAGATTTACTGGAATCTGACATGGCTGCACCGTGAAAGCTCCTGCTATAGCCTCAAGCTTACAACCTCTGGATT
The DNA here is from genome assembly GCF_001723915.1 of Gavialis gangeticus. Taxonomy (NCBI): domain Eukaryota; kingdom Metazoa; phylum Chordata; order Crocodylia; family Gavialidae; genus Gavialis; species Gavialis gangeticus. The sequence continues at coordinate 78,301,724 of NW_017729031.1, forward strand.
GTCAACCATGTGCTTTGGCACCCACACCATAACCCCAGCCCCCTGTACATGTATGGAACTGCTCATCTCTACATGCTGTACTTACAGGGTTAGAATGCAGCACTGGAAAGAATTCTGGACTGATAAGAAATTTCACAGGAGGAGACTGTAGCAACAAAGTAAGCCTGGACCTGGAGGTAGAGTGAGGCAGCACATTCTCCCTTCGAAAATCTAATTTAAAAAAAATGACAAAAACTTCTAGTAATAACTTTAAGAAAAACTCATTACGAACAACTATACAACTGTATTGATTTGTGTCATGCAGTATGGCAACTTTCAGGTTATTTAAGTATTTCTCTGCACAAGCATCCCATGTATATATAATTCTAATAAATCTGTAAATGCTTGCTGCAGATATCTGAGTTTTCTGGGGTAAGTGTGTTAGACAGTTGTCCAACATATATTTTTAATTGCTTTCAGGTTACCATACGTCACCCTAAAAATAATCAATCAATACTAAGTGGTATTTGACATATCACAGCCATATTTCTACATATAAATAGAGAGCAGATAACCATGTTTTGTCAGATAATATCAAGTGGTAACTACATATAAGTGGTATTTTTAAATGCTGAACAATGTGTATGTACAAATGCATATAAAAGTCATTTATTACATGTTTCAGTGCGTTTCAATTCTTTAAAAAACAAAAACAAAAAACATTCCCTATAACCCAACCTGGTCAGCCATGCAATATTTGAAAAAGTGCTTACAAAACAGAAGAGAGAAATGATTTGTTAAGGAAATAAGTTTCAATTTCCCCTTTCAAGATGTGTATGATAATAATTTGGCTGTTCTCTTAGCGGTTAAGTACACTGATTTTATGTACCAATGGGTGGAAGAACCAGTGCCCAACCTCACTGTGGAGGGTAAATCTCTTGATGTCATTGACAGCTTTTGCTACTTGGGTTTTATGATCAGCAGGAATTTTGGCCTTCAGAATGAACTAACAGAATTGGAAAAGCAGCTAAGAATTTCAGGCTATTACAGAAACAGGCATGGAATAACAACAAACTATCAACTAAGGTGAAAATGTGAATTTATGAGACTTGAGTGATGTCATCCCTGCTTTATGGTTCAGAAATGTGGACTACGTATGCTTGGCACATCAGGAGGCTAAACAGCTTCCATACGAGATGCCTGTGCAAGATTGTAAAAATAAAGTGGGAAAACAAAATGCCAAACACAAAGGTGCTGAATCATGCAGGGCTGACACACTTGGAAACTACTATCAAGAAGAGGAGGTCACGATGACTCAGCCATGTCAAGAGAATGGAAGGAGACTGTATCCCTAAGAATACTTTGTACAGAGAGATTTAAGATGGCTCTAGAAAGCAGGGTCAGCCTCTATGGTAGTACCGTGACATGTGCGAAAATGATAGGAAGTTGTTCAACATCAATGTAGAAAGCTGGGAGGAGTGCGCAGAATCCCATCCAACCTGGAGGGACCATCTGGCACTGGGTGCAGATCACCATTAAGTGGCTTTGATCCACAGGAAGGAAGCAAAGTGAGAAAAGAAGGAAGCGGCATGCTGTAAACTTGGATTCCAACTCAGACAACAAATGGATTTGTGAAACTTGTAACAAGCTGTGTCACTTGCAAATTGGGACTGTCAACCACAAGCAGATTCATCAGACATCTGACTAGACCTCATACACAGAGACCATGATCCAAAGGATCAATGGTTGCCTAATAAACATTGATTTCTCACTAATGTAATGAACTGGAAATTTGCTATATTATTTCAATTAGGAAGGGCATGCATTTAAAAACAGGAGGTTTGGATAAAGACTGTAATGTTAACTGACGGGAGGGGGGATTTTGTAAATGCAGTTGCAGAACACAGTGCTCATATTCAGGACCAAGAAAAATTATGCCATCTTCCATTTTTCAGAGATGTTCTTTAACATGCAACATGGTTCACCTATGGTCATCCTTCCTCATTGATTTGTAGGGGGGGATCCAGCCATTACTAAATACTAAATGAGCTTCAATAATAGAATAAAGATTACTTCAATAACAGAATATGTAACCCAAAGAAAAGCTGCGAATGGGAATAAAAGCAGAGGGGAGAACAGGAAATAAACAAGAAAAGGAGGAAAAGAGAAATGCAAATGGGAAAAAATTAAATAAAAAACAGGGGCACTTGAAAATACAGGTAACATTTTTGCTAAATAATGATTCCAGCCCAGAAAAGTGAAAAGCTGAAACTAAAGGAGAGCTGAGCAAGAAAAAAAAGGATCATTAGAGCAACAAATAATGCAGTATAGCCCACAATTCCTCCCACTGTGGTTTGGCTACTCT
>NW_017729031.1:78304078-78305345 GCF_001723915.1 Gavialis gangeticus
TAAAAAACAGGGGCACTTGAAAATACAGGTAACATTTTTGCTAAATAATGATTCCAGCCCAGAAAAGTGAAAAGCTGAAACTAAAGGAGAGCTGAGCAAGAAAAAAAAGGATCATTAGAGCAACAAATAATGCAGTATAGCCCACAATTCCTCCCACTGTGGTTTGGCTACTCTGCAGTTAACTGACTTCTACATATACAAGAGTCCTCAGCTAACTTTATACCAACTAGTTCTTGCTCTGCTAACAGTCTAACTGTGACCTCAGCATGGGTTTATTCACCCTGATTCTTGGCTTCTGACTGCAGCCCACACCTACCCTGTATGCCTGCCATGGGATGCTGCATTTTCCTCAGATGGAATTTTCCTCATTTCTTGAGACCGTCAGCATTCATGTGAACCTCAGTGGCAATAATAGAATATGAACAGAGAAATAATCGGACTCAAGTGGTTAAGGCTTTAACAATGGAAAAAAAGCCCTGACATAAGAAAAATAATGGTGAGTTTTCAGGCATTGTGAGACTAGAAATTATGTGACAAAATTGAGGTTACCTTACAGATATATGACACTGCTGGCATAGTGCATGCAAACTAATGTCTTAGCTTGTCAACCTGACATCAGGAATGGGGGCAACCAACAAGCTCTGGAGTCAAGAAAAGAGGCAAAGCTGTCAGCTACAAGCATAATAACAGAATAAAAGCAAAAGCCTTGTGTTTGTTATATACCACCATTAATAATGACCAAAAAAGGTGGCAGCTGCAGAATAATTTTATCTTAGATTATACAATTTTTATACTCTTTCTCTACAAGGGACCTGGGAAATGACAGCCATCTCAAGGTAGCCATCGCAGACAAACCTGCTCTGGTGTACAGGCAGCCTGCCAACCTCAAACAGCATCTCTCCAGCAATGGACTACCTAGCTCCTATTCTCACTAAGGCACCAGACCTTGCTCTGGACTCAGATGCCAGATGTGCCCTCTCATCAACACAGACCACATCATAAATGGGCAGAAAAACACAGATTATGACATCCAAGGTTTACTTACCTGAACTTCTACCAATATCATACATGCCATGATTTGCTTATAGTGCCCCTCTGCTTTCTACATTGGACAGATGGAGAGATCCCTCCATGTAAAAATGAATGAACACCAGTAGCAGATGTCAGTACCAGAAAGATGCACAATCCTGTGGCAGAATACTAACTCCCTGGACATTTTGGCTGGGGTCAGAAATTACACACAAACTGGTATAAGTGATCAGAAACT
>NW_017729031.1:78305356-78335185 GCF_001723915.1 Gavialis gangeticus
GGCTGGGGTCAGAAATTACACACAAACTGGTATAAGTGATCAGAAACTGGTTCAAATCTATACCACAACAGAAGCTCAGTGCACATAAATTGCTTTCAAAATGGCCAAAACCAGTTTAAAATAATCCTGGCTGAATGTAGTATCAGACTTAACTGATTTAGGTTAAATCGGTTTATTGAATTTCTGTCCCAGAATCCCTCCAGATTCAAGTTAACTCTCAGTCCCCCAGCATCCCAGGATGCTTTGCACCTCCCCTGCAAATCCCATCTCGCAGGGTGGGTGGCCTAGCCTTGGCCCAAGCTATCTGCTCCAGCTGAGCAGGGAGGCATGCTTTAGCACCCTATCACTTCTGACCTGGGCCACTGCAGGCTTGTGGCTGCATTTCTGGAATCAAAAGTGAATGTTTATTCACTAGCTTATCAATTCAATCTATGCAGCTTAAGACTAACCTGCAAAGACTGAATTGATTCAGCCTTGGGCTTTTTGACCATCTGTACTTAGTCTCCATCACTGACCTCAGAGTGGCTATTCTTAGACAACAAAACTTTAAAAATGAAATTGAATGGGAAACTGCAGAATAAAAATCATCCACAGATTAGATTGTGTTAATTATGGTCTAAACCAAGGCTATGGAGTCTTATATCATTACCTGAATTAGCTCTTATAACTCTATGTCCCTTAATGGATTAACTGCTTTGTTTTTCTCTCTCCTACCTGTCTTGCCTCTCTCAGCAGTAAGTGCTTTTTTTTCTCCCTTCCTTACCCTTTGTATTCTAATTACTGCTTAATGTTTAAAAGCTTTGCTTCCTGCAGTCCTTTCACACCATCTGATGAAGTCCGCTTGCTGCTCACAAAAGCTTATGCTATGCATCACTAATCTAATCTCTGATTAGTCTATAAGACGCAAATCTAGCTTGTTTTCACACTAACATGGCTAAGTACCTCTCTCTACTCATTCAGCCATTTGGATAGCTTTCTAAAGTGACTGAATAAAGATGCTGGATCACACACACAATTATTCAATATGCAGAATGAATAAACCATACCGGGGTGTGCCATAGCCTGCAGAAGTAGAACAGTAGTAATAAAAATGATAAGTCAATTCCTTGAGGACAGAAAACAGGTGAGTCTTACTCTCACTTTAGCCAAAGAGCATATATTAGGGAGTTTCCTTTTACAGTAATCTACTTTGCTCCTACCTGCATTAGAAGGGTGGAGGTCAGTTTCCTCTCCAGCTCCATCAACAGTGTTTGTGTGCTCTTCAGGCCTGTCATTAGTCATTGTTCGTCGGATACTCTGATACCTAGGAGATACAAGGCTGGATTTACTGAACAGTGAATGCACTCTAGCCCTGGTTCACAGGAACTTCAAACACTGAGGCTTGATATATTTGCTTTTTTGTCCCATGCATTCCAAAAGTCACTAATCTCTGTAATTTACTCATTACCTGCCCCCTGCAGCCTGACTTCCTGGGGTTCCTTACCAATTTTTATTGGCCACATTGAGATTGAACATAGGTGGAATACTGACACTAAGGACCTTCAGCCAAAGTCGAAGGGACCTCTAAAAGAACCACAGTTAAGCCCACTAAAGAATGTAGAGATACCTGGAGTAGTGGTTGGAAGCCAGTCTTCACATTTGCTCATAAAATGGCTCACACAGCCTGGTACTAGAAAATTAACAAGGAAAAACTACAGTTCTTACCGACGGTTCAGCTGCTCCATTTGCTGAATAGAGTTTGACCTCTGGAGGATTTGTGGGGCAGGGGGAGCTGTGGGTCGCTGCCACGTTGTAGTTCTGTTCACATGGTCCACATAGAATATTCTTCCATGACTGTCGATCCGAGCCTCCCAATCTGAACAGTAATGATGGATTGAGAGGGATGATTTTTTCTTTAAAAACTTTGCTGCTTTTAAATTGCATCTATTGTTTTTAATCTCTCTCCCCTACAAAAAGCCTCCAATCCAGCACCTTTTGATTGCTCCCCAACTCATGGCTAAAACACAGGGCTTTTTTCCTGATGTTACTCCACAAATCAAATACCTGTTGTATGGAGTTTTTGCAGAGTTCACATTCACTGTGGAGTATCCAGTTTATCTTTGTAGCTGCTCAATACAAGCTCAAGGCTTGTGCTCCATTTAAGTCATGAAATCAGGGTTTAAGTAGACTTTAGGGATATACAGACTTATGTATAAAACAGGTGAGAACCCTTAAACTAGTGTTAATTTGATGCCTGGTTGTTGTTTTCCCCCAACTAATACTAGCAGCAGGAAGGCAGATTAGTCAATGATATAAAATGTGTACTTTACAATAAACATGACTTGAGGATGCAATTACACCTATGCTAAATTAAAGGGAAGTTAGACACTTTGGCAATCCCAATTAAACATTTGGCAATCTTCATGCTCTTTCATTTTAAAACATTCTAATGATCGGAATGACATAAATACCATACAAAATTAGCTTTGCAAGAAAACTTAAACAGCCCAATTTTAATAGATTCTGACCAAATATGAATTCCTTTGCATGAAATCACACCAAATATAGTAGACAACATTAACAGTGCAGAATTGGCCATTCTTAGGTACTGCATCTGATACAAGTGCATTGTCATCCTATGCTCAGAATAGGAGACAACATTGTACATAATGACTGTGAAGTAGCAAATGTTAAGTCCATAAATAGCACCCACTATACAGCCAGAAAAGAAATAGATGCATTAAGCAGTGAGATAACTTCTGTATGCCTATATTAACCCTTATGGACAGATTCCCTGGCTCATTCAGATGGTACAAAGGAAGCTGAAATAACTCCTTCTCTGTAGCTGGGTACTCACTGTGTGGTAGGGAATAACCACTGGAGGAAGAGCTAGCTATTCTGATTACTATCCTACCAACCCTTCTCCAGCCTCAGTTCAGGGCAAAAAAAGACCAGAATGTGCTGGCCTGCAGTATGCCTCAGTCAGCAGATGGTGCCTTGGAAATGCTCAACAGCTGATGGAGCTGTGGCAGACATAAAACCTCCCAGGGAAGTAATGAGCAGGATTCTGCTCCCAGCCATGGCTACTCCACTGTTCTCAGAAAAGACTTGGTACAAGAGACAATCTCAGCATTTTTTAAAGCTTTTTGGGGCAGGAACATTTTCTCTGTATCTGCAAAGCACTACCACAGTGGGGCTCTAGTTTTAGCTAGGGCCTGCAGATGCCACCAACATTCAAAGAATACATACAAATAAATAATAATCTTTTGTATATAAAAGTTAAAGTTACTTATGAAGACCTGATGGCAGTGTTGTGTGTTTGGTACTAGCAAATACAGAAAATACACAGAGCACTTAAAAAATTATTTGAAAAACAATATACAACAATTAAAAAGTCTTTTGAATATGGTATTTTTCACATCCAAGTCTAGAGAAAAATATCAGTTGCTTCAGTAAATCAAGGACCACTGGTTATCAGCCAACTCTTAAGACACTGCAGATCCTTCAGAACCAAGGGCATAAACCTGTGCTCTATCAATATCTTGATAGCATAGAATAGGCCTTAAATAATTTTACTGTGAAACACTTAACACTGACAACCTTAAAACCTCAGGCTCTGTTTATTTTACATGTATTATGACTTCTGTCGACTCTTGAAGACAGCTAAATGGCTCTCTTCATTGCACTGTAGGGTCTGTTAGGGATGAGATGCAGGAGAGGCAAGACAAGTAGATTTTGAGACAAACCAAGTATGACATCCCTACAGTATATCTCTGTTACTTAGCTAGCTCTGATGCAAATTATTTCTTCATTTCTATGAAGGGGAAGTACACTTAAAAATGTAAGTGCCTAAAGCAGAGATTAGGAAAACTAAGCTAATGGTTTTGTTGGGAAAGATAAATAAGCTAAATAAAGAAAAAGAAAAGAAAAAGTTCAAGAGCTCTGGCTGAGCAATGAATTTTTGGTCTTGTGAAAAGTGTTAATATTTTGCAATTTTTCCCTAAGTTAAATCATGACAAAAAGCCAAAATCTTGGTGAACCATAAATAGATATCTATGTATGTCAAACAAAATATTATTAAGATATTGGCTTCTATTTTTATAATAAACCAAATTTCAAACAAAAAAAACAATTCAAACTTAAAAAAACAAATTGGGCGTGTTCACATGAGCACGCATGTGCTTCTTGCCCCACATCAAACCCTGATAACCTTAAAACCTCAGGCTCTGTTTATTTTACGTGTATTATGACAAAGCCAGACAGCAGCCCCCACTTCCAGACTGCTGCAGTGGGTAGAGGGTGCAGGGAACTCTCAGGGCTGCTTCAGCAGTCCAGCTGGCACAAGACGTAGTGTCCCCAGGTACCAACTGGCTGGGCCCCAGAAGATCCTGAGAGCTAGTAGCCCTGAGCTGCTTGCCAGGGCGGCTTTTTATACTGCTGGGGCCAGCACAGGTGCTGGCCCTGGGCTCTAGCTCCCACTGGCTGAAGATCCAGGAGGTGCCAGGTAGGGTTATTGTGCCCCAAGTGGCACAATTTGCTCCACAACAAAGTGCATGTCCGAGCAAATGCCCTGAAGCAAAAAACCCCGGCTCAAATTTGCACCGCTTCTATTTGAGCTGCTGCAAGCGCACATGCTTGTATGTGTGGACGCACCCATTGTTTCTTTCTAGAAAGGGAAAAATGGGATACTTTTAACATTTTAAAGTCTTTGCAATCTTTTTCCTAAATAAAAAAGGTGGTTGAAACAGATATTCTCCCCATAAAGTTGCAGTTTCAACTAATCAGCATTTTCTAATGAAAAAAATGTCATTAGAAAACTTCCCAAGCAGCTCTAATAATAAGCCAAAAGTACTATGAGCAAAGGCAGGACTGTCCATTGGAAAACAAAAAGAGGCAGACCCTTTACATTTAGACAGCAAATCTAACTTGTCAAAAATGTATTTTTGATGAGCTGTCAGAAGTGCTGAGATTTTTGTTTATTGTGTATGTGAATTCAACTAAATGATGCTAGTATGTCAATCAGTGGAAAATAAGTTGGCCTGCCCTTATGGAAAGCAGAAACTATATTCAAAGTAACAGACAACCTTGGTAATTTGCATAGAAACTGGTTTACTTCTGAGATCATATAGAATAAATTAACTCAAACTATTTAACACTGACAAAAGCTAATTTTTTCACTTGCTGTAATTTTTCACTTGTCTTTCAGGATTTTATATTCCGGTGAAAACAAAGACCTTTATGAAGGACAAAAAAAGGCTCAAATTATCATATGTATTCTTCATTTTTTAAATGAAGTCCAGGTCCAGGAAAGTTCCTATACATACTTTGAGTGTGTGAGTTGTCTTCAAAATAAACACACAGCCAAATACTACAATGGATTAGGGTTTCTTTCTATGCAATTACTGAGGCCACACAGACTACTGCTACTTTGAACAGTTTAACTGAATGCAAGTGCATTTACAAAAATATCTTTAAAAACTAATTTGAAAGTCCAGTGAATTTACAATTAAACAAGGCCATCTGATACAAGTTCTTGTGACTTTTGCATTCCCTAGTGAACAGATAGTAAGTATTTTTAAGGTTATGTATGGCAGGCGATACATTGACTAATTTTTTTTGTTTTGCTTTTTTTAGCATCACTTATGAAGCAACATAAAGAACTGTTTTTGTTGTGTCTCCTTTATCCCACAGATTTTGACAAAACAACAAATAAAATGTATTCCAATGCACCTTGAGTCTGCCCTACATTGTCAACAAATTTTGACTGAGTGAACATGTTACTTCACATAAAGCACTTGCTTGAATGTTACATTATTATCCAGGGCACAGTTTCAGATAGAAAACTAAATCTATAGGACAGTTAGTATTTTTTCTTAGTTAAAGTTTTATTAATAGTAATAGATGAATGATCTGCATAAATCCTTGCACTGAACCTTGATTTAAATATATATTTATAGCTATATAAAATCCTAGTTGATGACAGGGATGTTAGAATACTATATAGCTAAAACATTTTTTAATTTATGAATTTTTTTGTAATACAGCCATTATAGTATGAACAGTTCCTGTGTGAAAAGTAAGTAGTTTTGTATTACAAATCTGTAGTAAGAAAGCTACCTTCAAGTTTTTTTAATGTATTATACCCTAACTTGATCTTAATCAAATATTTCCCGTAAATGTTTAGTCTTAAAAGGATAAGAGACCAGGTATGTATTTTCTCCAGGCATTTTTTTAAATAAGTAACACTGGCTTATAGAGGTAGGGTTTAATTTCGGAGCCTGTGCATATGATTAAGCTTCTATAAACATTTATTGCGATAGAATCAATCTGAACCAAAATCTCCTCAGTACTTTGACATTCTGTTATGAAGTCATACAGAGCGCTTTTACACGTGCTCTGGGGTGGGGAGGGCATTTTAATTAGAGTGGTTCTCGGGAGACGCTCTAATTAAAATGCCTGCTGCACCTTGTGTATTCAGTGACCTGCGTTCCAAAATCGTGTTCAAGGAGCTTTAGTTAGAGCACCTCCATGGCCATTTTGGAACACGGGGACGCTGAATACATGAGACGCCGCGGCACGCTGGAGCATTCTGATTAGAACGCATTGAACCAGACTTGATTCATCAAGTTGGCTGAAGTGTTCTAATCAGAATTAAATTAATCAAGTCTGGTTCGACGCGTTCTAATCAGAACATGTCAGAACACGTGTATAGGTGCCCGTCATGTCATCCAATTATTAGCATCTAAGCTTAGCAGAATCACCTGATTATTAGCATCCACATTTGAAACCACATTCTGTGCATACAAGGATTTTTCCTGCTGGTGATTAGAATCAAGTCCGTGCATGTGCATGTTCACTATGCAGCTAGATTGCTAGGCAACAGCTGATAACTATAAAGCAGGCGTGATCCTTGTGTCCCCACACGAACTAACGTTGCTCTCTGTGCTTTCCTACTACTTATGAGAATAGCAGACACTGCATCTGATATCAGGCTACACCGCTCTATTGTCTGCCATTACTAAAGCAAACACAATCCTGGTCCATGCAGCAAGACTGCTACCCTATTAATTTTAAATTCAGTGAATACATCCCCAAATCCTAAAGTCAGTGAGAGTTTAGCTAATGACATTAGCAGGGCCAGAATTACAGCCAAAGGTGTTTGCTTCTGCTGCCTGGTAAAAAACTTCAAAACTACCTGAAGGCTATATAAATTGTGGCAGGTATAGATCAATGGCTGACTATGAGAGGGATGCATGTAATTGGCTAGCAGTTTACAGATGGATCCAATAATATTTTAAATATAATTAATATTGACTGGGTCAGGATTATTCAAAGGCATCAGTGAAGCAATTGAGAGCAATGTGCCTGCCATATATAAAATACTGCATAACTATTTGTCAGACAATTTAGAATCATCCAATATTCATGTTTTCTTTATATCCATAGAAGATGTATTCTTCCTTGAAACAAATTAATTGAAAAAACAAATGTCTTTTATTATACCCTTAATTTTATCATTCCACCAATGATCACTCATAATCATCAGTTATGCACTACCAGGTCAACCAAGGAGAAAATGTTCATCTTGTAACTAATGCATTGCATGCATTAGTTTAAATGTAGAGCTTTAAACTAAGATCATAGGGGGATGGGGAACACTAACTGGAGCCTACCCAGGGACCAATATACTGGAAAGCTCCATTGACAATGAAATTAAGCAAGCCACTCTTATGGGAGATGAGAAAACAGCTCCCCTTCAACGCGGCAGGCGGCCAGCGACCTCAGTAGAAGGACTTCAGTGCCTGTACGCCAATGCCAGAAGCATGGGGAACAAGCAGGAGGAACTAGTCCTCCAGCTTTCCACTGGGCACTACGATCTAGTAGGGATCACGGAGACCTGGTGGGACTCCTTTCATGACTGGAGTATAGCCATAAAAGGCTACATTCTTCACAGAGGGGATCATGTAGGGAAGAGAGAGGTGTTGCTCTCTATGTGAAGGAGCAGTACACCTCCCTACAGGCCAATGTCAGCCCCAAAGAAGAATAGCTTGAAACCCTCTGGGTCAAGCTCCAGGGGAGCCATGGTGAAATAGACGTGACTGTAAGTGTATGCTACAGGCCGCCTAACCAAGGAGAGGAACTTGATCTAGCATTCGCCAGTGAACTAACAGAGGCGGCACATGCATGGGACATGGTTGTCATGGGTGACTTCAACTACCCAGACATCTCCTGGGAGAAATGCTCGGCCAGCTCAGATCGATCATGAACCTTCCTGACCAGCATCAAAGAACTTTTTTTGACTCAGGAGGTGCACAGGCCAATTAGAGGCAATGCACTTCTTGACCTGGTCTTGGCCAAAGGAGATGACCTGGTGACCAACTCAAACACAGAAGGCAGCCTGAGCGATAGTGACCGTAAAATCATTACATTCACGATCCATCGCAAGGCTGACAAAACAGATACCAAGCTCAAAGTCTTAGACTTCAAAAATGTAAATTTTAATAAGCTCAGGTCACCTGTAGAGAATGCTCTGAGAGACCAAGGACCACAGGTAAAGGGAGCACAAGAAGAATATTTGTTCCTTAAGGACACAATCCTTAAGGCTCATAGAAAATCCATGCCCTTATGGAGAAAAAGTAGCAGAAGGGTCCAAAAACGCTCTTAGCTAAGCAGGGAAGTTGCAGCCCTCCTACAGAAAAAGAAAGAGGCATACACACAATGGAAGTTTGGGACAGCCTCTCAGGAAGACTACTTGATAACGGCCTGCACTTGCAGAAACCAGATTAGGCAAGCTAAGGCAGAAACTGAACTAGCTACAAGAATCAAGGACAACAAGAAGTCCTTCTTTAGCTACATAGGGAGTAAAAGAAAAACTAATGGGAGTGTGGGGCCACTTCTCAATGCCTCAGGATACCCAGTCACTACCACTCAGGAAAAAACAGAACTCCTAAATGACTACTTTGCCTCTGTCTTTCACAAGATGAAGGGGAACAACACAGCAGGTAGGGCACAGAATGAGTAGGGTGGGACTGACACCATTCCCACCATTGCAATAGAACTGGTGTACAACCAATTAAAGAAATTAGATGTATATAATTCAGCAGGACCAGATGAACTCCACCCAAGAGTGCTGCAAGAGTTGGCCGAAGTAATCGCAGAGCCCCTGGCAAAGGTCTTTCAAAAATCATGGGCCTCTACAGAAATCCCAGAGGACTGGAAGAGGGCCACTGTTCTGCTCATCTTCAAGAAGGGGAAGTGTGAGGACCCGGGAAACTATAGGCCAATTAGCTTGACTTCTATTCCAGGGAAAATCCTAGAAACAATCATCAAAGAGGCTATATATGACAAACTTGCAGAAGGCATGATACTGAAGGACAGCCAGCATGGCTTCATCACAGGCAGGTATTGTCTGACCAACCTCATTTCTTTCTATGATCAGGTGACTTGTCACCTGGATGAGAGAAAAGTGGTTGACATCAGATACCTCAACGTCCAGAAAGACTTTGACCTGGTATCCCACGAGGTACTGATCAGAAAACTGGAAGATATCGGGCTCAACTGCGGGACTGTCAAGTGGGTGCGAAACCGGTTGCGAGGTAGGACAGGGAAAGTCCAAATGAATGGATTGGTGTCATCCTGGTGAGATGTGGGCAGCAGCGTACCCCAGGAGTTGGTACTTGGCTCAGTGCTGTTCAACATCAACGACCTGGATGAGGGGGTGAAAAGCCCACTGGCCAAGTTTGCGGACAACACCCAGATATGGGGTTGTGCGGACACAACCGCAGATAGGCTGCAGATACGAGCAGACCTAGACAGGGTGGCATGTTGGACAGAACGGAACCAGATGAGGTTCAACGTACAGAAATGCAAAGTGTTGTATCTGGGAAGGAAGAACCCCCAGCACACCTACAGGCTGGGCATCGTTAACCTAACCAGCACTACAAATGAAAGGGATCTGGGGGTAACAGTAGACCTGAGCATGCATATAAGCTGGCAGTTGGCTCTGGCATGCATCAATCGATGCATCTCCAGTAAAACCAAAGAAGTGATTCTCCTGCTTTACTCAACGTTGACGCAGCCAAAGCTGGAGCATTGCGTCCAGTTCTGGGTGCCACACTTCAACAAGGATGTGCTAAAGCTCGAGAGGATCCAGAGAAGAGCAACCTTTATGTTCAGGGACTTGTAAGGCAAGCCATATGAGGAGAGGCTGAGGGACTTCGGACTCTTCAGCCTAAAGAAAAGAAGGCTGAGAGGGGACCTGATTGCAGCCTACCGCTGTATCAGAGGCATACATCAGGGGCTCGGTGAACAACTGTTCACCACGGTGCCCTGGGGAAAAACTGGAAACAATGGCCACAAACTCCTGAAAGATAGTTTCAGGCTAAACATTAGGAAAAACTTCTTTACAACCAGGTATCCAGACTATGGAACAAGCTCCCCCCAGGGGGAGGACCCTAGAGGTCTTCAAGAGAAGACCGGATGGTCACCTGGCTAGGGTCATCTGACCCCAGATGTCTTTCCTGCTCATGCAAGGGGCTGGACCCGATGATCCTTCAGGGTCCCTTCCAGCCCTATGATGATTCTATGATTGTGTTTAACCATATGTCTCATAGCCAGAGTATCTCTAATGCAGTAGTTCAAAGCAGGAAGGCTAAACTTATCAAGCTTTACAATCTTCCAGCTAATTTTAGAACTCCAGTTAGCAGTGTATGTCCAGAGGGATATAGTGTATTTCAGTGTAGCTCTCCATCAGCTCTGAAGTACACGAAACCCTCATTACTCGCAGGTTCAGCATTCATGGTTTCAAATATTCGCAAATGCCGAACTCGCATTTTAAATACACTTTATACATTTCCAGGAGCTCCTTGGGAGCTCCATGCTTGCTGCTGCCGGGCTCCTGCTACCAGGCTTCTGCCACCACCGCCAGAGCCGTGCTCTGCCCCCAGCCGCCGGGTGCACTGCGTTCATGAACACAGACTGCATTCATGAACGCAGTGCATTATTCGCGGATTTCGCCATTTGTGGGGGATACAAGAACATATCCTCCACGAATTGCAAGGTTCACCTATATATCACAGCTTTCAGCATACTAACTATGGAATATGACCCCACATCCCTACTCATCTGGATCAGACACTGAAAAGGCAGTTCACATGCTTGTTCCCTACTCCTTACTTGGAACACCTCAGCTGGTATCTTTTAGTTTGACCTCAAAAGTTGAGTGGTTAATATCCTGAACTCCCTTTGGTTAAAGTTAAAAGGAACCTCACTTGGTGGTAGAGCCTCATCCACTCTTTGATATCGGCTGACATCTTGACGCACCGAAGGCAGTGACCTCAAAGCTTGGTGGCCATTTGCTTGAGAACCTAGAATTAAAACATAAAGAAGTTATGTGTTTTTATTCTGTTGAGTTGTCTCTGAATTGCACAACAGAGATTATAGCTTCTGCCTATAATCTCAAATCTCAGGAAGGAATGCCAATTCATATCTAGCACTTTCAGAGCATATAGATCACATAAAACTACCAGAGAAATCCAAATACTATAACCTCAAGGCCAAATTCTTTCCTGAGGTACACTACCATATTTTTATTGACTTCAAGGGAATAATATAAAGTAATACCTTCAAATAAAACGCCTTGGCCATTGGCGCTTGGAACATAAAACTACAAGGATATATTCACAATATTTTAACAAGCTGTCCCACAATAATAAGACTTTTCAGTCTCTAACTGAAGAGTGAGGCTTGCTCTGATATAGAGGGATAAAGAAAACTACTAAAGAAAGGTCTGATCAATTAAAGCAAAACCCATAACTATTATGCATGACAACTCCAAACAAGCCTGAATTATTAAATACACTTTGCTGGAAATATTTACACCTTGTTACACCTTGTTGCTGAAAAATACATCAGTATATTGAAATTATGCATAAAATAAATCCCTGGATAATCCTTGACTCAGCTGAAGCCAGCAGAACTCTCATTGACTTTTACCATACCAGGATTTTTCCTTTTGTGTAAAGTTCAGAGAGATATTATTTCCTCTGATATCTGGTGCAATCTGATATAATCAAAAGTCAAAAGCTGCTCTTCAGAAGTACTTGACATACTTGTCTTTCAGGAATGATTTACTGCAGGAATGTCCAGAGGACGATCAACTCCATGAGAGTCAGAGAAATTACCCCTAATATCCTAAAATATGATGGTAACATGTTATCAAGGAGCTCCCAAAAATCCCCAGTTCATCACTGAAGAAGCAGCATGTGAATAAGAACAATTACAATTAGGTTGGTGCCTTTTTTGGAGCTAGTACGACTTAAATTAGCTTTTCAGGTTATTATTAATAAGATAAGGGTATCTCTCTTTCTTTGCAGGAATCTGCATGAACAAGGAAGAATTTATAACACATAGAAGAATTAGCTTTAAAAGTGATTTGCAATTCTTTTTTATAAAAAAGAGCCTGAATCCTCCTTGTATTTTATTATGCATATTTTTCCCCTTCTCCCAAAACAAAAACCCCTCAAGTTCTCAGGTACTAGTTTTCAGGCTTTGGTGTTTTTACCCACTAACATTTTCATTCATCAACACAGAAATATATGCATATTTTCCCCCTAACTATAACATTTTTGGTTTCAAAACTGATATTTTTTATGCTAAAATGTTTTTTTCAAAACCAAAATAAATTTTAAAAATATGAATGGGAACAAGGGAGTAAAACTATCTTAACAGATCTTCAAATTTTTGTGATTTATTTTTCTTTCATTTTGTATTAATTCTTTATTTTCAGTAACTCTGCTAATGAGTGCATTGTCATCTATTGCCTACAGACATTACCTCCAGTAGCTCCTTCAATTGGTGCAGCTGCTCCCTCACAAGCTTCCTGGGCATCTCCAGTTTCTTCATCCTGGGACTGGCTACTTGCAGCAGCAGCAGCCTGCAGGCTCCTCCTCCTTTGCCAAATCTCTTCTGCTTCCTCTCCATCCTGTAAACTACCTCCTTCAGCCAGCTGCCCCTCCTCTTGAGTGCTTGGTAATCTCACTAGAGGTAAAGAGCCAGGACAGCGCATAGTCTCCTGTGTTTCTGCAGCAGGCTCACTTCTAGCCACATGAGTGGCACAAGCTCCCTCCTCCTCTTCCTGAGATGAAAAGGCAGGAGTCTCAGGAAACCTGGCACTTTCAAAAGATGAACATCGTGTTTCAACTGAAGACAGCCGTGTGGTCACGCTTTCATTACAAGAGCTGTCTGCTCCTTCAACATCACTCTCCCCTTCTGGCCTAGTACTAGCCTCACTAACACTCTCTGTGCGAGCAGGATCACTCTGCTCAGTTTCTGATGAAACCTGGGAAGGTTCAGACCCTTGGTCAATAGATTCTGTTTCACTGATACCTCTTCTACTACCGACAGCAGAGTCAATAGCTCCTGTATCCACACTGCTAGTAGGCTGTTCTGCCTCCTGACAGGCACACAATTCACTGCCAGCCTGGTCTACTGGCACTTCATTTTGAGAGTCTTGCTGGTTTTCACCTTCAATTGCAACGTCTGATGGTGGGAGCCTTTGCAGAGTCTCTTGCTGGTTATCAGATGGCCGCAAAGCAGTTTCAAAAGATAAAACTTTTCCATTGTCTGCTGAACCCTGCATTACCTGATTTGATGAATGACTTGAACAATGTTCTTCAACATTCCTTGTAGCACCATTAAGCATCACTAAACCACCTTCTTCTTCCAAGGAAGACTGAAAAGCCATATCTTGATGCAACTCATGCTCCTCTTCATCTGAGTCAATGTGGAGCATAGCATTAAGTCTCGTGTCAGTGGGAAAGCTACTCCTTAGTTTTGGGGAGGCCCCAAGTGAACGCTCACTGCCACCAGATGTTCCAGGTCTCGGATGACTGCTGTGTTCTATTGCATCCAGATAGTCATTCAGTGAGTCCTGGCGACCTCTGGTAGGTGATGACCTTGAAGCAGAAGAGGTTAATTCCTCCTGGTCTGTTTCTAGAGTCGTACTAGTCCTGAAAGGATGCTTTGGTATTGCCTCTCCAGAAGATTCCTCAAGAACTGAACCATTTGAACAAACTGGATGTGTGTCATGATGTCCGGCTGGCATGTCCTCATCATCAGAGGGGCTTCCCAAATCTCCATTTACAGAATTCACTCCTAGCAAAGTACCAACTGCTTCTGGTGAAGCATCTGCCATTAAAAACACAAAGACTGGAATTGAAATCCATGATGCCTCCAGCAGGTTAATTCTAACATCATTGTATAACATGAATGATATATAAACACACATCTGTTAAGCTGTGCATTACCTTCATTCAAAATAGCTAAGTGAAGAAACTGCAGGGAATTCTATCTAGGCTTCTATGATATCATACTCTAAAAACTGCTAAGTACTGGCCGTCATGAATAATTTGGATTTAATCTACTTTGTGGGGTAAAGAGAACCTAATAAACCTGAAGTATCACCACAAAGAACATCCACCTTGCTCTAACAGACACAAGCACTTTGCCAAGGATCTTGTAAAAACTGCTCTGACAAACACCACGTGGAACGTAAGAAACAGTTTTCTAAAGTTTGTACTCCTATATCCAAGATGAGGCTCTACAGTGGGCCAGCCACTGACATCAACTGCAATTTTGCTCTTATGGGCAGGCTATTATGACCAGTGCCCAAAATTTTAGGAAGAAGCCACAAACTACAGAAATATCACCTTCTATGTAGAACACACTTTAATATGTTTCCCTTTAAAGAAGGGAAATGTAGCTAAAAGTTCGGTGGGTACTTTCTGGGGTATTGCAATAACCATTTTAAGGTGGAATATTGGTTTTTTTGAGGTTTTTAGGACATGATATAGAATGGAATGAAAGGGGAAACAGACCAAACATTTCATCCTAACAATTGTTTAGGAGTGAATATTACTTTCAAAGGTGAGGCATTATGCAAGCAAGAAGTCGATAGGTACAGTAATGCCAAACTAAGGCTTCTACTAGATAGATCAGTAATACACTAATACACTAAGATAACTTGGCATCTACTAATAAAGAAATTACAAATGAATTGGATGAGAGCCAGGCTAAGAGCACAGAAGTACATTTAAAAAAGATAACACGGTGAGAGGAAAAAAAATTAAATAAAAATCGACAGTATCTCAAAACTGGTGTTTGAACTATCTAAAACAACATCTTTCCTTTAAACGATCACTGTATACAAAAAAAAGAGAGTAATAGGCAAGCATAGTAAATAATGACTTTTTTTTTTCTAACTAACCGTCTGAAAACACAGGTCCTTTTGTAAACCTCACCTTCATGAATGGAAGATGTAATCTCCACTTTGAACTGCAGATACCCACTTACGTGGTCAGCTGGGAGCCTTCTGCCAAGATTGTAGCTGAGAATTTGGTCTCTGTAAAGAGAAAATGTGTGTGTATGTATGTATGTATGTCTGTATATTCACAATAGTTAAATAGTTCTCTAGATTTTTTACCATTCTGTTTTTAACTGTCATGTTCATATCAGCAAGCCATGATGCAATAAAATGTTTTAGCTATGAATTCATAAAAGTGGGCCTCATCTACTACCTTGTAGAGATTCACAAATACCATGCACTTCCTGAAAGACTAATAACTATCATGTAAAACAATGGAACAAACTATGGCATCATGTAAAACAGTGGAACAAATTATTGTTTCCAAGTAGCAGTTATGTACCAGCAACTTTCATTCTCCACAGATCTTTTCAGAATTTTGAAAGGGAGAATATTTTTAAGGAAAAAGTATTTTTAAAATTTCTAAGTTTACCAAAAAAATGCAATTATTTCATTACTTGAAAGACAGATGCTAGAAATATTCATTGTGTTAGGCCCAAGTTAAAAAAGCACTTAGACACATACCTA
The DNA here is from genome assembly GCF_001723915.1 of Gavialis gangeticus. Classification (NCBI taxonomy): domain Eukaryota; kingdom Metazoa; phylum Chordata; order Crocodylia; family Gavialidae; genus Gavialis; species Gavialis gangeticus. The sequence goes on from NW_017729031.1 coordinate 78,321,225, forward strand.
ACTTTAAGCTAGTGCTGACTAGGAACCAATTTAAGCGCAATTCTTAATGAATGGGAGTAATGTTAAACCTATTCTAAATCAGAGATTTCACTGAGACTCAGACACGGGTTAATTGTTTTACTGAGACAAAACATGAGATTCTGTCCAATTTATTCCAATAGGCACACAAAAGTCAGTCCAGAGTCTCCTCCAGCACAATTCAGCCAGCCATGGATGGGCATGTCAACATAGGACAGTTTTATCACTTAGCTCAGTACAGGTCCATGGGTATAACTCCCCATGAGGGCACTCTATAGTGGTATAAATAGTTTAGCTTAAATCTCTTCCCAAGTGATAGTAAACAAAAAAGAAATTAAAAAGACCACCTGCATACTGGAATAAAAGAGGACTCACAGGATAAGTTATACTGGCAAAACCATAGGGTTTTAAATTCAAACTTTAGGATATAGCAAAATACCTTGTGTAGACAAGGTCTAAATTAAAGTGGTCACCCCCTGGCTACTTTATCCACCAAAATGCCAACTGGAATACTCCACTGCTGGTGCTGCAGCTCTGTTACACTGCTAAACCCAGTCAGGCCTCCTTTGCCAGGTTGCGGGAAGAGGAAAGGGGCTGGGAGTTTTGACTGTCTCCTAGAGTTTGTGCTCAGCTCAACATTGCTTCAGCAATTTGACCCAATATATTTTGGCTGGAGCTGTAAGGGTCACAGCTTTAATGCCTAGGAGAGCAGACCATGAAACAAACCACTTCTGCTGTGTTCAGTCAGCCACTATTTTCCACAACAGCTATACAAAATTCCCAACTGACTGGCAATTTTTGTACACAGATATGCAGGGTCAGGGGGCAAATCCTTTGATTCCTGCTCCACCCAAAGTTTAAAACCAAGTGCTTGGCAATGGCAGCAGCATTACTAGTCAGGCAGTGCTGGGGGAGTCAATTCACTTCATGGCTCATTATAATCTAGCTGATCCCTTCTGAACTCTTCTTTCCACAGGTGTTAATGACCCGCTCTTCTTTATAATGGTCTTAATGTTCCACTAATCAACCTAACCATTGTTTTTTAATTCTGCTTTCCGTTAGCTGCTCTTAGTAATAGCTTGCAGTTCAGTCCTAAAAATTGTTTCCAACTCACTCCAGTGAAGTTATATTTGTTTTAATTCAACATACCCCTGGGCCCCTAGCATAGTAGTAAAGCTTCTAGTTTATTTTTAACTGGAGAAAAATACATGTTGTTTCATATGTGATGATGCACCTCTCCATCTGCAACCCCCTTTTCATGTGCTGGGTACTGGTGAAGCTATCTGACTGCTAGAATTGGGGATCACTCTAAATCCAGACAAGGCCTAAACTAACACAACTTATTTAAAGAATGGTAAGTTCCAGGCTTCAAACACTCTTATGTCCCTGACTCAAAAGCAGCATTACTACTATAAGGGGGAAAATGAACTAGTTAAGGTTTTCTATGAAACTCCTTCTCCTATGTAAAAAAATGAAATATATCTTTGTGCTGTTCAAACCAAAACCATGGCCACATAAATGGAAAATAAAGTTTTGCTCAACAGCAAAAGTACAATGTACGTATATTTGTCACGTTCCACAAAAAACCTCAACTTATACAATTCATTTGAACATATCAGAAAGTGTAATCAGAAAAAAAAAAGATATATACCTTTGGGCAATATGTCATTCAATGCACTGTTAGACATTTGATAGAAAATAGACTAAGTTAATAATTAAAGATTTTCATTGAAAAGCATTAATTAATTAGATTTACAAACGAACTTATTTCAGCCCTGTAGTCCTCTGTGTTTCCAACAGTAAACATAATAGTATGACATAATAGTGAATCAGGACCTTAATATTTAATCTGAAAAATGGCCAAAATAGTTCATTCCCAGGAAAATGCTTTTAGAGTAAGAAAGCACCTTTAATGGATTTGTCTGTTTTCCTCTACCATATTACAGCAAAGATTAGATTATGAGTTTTTCATTGAGACAGACAATATAAATCTAGGTCACATAGGTATAAAAAAGCCATGTAATACCCCATCTGAAATGAGACTATGCTCCACTTGTGCAAATCTTGGTTGCCTTTGTCTATAAAGGGTTTGCACTCATTCAGCTGCAGCAATATCTGAAACTGAGGTTAACTCTAAGTGAAACGAAGGACAAAATTAACACCTGCTTACAGACTAGCAGCTCCCAGACTTCAGCCTATATTGTAGTGAATTAACAGTAGCATCCCTCAAAACTAACCAATATGCATAGACACAGGTTTAGAACTGATGGATTTCATGATTATAGTTATTAAAGTTTCAAAATGGACTTTTATTCTGCATTCAAATGGACTATAAAGATCAGTAAAAATTTGGTTACACGTATTCTTATGGTGTAATGAGGATGGAGATTTACATAAATCAAGTAAATAGCACAACTCTGTATTCATGAAAGAAAAATACAAAATAAAATTGAGTCGCTAATAAAGCCAATAGCATACATGGCCCAGGCTTCAGCACTTGGACTTATTTATTTTTTAAAGTTGATTTTTTTTTAAATTATTACAGAAAATAATATCTACATCTTCCCCGCTTGTTGTCATGATGTGGAAGATAAAAGAGATTACATTTGAATTGCCTGTCAAAAAAATCATGCCCAGTTTTTCTATAATTAGGGTACTTTGTACTTTAATGTTATGTTGTAGATCTTTTCTGTTCAGTCTGTTTCATCTATTTTATGCATCATGACCTACTTTGTAAGATTTCTGAGGAAGAGGCTGGGCCATGATCACTGATTGGTGCCCCTAGACACTACTGCATTACAAATAAACAACATCATCATCCTTGATAAGTGGACAAAATATCAGTATTAATTTTTCAGTGAATTAAATTGAATATTTATTTATATAATTCTTACATATATGCATATTCCATAATCTTCTCTGTCCCTCAAAGATTCTGAGATATTTTAGTTGCAAGTACGGAGGCTAAAACCAAAAATGTTTTCCAAAATTTTTGCTTGCAAAATGTACAGAAAAGATGTCTGTACGTATAAATAAACACAACAAATGTAGGTAGTTGCCAGACTTCACACAACTACAAAATAGTGTAGCTAGAACATTTTGGTGTTACTATGCAAATAAACACACTGAGCAGAGCTCTGAAATTTACCAATGGTTCACTTGTTCATCAGTGTGCAAATTTAACAGGCAAAAAACACTTACCACATTATCCCATTTTTTATTTAAACTCAGATTTAATCAAATCTGAATCAAACTACTGTGCTAAACAAACACAGCAGTTCAAAATGATAATTAGAACAGCGTTTTGCAAACCTTGTGGGTTTATGCCCCACCAAAAGAGTCATGCAGCCCTGTATTTCAGCTTGCCATCTTGTCTTAACTTACCTCCCTACTGGTTACCCCACTACTGATTGTTACTGATTCTTCCCTCTCTGGCAATCAATGACAATTGCTGGTGAGGGGAACTGCCTGTGGGGAAAGCAGCAGTAGTGGCTGAAGTTGGGGTGTGTCAGTGGCTGAAGTACAGGGCAGCTGCCAACTGGCACCGTGATTCACGTGTCCCATTCCTGTCCCCCTAAGAACCAGCTGCATCCCCTGCCATGGTTGTCCACATTTTGGGAAATGCTGAATTAGACAATCAAATTGTTTCAACTTAGCATTTCTTAGGAAAGTCCCTTACATGTACCTGGGCTACTTTTGATACTATTATAAAGTGTATGAACAAACCCTTTTTAAACATATTTAGTCAACAGAAGCACCATCAAAATTTTGCTATTATTCAAACATCTTTTTTTAAAAAACTTGTGAAGCTTAAAGATGAAAACTACTTTCAAACTGAATTTGCTTTGCTCTATGAATACAAGTTGCTACATAGTTGCTACACATTTGGTGGAAATATTTTTGAAAAAGCTGCATGTTAGCTGTTGTGCAGAAGCACAAAGACACTGCCTTGCCATTGAAATTCTTGAAAAGAACATCTCATCTAATGCCTACTTGAGGTCAATGAAAGGACTCACATAGGATTAAGTGGCCCTATACAAAACATGCTTTACAGTTCAGCTCCTCTCATTATGTTCAGATGACAGATGTTGTCATCTTATTTTATGATCACTTAATTTACTATATGAACATTTAGGATCCTGATAAAATAAATACTATACAGAATTTTTTCATACGTTTGTATTTTATTCACCGTGTATACTACTATACATAGATCAGGCCCACGGTCAAACAACAGTCACTTTCACCTGACTCACACAAAGCTCAAGTTTTCTGGCTTTCATCCTTCCTTCATTTTCTGACTACCGAATTCTAGAGCTTTTGTCATAGTGAATTGTACTCTGAGCACCAACAAAATTTGATAATAATTTGGTCAATACCAGCAGTCACTTTAAGCCAAAAGAACCTTTTAGGACATCATTTTAAATGGTTCTGCATCTTTAAAATAGTACAGAAATCTAAGGAGATTGTAAAAAAAACTTCTAATGACACAGTAGATTAATTTTGGGGCCCATCAAATTTCAACGTTGCGGCATTACTAACACTCAGAAAAAGAACCTATGTAAATCTTTCAGTTCTACCTAATTAGCTAAATCAATGTTAAATTTCTGTAACTGATGATTAGAAATGCTTGTATTGTATTAAAAAAACTGCTTGTTCTAAACATTTGTATTCAACTCTATTGCTTTAAATAACTAACAGCCTTATTACTCTTTGACATACTAGCAACAAGTTAACACCTTTGATGCACAGAAAATAAATTATAGGCAAATCACAGAGTCAAAATAATATAAAAAGCTAAGAAATGAAAGCATATTCTACTGTAAGACTGAAAAAGGTTAACTTCCTGCTATGGCGAGTCTATGGTATTTGATCAAAATTAGTTATGGAAAAGTTGGTTTGTGACTATATCACAGGTGGTGATCCTCCTGACTAATATAAAACTAACAGTAAACAAAGCATTATAATTTACCCTATTGCATGTCTCTCCAATAGCCTCTGGACTGGGATGGTTAACTTCCCAAGAAAGCGCTTGATGATAGGACGACTCTTGGCAAATTTGTCTTTAATTTCAATCTCCAAGACATCTGTTAGAAGTGCAACAAAAGAATATTTCTGCAAAGAAAGAACAGATTTGACAGGCTATCAGGATACCTCTGTTCAACAAGAATGGATGGATATTTACACCACCACCCGGCAACAGGCAACACAAAGAGATAATTATTGCTGATTACATCAGTTTCCATGTTACAAAATTACACTAAGATAATAAAGTTATTCCTTATTTCCCTTCAGGAAGAATAAACTGTATTTCTTTGCTATATCACTATGATGTTTCACTCATCAAATAACAATTTGATGAAGCATCAGTTACCTGCTCGGGAACAGCTTACATCATCTACTTAAACATGTATTAGCCTTCACCTTTGGGATTTTCAATACAAATGACAATCTGACCAGAATACCTAACACACAGTATACTTCTATAGCTAAATAAACGTCAATAGGGAACAAAACCTAGAAGTTCCTCTACAGCTTCATCGGATTTTAATTGTTGAATGTGTCTGATTAGCATACAGAATAGAAAACCATTGTCTCACCCAGGCTATCATCAGAATCGAGCTTTCCTGTGATGGACAGAACTTAAATGCTGTCACTATCAGTTTGCTATAATAAAATTGCAAATTTCCTAAGGGAAGGAAGGAATCAATTCTGCACCACATACAATACAGTGCAGCATGTGCATTATAATTATATAACATGGCGTTAACAGTATCTTGTTACAGAGAAGAACATATCAGTTAAGGGCATGCTAAATAATATATTCTCCAGTGAACATTATCACTTCAATAAAAGCTGCAAAAGCAAGCAACTAGAGGGCAAGGGAATAGAAGAAAAACTCGACTGCTTTTTATTAGAAATAAAGGAAAGTGCATGTAGTAAGAGTATGTCTACAACATTTCTGGACCATGTTTGGGAGTGCTACAGTGAAACACAGTACACTCAGCTTGTATGCACCTTGATAAGGATGTTTATAAGGCTGTTTACAACAACACGGTGCACACCAATAAACTAGCTCAGGTGTGGTTATCACTATATACCAAATACCATGCTAAGACAGCTACATTACATTTGTTTCAGGGAGTAGCATGGGTGAAGTAGGCATATTGTATTTTATTGCAGTGCTTCCTAGAGTGGTCTGACGATGTAGTGGTGTCTTTAGTAGCTAAACCTCTTACTTTGAACTCAGCAGCAACTGGACTCTGTTAAAGCATATCTGTTAAAGTGTATCTGTGTATCTATTAAAGATGTTAGATTGGTACCACTGATGGAAATGTTTTATTTATCCACAAAATAGACAGTTTTGTCACTGATCATACTCTGACAACCACTGCATCTTATTCCAGTTTACTGCAACCCTACTTCAGCTATGTTCTCTGACAAGATTATTCATGCCCCTTGTAGCTTTGAATCTGTTAACACTCAGATACCAAATATAGTGGGGGCACATACCTAGTGGAAAGCAGATTCAGCCCACCAACTTGCTTCACAAAAGCTACCAAATGGCCATCTAACAGGTCCAGGTTTTGGTTATTAAAAGGTATTAACTATTATTTCTCACTTAAGATTTTCTTTTTGACACAGTTTTGCCATTCTGCACTTGTTGAAGACTGAGTTGTTTCAGTGTCTGCACTGACACAAGTAAAAATAAATCGGAAAAGCTAGCTTTTGTCAAGCTGTCTTCCTCTTGCTAGATGGTGCTATAATTCCTCTCTTGACCAATCCTTCTACAGGAACCATGTACTTCAAAGGCATCCCCTCTGCCTGACAATAAACCAATCTGTAAACTTGCCAGTTGCTACAAACTGCAGAGAGGAGCATTTCTCAATGAATGATAGCTGGAATCATTGCCCAAGCTAAGTCGAAACATGAATGCTCACTTACTGTGTCTTAAGTATCCTCACACCATATAATCCATTCTAATTAATTTATTCCTTTATTTCAAGGAATCCACAGGACTATTGAGTGATCCCAAATCTTGCCAGCAGCAGAGGGAATGAGCTGCTCACAGCAGTATGTTTCCAACATATTATAAAAGACAACTGTTCCTACTCAGCAACAGGGTTCCTGCAACTACAACAATATCTAAGTACATTTAAATAATCAGCTGCAAAAATAGCTCATAGCATCAGACAGGACCAAAACATAAAAAGAAACAACTACTTGGGTGAACTATCGCACCAGCAAGCAGAAGGAATTCTAAAAAAGGCATGTTACCTCTCTGTGCCAAACAGGATTAGTTGTGTTACTGATGATAGTAGACCGTCTTTCCTGACCATGATGGGCAAACATAGGGAATGTACTCTTCTTCCCTGGTTGAATCGACATCTTTAGGTAAGGATCAGGGTTGAAGAACATCCCCTTTTTTAGCCCAACTGCCCTAATATCTTAAGAGAAAGGAAGAAAAAGGAAACAAAGTAATTAAAACAGTTCACAGAAATGTCATATTCCTAAAATACAACCTTTGGCTCATGATGAATTGCAAGAAAACTAGCATATAATTATGTAAGCTATGCCTAATTAGACATAGTGCATGGAATCTGCTAAGGCAGGAAATCTGAGAGCTTTCTTAACAGACAATAAAACAGGGGGCATCATTTTCTCAATTTGTGATTTAGCCATGTAATGTAATATAATGCACAGTGTCATTAAATAGTAATGCAAATGTAAAACACGTTTTGGTAATATATCCCCCTATCCCTCTATTTCTGGATTAAAAACAAAAGCTGCATGTAAAGTAGATTACTGATGCCATATTTTTCAGGGTTACTACACTAAGACAACATACACTAAATATTTATAGACAAGATGATGCTCTGGGCTAGGATGTACAGCTGGTCACAGCCCAGAGCAAAAAAAAGTCAAACATTCCAGAGAAAAAATTACATTTGTTTTTAGCATGCTTTTTTTCCACATACGGCTTCCTCCAGCTCTGGAAACAATGTCCAGTACCCTTTGCCAGCTATAATAGCACAGAATAATTTTCTTTGGCCACAACCCATGCTTACATATGTTAATGAACGAGGGCTTTGAGCCTCAAAGGGCAAAACAAAGTGGCACTTCTAGCACAATGAGCAATTTTAATCTTTATTTTCAATATTTCTCTTTTCAGATTCCCTAAAGCCACAGACTTCTGGGTCCTTCTCAATGAGGAATTCTAGCCTGTAGCAGCAACCTCCATGAACCTCACTATATCTGGCATGTGCCAAATCAGAGTTTGCACGGAGAAAATCTACTGCCCTAAATGAAAAAATGCACTTGGATTGGATTTAAAACCTGGCCAAATATAAAAAATAAGTTTCAAGAGCAAGGACAGACCATAAACTATGGTTCCATTTTAGGAACAATTTCTTCAGGTGCTCTATCATGATTTTATCATCTGAACTATTGAAACACAGTTTCTTTCTACAAGGGAGCACCATTGATATTTTAAGAGAGGCCCCTTGTAAATGGTTACCCACCAATCAGGAGTAGCCATCCGTGCACGAAAAGACTAGAACTTGTTAGTAAGGAAAAGACACTTTACTGGTTTCCCCAGTTTTTAAAAATCTATCCAGAAGTTTTATTTTAAATTAATCTGAATGTAGACACAGATTGTGAATACGCAGGAAACTAATACCTGAGGCAAATTTTTACTACATCAAACCGTTTGATTTTGTACTGATTTATTAATACAGTAATGTAAATGTAGGATATCCCTAAGATTTTTTTTAAATACTTATTTGTTTGCCATCCTTAACTCCAAGCAATTTAAAGTGGGATTACCTAAACATATTTTATTAAAGTGGTTTTTGAAAAGCTGGGTAGCAACTTAAAGCCAGACATGCATTTCAAAAGAAATCTTTTGAAATCAAGAGGGCATGAAGCCCTATTAAGTCAAGATGGTATATTAATGAGGAAATCAGACAATTAATTGCACTTTGACAAGTTTGCGCTGATTTTCCATTTGCTTTGGAAATGTTTGTGTCTGAAAAATGTTGCTCATGCAAACATTCAAGAAAAACATTTTTTTCTGTCTGCCACCAACATTTGTTTCAGGATTATAGACCTGAGGCTGAAGAAACAGAGTTCATACTTTTCCCAGTCACCTTGCCCAAAGAAGACTGCAGTCTGCAAACTGCCATATTCTCCACCTGCCTAACCAGAACTGCAGAGGTGGGTCATACTGCCCCCAGTAGCAGCATCCTATTCTGGTCTCTTCTCTGCTGAGGCCCCCTTTGTTCATTAGACTACTAATGATCTATTTAAAAGCCTTTTTACTGAAGTAGATTAATTAACATCAGAGAGGGCCATAATGGCTGAAATGCTGTAATTACCCACATTGATCTTTGATGGGAATATTTAGTAGGAATCGATCACAATGCCACAGCAGATAGAAGGGCAAAGGCCATCCTGGTGTAGAAGTCTCAGTGTGTGAAATCAGAGTGTGAATAAGCATTTGCAGGATTCAGGATTAGGTGGTATAGTACAAGCCTTTGCCACTTGCCTAGAGGCACAGGCAGACAGACGCAAGTAAAAGGGGACGAGGAGAGGGGCTGGCATTCTCAATCTAGCTCGGAATAGCTTGGTCAGAGATGTGGAAGTAAGAACAGACCAGCCCCAGGCCTGTGGCAAGTAGCTGGGTTCATCTCTGAGGTGAACTAACTTTAGATGAGGCACCCCATTTTTAGGGTGACCTAAGCCCTGTGAATGTTTGCAAACTTGGGCACTGAGATCACCCATTTCTGCCATGTAGATGAACCACTGAGCAGTAGGGCTGTGCGAAATCTTGCCAGGTGTTTTGTTTTGATGCTGTTTTGACTCGTTTCAAGCTCGAAACAGTGAAACTGAAATGAAACAAAAGGTTTCAAAGCAGACTCAAAATGAAACAAGGGCAGTTGAAACATTTCAAAGTTTCAAAATGTTTCCAGTTTTGAAGCTGGGCCTGCTTGAGGGAAATAGAAACTAAGGAGAGGAAGGGGGAAGAAGAGGGAAGGACTCCTCTGATATTGACTGTGTAGCTGGCCAGTGACTGTGATCCTTCCCTGAGGTCCCTTCAAATCCCAGTGCTCTAGGGGAGGGACGGAAAAACAGCTGCGCCTTAACACGCACACACACAGTCATATGTCATGAGTTTTGCTTGTCAGCAGCTTGAGGTGCAGTTTCCCAGAAACCCCTGCACCTATCTCCTTAAAACTTGGCAGGCTTCATGCCCTCAGAAAGGGCTACCATCCCTGCTGTTTTCATCCATATCTGCCAAGAAACGACAAAGTTTTAGTCAGTTTTGTGCTTCCCCATTATAACCTATGGGCAAAACAGCAAAACAGTTCCGACTATGTGAAATGGAACAGCGCTTCAAAACGAAACTTGAAACAAAACACTGTCCCATCGAAACATCAAAATGGAAGTCGAAACGAAACAGTGCCATTTCGCACAGCCCTACCAAGCAGGTACTCTGGAAACAGTAAGCGCCATACACAGCCATCCGTCCTCTTGGCACCTCACTAGTAAGAACTTTGAGGACTGAAATATTACGTGAGCAAAGCAAAGTGGCACCACCTGTAATTACTTTACTGATGCTAAAGTTTTCAAATCAAATGAGTAAGCAAAGCATGGAAGATGAGAAAAAGCAAATTTCATTCATTAAAATTCATGAGTATGCAATCATGGAATTAAACTTGATAAAGCACTCATGTTCCAAGGCTAAGACTTGCTTACCTTTATGGTACAAGAACAATATGAACACGAATACCACGTTTCATGTATAAAGCATGTGTCTGGCCATCACCTAGCCAGTGGCACTGAGTGTGGAGCTCCAAATGAGCTCTCTGCAAGGCTAGGGACAGAAGTTACACATAAACCAGTTTAAGTCATCAGAAACTGGTTTAAACCTGTAACAGAACTTAAGTTCAGTGCACACAAACCATTTTCAAAATGGCTGAAACGGGTTTGAGATAAACCGGGTTGAATGGAGTATCAGACTTAACTGATTTGGGTCAAACCAGTTAATGAAACTTCTGTCCCAGACCCCTTCCTGGTTCAAGTTAAATCAGAGTCCCGCAGCATCCTAGCATGCTTTCCAGCCCTGGGCTGAGCTAGGCAGTCTGCTCCAGCACAGAAGGGTTGGGTTGAATGGGGGAAAGGGGAAGAGAGAGAAACAAGGACTGCCCGCACCAGGCAAACCCTGGCTGGGGTCTGGGGCCAGGGAGGGGGGTTAAGCCCCCTCTTTCCCTGAGTACAGAGATTCCCTGCCCTGCTAAACATATTGAAAGTTACTACAGACTGTGACTGTGGACTAAAATCCCAGAGGTACCTGTAACCATGAAGAGCAAGTGTTGAGCAACCCTGCAGAGTTCTCCTTCTGTGATGCTGAGGGCAAGAAAATAGGCCTTATGATGAGAGGCTGAGAGCCATGGGACTCTTCAGTCTGGAAAAGCGCAGGCTCAGGGGGACCTGGTGGCAGCCTATAAGTATATAAGGGGTGTACATCAGGATCTGAGGGGACAGCTGTTCACCAGAGCGCCCCATGGGATGACAAGGTCGAATGGTCATAAACTTCTCCAAAACCGTTTCAGGCTGGACATAAGGAAGAACTTCTTTACTGTCCAAGTCCCCAAGGCCTGGAACCGACTGCCTCCAGAGGTGGTGCAAGCACCTACTCTGGACTCTTTTAAGAGACAATTGGACATATATCGCTGGGATCCTGTGACCTCAGCTGACTTCCTGCCCTTGGGGCAGGGGGCTGGACTCGATGATCTTCCGAGGTCCCTTCCAGCCCTAAAGTCTATGAAAAAAAAATCCCAGAGACCTCAGGGGCAACAGGAAGTGCCAGAGCCATGCTCTAGTGCTCCCTGGCTTCTGGCCATAGCCACTGCAGGCATGTGGCTTCATTTCCTGAACCAAAGGTAAATGTGTCCAGTTGTTTCTCAGTTAAATCTTTGCAGCTGAGACTAACCTACAAAGACGGACTCAATTCAGTTTCAGGCTTTTTGACTGTCTGTACTTAGCCCAAGTGAGGGGTAAGGGAGGAAAAGACAACCACAGCCCTACCAAGCTGACAGCATAGGAACTAGGCATATTCTCCTTGTGATCAGCAGCCTGCAAGAATGTTGTACAGTGAGTAGTAGTAGTAGTAAGAGGTTGAACAAGGCTGAGTCTCAGTGGTGAGGGAGAGAGGCAGACCATTGTTGCTTTGAGACAAATTTCACACACTGTGGGTGCAGCATAATAGGCCAAGTCCAATTTTGAGACTTATAGGCTACAACTTTGCTGCCCAGAGAGACTGATTGTGCTCATATGCTGTCAGTGCTCTGTTGCTCTCAATTCAGCAGAGCTGTGCAACATTATTTAGAGAACAAGAGATGACAGCAAAGTGGTGAGAAAAAGAGCAAAGAGGAATAAGGAGTTGTACTGAAGCAACTAGAAGATCTGCTGCTACACATTCTCGGAGGAAGTGCAATAAGAGCAGCTTTGGCTACCCCAGCTTCCTGAGAGTTGACAGGTCTCCTACTATCCCATCTCACTACTGCCTAGGGAAATCACCAAGCATACGTGGCCTTGAGGGTCAGAAACTGCTGAGAGCAAAGGGGAATTATGTTGTTGTAAGAAGAGTTTGAGAAAGAAGGAAGACAACATATTACAGGAGAACTGAGGAAGAAGACTACTGAAGACTACTGCATAAGAGCCAGAAGGCAGAGGGAAATGTGGAGAATTAGAGGGAAAGGAGACTTAGATGTAAAATTTAACTTTACTCAAACAATATAAAGTCAGCTTTCTCCTTGGAATGCAGTGAGATAAGAAAGCACAGGTCAACAAAAAAAGAGGACAGAAAAAAGAAGACAGGGACTCAAAAATAAAACCAAGACTAGACATCGTTGTTGAGTGATTCAGTAGCCCTGAATTCCAGGTGACTTGTCTCTCCAAATTACTATGAAGCTCCAACTGACTTTGTTTGAAAACTGCTCTTGACCATGACAACTGTTGATACAAAATAAATATCATAAGCAAAGGAACCTATTGAAATAGGCTTTCAATGGCAGAATAACTACAATAAGGTAGAGTACGTGAAGTAAAACTGTCATGCTGAAGTCACTTGGACCATGCTTCCCAGTGACTCAAAAAAAAAAGATACTAAAGCATCTCCATTGATGGAACAAATTATTTTTATCATGACCAAATTGGCAAATGACACAAAGATCATAGCTAAAAGATGTACTCCAACTAAATTTTGTCTTGTGCTATAAAATCGCAACTGCTATTTTGTCTTTCAGTCTTTTCCGTGCTACTATAACCTACCTAAATCATGTGGAAAGTTATAATACAATTTCAAAAGACATTGTAATGTCATTGCCTTTCCACTTGTTTTCAAAGTTTCCATATAATTCTTCAAACTTGTTTTTTCTTCTTCTATGTGAGAATCTTCCATTTAGGCAACCATAGGGAACATTATTTATTTGGTTTTTAAATAATATTTGCCTCATTTAATGGGCTTAATAGTTGAGTGCCTTGTGAACATTTGCCTAAATTTAATAGAAGAGTTTGGATTATTTACATCATTGTTTCTTTTGTGACAATGACTTTGAGAGACTGAGAAAAAACATTTCTTATTTAACCACTAAAAAAATCCTTGATTTATCTGCTACCTGTTTGAGGTAGGTGTAATATCCAGATGTCTTAAGCATCCTCAGTTTCTTCTAAAGATTATTTTTGGGATCCATAAGGATTTAAAGGTTAATATGATGAAGCATTATTTGTAGAGAAATAAATATACTCATTAGAACCTTCAGGCAAATATTGGAAACTTATTGAATAACACCCAATATATTGTTTTAAATGGTCTCTTTTTTTTTTTTTTTTTTTTTTGCAAAAATTTTAAAAATTTAAAAGGAGGAAACCCTTTTGGG
>NW_017729031.1:78335257-78390806 GCF_001723915.1 Gavialis gangeticus
TTTTTTTTTTTTTTTTTTTTTTTTGCAACAATGTTAGAACTTGATAAGGAGGAAACCCTTATGGAGCACAGTTTAATACTCACAATGGCCATGGGGAGATACCTAAATTTGTTTTCATTGTTCTCTACAGTTCCTCAGGTCTAGCACCTGAAACATCCTCCTTTATATTAAGCAAGTTATCAAGGCCAGCCTAGGTTCTGCTAGACCAGGGGCGGGCAATTATTCTGGGCAGAGGGCTGCTTACTGAGTTTTGGCAAGCCATCAAGGGTCACATGACAGGCAGCCAGGGACAGATAAATATTAACTGTCTAAATTTTTTAGAGGTCCTGCAGGCCACATTTTGCCCACCCCTGTGCTAGACCATTTTTACATCATCTCTATGCTGCAAAGTTGGAGTAATAGTTTCCTTTTGCAGGAGACAGACTATAGACTCAGTATAACGGCTAGACTAGATGCCTGATCTCTGGTCCTTTGTGGTCTATTGACAGCAGTTGCTTTGTAAAAGGATCCAAGAAAAATGTGAGGAAAATATTTAAGAAATTAAAAATTTTTTTTTAATTTTTCTGCTGAAAAAGTGAATCTTGCATTAATACATTACATAAGATATTCTAGGGACACCTATACATGTGCCTGACTCCTGCTCCATTTGATTAAAAGAGTCTGCTAGAGTGTTCTAATATGAATGCTCCAGCAGCCTCGGGTGCATATGTATTCAGAGTCCCCCCATTTCAAAATGGCAGTGGGGCCTGTTTAATTAAAGCTCATTGAACCAGCTTTAGTTAAAGCCCCCCCACCACTATTTTGAAGCACAGGATGCTGAATACACAAGAAGATGCAGGTGTTTTAATTAGAGCGGCTCCCAAGAGGTGCTCTAATTAAAATGCTAACCCTTCCCCACACTGTGCAGCACGTGTAAAGACACCCAAGCAGTCTTCTTAAGAGAGATTGTGCCAGATTTGGAGAGTAATGGAATCACTGAAACAAGAAACATTTGATTTGTCATGATTTATGTTTATATTTCAATATCACTTGAGAGTCATAGAATCATAGAAGTAGGGTCGGAAGGGACCTTGTAGATTTTCAAATCCGACCCCCGCCTGGGCGGAAGAAAAAGCTGGGCTCTATAGTCTGTCTCCTGCAAAAGGAGGATAACTAGCTGGAGGCAGCTCTCCATGCTGTGGGCTGTGTCTTCACTGCCTACATGCTGCGCTGCAGCTGCGTGCAGCAAGGACATTTATCGGCCCAATTATTGACCACTTAAGGCCAATATCTGACATAGATAATTTTCTTTATATTGGTACCGATCCAATATCGAACCGATGTATCGGTGCACTTCTACTTCAAGTATGTTAGCCAAAAGATTCTTTTCTAGCTAACTGTACTAGTCCTATGCCTCATCTTCTGTGGCTAAACACAGGAAGGCAGCATCTTTCAGTCACTTAACAAAAACCAGTATTGTAAATAATTCTGTTTTATAAGATAGAAGTGATGTTCCCCTCACCAAAGACAAAAATCATCTTTTTCCATGACGCAGAATACTTCCAGAATCTCTTAGAATGTATCATTCACTAAAACATATAAAGTGACATAATCCTGTAGGTAACCTATAGGATTAGTTTTGTGGGCCTGTCTACAATATGATGGACCACTCCCATGAGCACTATCATGGCACACCCCATCCATTTAATCCTGCTGTGTGTGTACCAAATGACAAAAAGAAGTAGCATAGCTGCTCTACCAAGCATGCTCAAGATTGAGAGTACCATCGGCATGCACCAAAAAAATAGCTGCATTACATTTTTTTGAATTTGGCATGAACAGAGCAGGAAAGGGAAGGTAGATATATTTTGACAGTGCTGCTCCCTACGTACTGACATGGTGCAAATATGCCCTATTGTTTTGTACAATTCTTTCTATAGATAGGGTGACCATACATCCCAGTTTATCCGGGACATTCCTGGATTTCATAGGCCATCCTGGCATCCCAGCTTGGTGAAAACTGTAAGAAGAGTCCCAGAATCGGCTGCTGCAGGCAGAGACAGGGCTCTTCCTGAGCAGTGGCTGGAGGTGGGGGGCAGGCTGAGCTGGGCACTCCTCTAGTCCACCCTGCTTGCTCCCACACCACATCAGCAGTGGCAGCTGCCTGCCCACCCACCCTTCATACCATGCCACTCAGCTGGACTATGCCCTGCACCCTTGCCCGCCTGCCTCTGCCTGCAGCAGTGCCACCAGTGGAGGGGATGGGAAGGGCAGTGTCCAAGATTGCCTTAAAAATTATATGGTCACCCTATGAATAGACCTTGTGGTTTCATCCCCACTAACTGCCTGTTCCAAAAGGCAGTTTCCATGTATTCTAGTCTTAACATGTTCTTCAAGATTTACTACTGGATTTGCCAATGTGCTGTAGAGATGGCACAATCTGGTCCTCAGTCATTCTGTGTATTAATAATTTAACTCTTTGTGTACTACTAATATAAAAATAATTTTACAGGACTTCATAATCAGCATCACTGGACTTTCTAATTCTCTCTCTCTCTCAGTGATCAGATTGGTACTTCATTAGATTGTACCTATCTGCAGAAAACCTACTATTACTCAATCTGAGAAATATCTTCAATAGGCCACACTGAATGTTTCCGGACTTCTCTTTTTAAGATGTATCAAATATCACACTTGCCGGAAATTAGCGAATCTGGCCTGCTTTCAACATATACATGTCCTCAATTAAATTATGTTCTTCAAGCCACTAGAATCTGCTCCTACACAAGACAAAAGCAGCTAAAGAGGAATGGTGGGATGATGTTACACTGTATGTCCCTAAATGGCAGTTTTCCAGTTGTGTAAGTGTTATTTTTGCCATTCATGCACAAGATGTGATTCTGTTACCCCTGCACTGTGTCCATGCACTGGCTTGGCCAGTCTAGAAAAATGGAGGAGTTGAAAAGCTATTCCATTTTTAGCCCCAATAGCTAAATGGTTAAAGCACTTGCCCAAGAAATAGAAGACCTAAGTCACTTGCCCAGACAGGGCTTGAACCCTTTCTTTCTGACTTTTTAGTATGGTGCTCCAATAACCATACCACGTGTTTGGCATTAAACATACCCTCTTGGAAGCTGAGCCATTACAGTTTGCATTTACTAGTTACTGGATAAAATCCATGGCAAGCAGTGTGATGGGGAATTTCACTGAGAGCAAGGGTCAAGGACAGAACCTAAGGCCTGCTCTCACCCAGAGCTGCACCCATCTCACTGATCAATGCACCCTCCAGCTTGTTCATTTCCTCCTGGTCTTACACAGCTCCCTTTCTTGACTTCCAGATTTAAAAGGAATGCTGGAAAAGGGCCTGGATAATGCCTTATGTGTGGTGGAGTGGTGAATGCTATGCTGGATATCGAAGGGACAAAGGTTCAAACTCCTCTAAGTAAGGAGCCTAGAGCCCAGGTTCAGGAATTCTTCTTGGACCTGCTCAGCTACTGGGGCTAAAATATGGGAGGACCCCCTTCCTCTTCCTCCTCCTCCTTCCACACTCTTCAGTTATGGGTTTTTGTCTTACTATGTTTTCATGACTTACACCCACTTGCGCATCCACAATGGGTGTGTACCTGAAGCCGCATACCTGCATGGCCAATGCGCATGGGTGGATCCAGAGAGTGTGCAGTGGTACAGTCATACCCATTTGTGGCCACACTGTAGGAGCAGCAGCTGGGAACTTTTCTTAATTTCCCAAAACAGGTAAGTATCTCCTCCCATTCAACACCCTCCTCTCTTTCCCTCCATCCTCACCAGCACACTCACTCTCCTTCTGTTCTTCCTCCCCCCACCAACCACTAAGACTCGCTGATCTGGGGGTGGACTGGGGCAGAAAGCTCCACAGGGGAAGTGGGAGGGTGTTCAGGTGGTGGGGGGAAAGATTTTTATTTGTTTCCTAAGGCCAATTCCAACTTTGAACATTTTTGTACAATAGTTTCTGTTCAATTGAAAATTAGAATGAATCAAAATCCACCCAAGATATAGCTTTGTGTTGCAGATTAATGCAAGATACTTCTGAAACCCCCACATTTGTTTTATATATATAGTGTGTGTGTATATGAATAGAAATAACACAGATAAATGCACATTTATTACTAAAATCTGTTTCAGTTCAGCTTCTACTGATAAAGTAGAAGTGCTAAATAAAAAATATTAAGTCTTACCTGAAAGCGTAAAGCTGACTAATTTCCGAGAATGCTGACCAGAAGCACCTTCCTCTGTGCCTTCCATCCCCATCTGAAGAGGGGGAAAAATAAAAGTGCATCATGTATCATTACAGTTTTCATTTTTTTTATATACACATGAGGACAATTATGCAAGTATAAAATAGTACTCTGGAAAAAGAGCTGACCACAGGCAAAAAAGATGATCGGGAGGCACTGGCATTCATTTCTGTCCTCCCCAGATTCTTTGAAATGTCTAGGATGTCTAGGATGCCAACTACTATTTGTGACGTCTCAATGTTGCATTGAGACGTCACAAATAGTAGTAGGCAAAATCTTGAGAGTCCTCCACCTACATACATATACATGGGTGGAAGACTGAAGATGTGTGGAATGCCCTGTAGAATTAAGCCTTCAGCTGTTTAGGGGACAGAAAACACTTGGTGACTCAGTCCAATTGCCCCTCCTGTTTGCCCTCCCATATTTATTCCCTAGTACAATACAGACATCACTAGGGATCCTGGTCTTCCATGATTAAAAAAAAGCAAAATTGTCCAATAAAACACACACACAAAAATCCACGTTTTTCTGTGGCAAGCCCCCCACAATGCTGATTGGCCAAGAGGTCCTTGCAGTGGCCCTGCCCCTTATTGCTGATTGGACAAAAGAGCTGCCGTTCATGCAGCTGCCGCCCATCACTGGTAACTGGCAGAGAGGTGTGGGGCCTCACAATGGGCAGCCCTCACTGCCAATCAGAGGCACAGGGAGGAAAGGGTAGCTGCCATCTTGGCCGCTGTCTTGTGTGCCAGTGGCTTTTCCCCTGCAGCAGGCTGTTGCAGCACCCATAGGAACCACTGGCTCCCATAGGAACCAGCATTTTATTTTCAGGAACATTTTTTCCCAGCTATTCTAAAGATTCTCTGTAAAAACACAAATTCCATGTTTTTCCATGGCAAACAGATTTCTAGGATCCCTAGAGATCATACATAGCATATAAACCACTGCACACGCAAAGGAAATGAAAAAGCTCACTCATAAGTGTTGGGATTTCTCCACAACTAAATGTGCATTGGCATTTAAGTCTTAAGTGTGAACTAACTACAGACATTATACAGCACTTCATTGCTTTCTACAGGTGGGCCATTCATTGTTCAACAGAAAATACATGGGTCACTGAAGACATTGAGACAAAGTTATCAAAAGAATTAAGATTTATTAATAAAACCCTTTGCGACAAAAAAACCCCATCAGATTCCTAAGTGCAATGCTTGAGAAACTCAGACTAACTGAAGTGAATTTCAATTTTCCCTGATGAGGAATTTCTGTTTTGTTTTTGTTTTATCTGGGTTTTGCTTTTTGAAGTTTTGCCTGTTAAAACTAAATCTGTCCTATTGTCTCTTTCATGAACACAATATTTTGGAGAAGATTTTGCTTGTTCCCATGCATAGTCTGCATCCTTTTGTGTTACTTATCACAAAGATGGACCTTTAGTTTACAGTTCAGTTGAAGGGATCAGTTGAGTGTCAGAGAAATGGTTCCAAAAGGAAACACTATCCTCTCATCCAGCAGAGAACAGGCAAGTTTCCCCACACTAATGAAAATGAATTTCTAAGGCAAGGTGAAGGAAGACTCCAGACGTGTTAACCAGATGATAACATTTCACAAAACGATATACTTGAACATACTTTAGGTTGTGCACTGGTTTATGTTTGCAATAAAACAGAAAGTTACATATCCTGTTTTACATTTAAAATAAATAAAAATAAATTAAGAAAAAATGCATGTAAATGAGGGCATAAAAGGAAATGCAGTGGAAATTATGTGGCCTGCTTCCATAAATATAACCATAGTGGGTGTGTAAACTTATAGAAATATACCACAGATCAGCAGCAATTACCAATAGGTTGGATCACCCTTGGACATCTCACTGAAAGCCAAAGAGAAGTTATGGGACTGATGAAGAAATCAGTGGATGAGGTTCAGTGGCCTGTCTTGGTCAGATCTCCTGTATAAATGACGGTTAAAGTCCCGTCTGGTCTTGAAATTTTGAAACACTGGGGTAGGGAAATGGGGAAACCTGTGATTTATATCACCTGAAAATATAACAGCCATCTTTTCAACTACTTTAGTCTTAACATTTTTACAAATATTGCTATATCAGTTTTTGTTTTTCATATGCATACCATAATTAGATAAAAAACAAAGCAACAGCAAGAATTAATCAGTACTAGATATCTAAGGATTTTCTCTAGCAAAATCCTAGCTAAATATGAAAATGATGAAAAAAGAGTGATAACACTGATTGTCTCAGGTCTCATTGGCATTGATGATTTTCAGAAAGGATGTACAGTAAGAGGAAGTTGCACTGTTTATATTTCAGGTCATATCCTTTTCTTACTATTACAGCTATGATTCACCATTGCGTACACAATAGCATTTCTCAAGGTAGTGTCCTAAATTTCATCATCTTTCCCATTGACTAGGAAACTGCTATTCCAAATGACTTTATACGGTTAAATAAACTGTGTCAGCATGCACCAAAAGTGATCTGGCTGTCAAAAAACAGTGGGTTAATTCCAGCTCAGTTTCCTCTCCTTTGCGCACATACTTGCGAAGCAAACAGGGAAATGCCACTGGCAAGGTTAGTCTAGACATCAAGGGTCGCAGGAACTGTGTAGTTTTCAATTTACGGTTTTTGGCTCATGCTCGTATCGATTGCTTGTTATAAATGTTATTCATTATAGAAAAGAACTTGCTGATTCTAAGTATATTTTGTGTGCTGAGTCATTGTCACAGTTTAGACCACACTACTGATAGCTAAATGACAGAGTGTAGCACCCAATTATTATGTAAATTATTATATTTACAGAAAATATGCCTCCACGAATTTCAGCTTTAAATGAACAATATATTCAGAGGCAGAACAAGCAATTTTGATGCCCTGCATAGTGAGGCTTCCACCTTCCAGGACAGGGGGAAGGTGCTCCAAGCAGCAGAATGCACCCGGTACTGATGCTAAATCAGCACCCGGGGTGGTACCCCACTCACACACACCCTTAATTATACTATGTATTATACTATGTAATCTCCTTACACCTATCTGTTCTGTGGCAGTTTCACTGCCAAGAAGTCGTCAGTAAAACAGATACCAACCCCAATACATAAAATTGGTCAGGATCCATTTTTATTTGATTTCAATATAAACAGAAGAGCAATTTCAATTCTTTGTTTTGATTCCACTAATGGTAAACAGAGAATGTAGAAAACTTATTTAGAGAGGCGATGTTCTATCTCATCTGGGAAAAATCTGAGCAGAGAATAGACTTGTTTTCTTTCCAGCAGAAAACGATTTACCACAGATAAAAAGCCTGAGCATGTCTCATCTCTGTCATAACTGACATAACCCACATATCAGGGTTACTATGAAACACGCCAACAGGATGTGGCATCCTCCGGCTTCACACTGGAAACACTGAAAGGTTTTAGGTCCTACAATGCTGCCAGATAGTTCTATATGGTGTATTTAGTAAATACCACTATGAACTAAATCCATCATAGAAAAGTCTCACAACTAGCTGGAATCCTGTGCTCCCAGCAAAAAAAAATATGAATATGCTTAGATAACATATACTTATGATACAGGACAAGTACTGTTATTTTGAGTATGAAAAGCATTAGGGACCCTGAACTGACTTGTGAAAGAAATCAAGTGAATACTGAAAGAAAGACAGCAAAATAATATTCACATATAACCTCATATATTTGAGGGTAGCCACTGGTCCAGTCTTATACCGGACCATCCTGTTTTTAAATCCTTTGTCCCGTGTCCATTTCTCAATGAGGACCAGACTGCAAAAAGTCCTGTTTTTCACTTCATTGGTGGAAATACTTGTCAATCAGTTGTCCTCACGATTCTACTGGCTGCGCACAGAGGTCGGGTGGTGAAAAACTAGGGGGAGCAGGGTTCCCACCAGGGAGTGAGGGAGGTGGTCTTCTTGTGTGGCCCTATCCCTTGCTGCTGATTGGCTGAGGGGCCCAGTAGCCCCACCCCTCACTACTGATTGGCCAAGAGGGGCTGCCCCGTTGGGAGTTTTAGCTGTTACAAAATGAAGACAAAGGCAATCCCAAATTTAAAAAAATACTATCATGGAAGAAATACATCCCTTAACACAGCTTTCCATAGGAAAAAATGCTCATGATAAGCATTAAATTAGTGTCACAGCAGGGTTTATTCAGGACACTTGCAAGTAATGCACACATGCACACACACACACACACACACAAAATAGGATGGACAGTCTTGATCCTGCAAAGTGCTGAGTAGCCCTTATAAGATACATTATAAAATCACACTGAAGGTGTTCAGTACCTTGCAGAATCAGACTCAAAAGTGCACAGTTTTCAAAATATACTCAGATAATTCACTGTGTGGTCCTCCACCCTCCTGATCCAACAGCTAACATCTGTTGGGTCACAAGGATTAGTCTAACTCAGGAGCGGGCAAAATACAGCCCGCAGGCTGTATCCGGCCAACAAAGGGACTTTGTCTGACCTGTAGTGGGTCCCTTGGTCCCAACTAGCCCAGGAACCATCCGGCCCATGGTGAGTCCTGCCACCCCAAGGGCATGCAGTGGGGCTGGGGCAGCTCTGCAGATGGACTGCCTTTGTCGGCAGCCCAGGCAGCGGCAGCTCCTTCTGGCTGCCACCACCACTGGCCCCGGCCCCATGGTACTGGTGGGGACCCACATGTACAGCCCTGCCCCTAGCCCGCTCCATGCTCATTCCAGACTCGCCCACCCACTCTGAGCAGCAGCAGTGACTGGGCAGAAGCTGCTGCTCAGTGAAGAGGAAAAGCGGCCCCTTCCCTTCACTGCTGCCAGACTCTTCTTGCTGCAGCTGACTGGAGCCCATGCCCAGGCTGCCTGCGACTCCTCTGCATTGCCACTGCTGCCCCGCTGGGCAGCTTGGAGGCAGTGGTGATGGCAGTGGAGAGAAGCTGCAGGGCAGCCCAGGCACAGGCTCTGGGCAGCTGCAAAAAGAAGGGCCCAGCAGCAGCAAAAGGGAGGGACCGCTTTTCCCCTGCACTAGCAGCAGCTTCTGTCCAGCTGCTGCTGATGTTCAGTGTGTGCAGGCAGTCCAGAGCAGTTGTGGGGAGGGCCAGGGTTGGGGCTGTGCACGCAGTTTGTGGCTGGTCTGCTCTAGCTGGGAAGAGTCAGGAGCGGGCACAGGGCAGGCTGGGGGCAGGGCTAGGGCTGTGCACTCCTGGCAGTGGTGTGGAGAAGCCACAGTACACACGGGCTCCAGGATGGTGCTGGTGGGGAGGGGGCGGGTGCTGTCCGGCCCACAGCAGCTCCCCAGAACTGCCTATGTGGCTTCCAGGCCCAAATAATTGCCCACCCCAAATCTAACTCATGGCAATTTCTAGGAATCGCCATGACTTAGACCCGAGAGCTGCACTTCTATCTGCACTCTTTACCTGCAGCATGCTGGGGTGATCTTGGTGTTTTTGACAAAGTTCATTGTGTAGTTTTAAGAATAGGTTAGACAAGCACTTGGTTGGGATGGCTTAGATAGTGATGATTTGTACTTGGGCAGAGGTCTGGACTAGATAACTTCCTGAGGACCCTTCCAGCCCTATTTCTCTATTATTCTAAGATTCAATCTGAGGTAGAAAACCAACAAAGACAATTCCAGCCCAAAGCTGAAGTCAAAATTTGGCAAAATCATAAGCTGAAAAATAAAAATGAATGCCATTTTATCATCATTTTTCATCAACAGGACTTGAAAAAACATGTCCTGACTTTGATGGATTTAATTAGGTCAGTTCAGTGTTTGCAAAATCCTAATTAGTGGCAAAACAGGGAGACTGACATTGATAGTAATGTGGGCTTGGCAGTATAAATTATCTCCTTACATATGTGCTACAAAAAGACAGAAAGGCTGCACTTACCATCACAGCAGGATTTTTCACAGTGATACATGGGGTAGTAGCTCGGAGGGCTCCACTAATGCCATGGTAGTATTTAAAACAAATCTTTATTTCAGCTGGAAAACAAACAAAACAATAATCACATGATATCTGTCAATGGTTAACAATGGATAGAACACTGGCAAGCACAGTGGGAAAATAGATCATAGTTTACTCTTCTTGAAATGAGTGAGAGGCTATTTCAGCAACATAAAGGCAGAAAACGACTTCCACTGAACTGTATTTACTTTCAACTTCAGGGATCCTGAAAGAAGAACCTTTATATACATTTTCTTTAAAATAGATATGGACCCAGAAATCCTTGCTCAGTTCCCATTCACAACCCGTAAAAATTCAGCTGACCCGTTCCTTCAAGTCCATAATCACATGAGTCATTAATAATTTCTACTTGGTAGGAAAGAATACAAATTTTAGCAAGTAGTTTTGTCCACATGAAAGCACTAGCTAACATGGATATTAAACAATTTCTGTATATTTCTGGATCTAAATAAGACAGAAAAATATGATAATGTTTTTACTATTGTCAGAACCAAATTTGATAACAGTGCTGGTTAACACAGGGTTAAGTACTGACATGCACAGACAAGCTATGGAAAATCCCCAGAGGGCTGACAAGCATGCCCAGCACGTGCCCCCTGTATGACCTCAGGCTTGTCAATCATGGCTCTGCCATGAGGCAACCTGACTTGTTACCATGCGCATGCCCAGTCTTGCTCCAAGCATGACATAATTTGACTAGAAATTTCCACAGAAAAGGTTACCTGATTGGCTACCTGTTTAATATAAAAGGCTTGTAAGTTTCCGCCCACGGCGGAGACCAGACCCAACCTGAGAGCAGAGACTGCTACTGCAGAGACTGCCTCTCAGGAGAGCCTCTTAGGCCTAGACCCCTGGTTCGCTTCAGAGCTCCGCTGGTCTCCCCCTACTGTGGACTCACGGCATACTTTTGCCTTAACTATCACCCATCTTTGTATCGATCACCTGTTACTGAACATTGTTCTGGCATTGACTACGGCACCAGTTCTCCACGTTCCAGTTCATGTTTCTTCGCCACCGTTACCGACCCGGCATCGTCCACATTTCTTCATCGTTCATCGTTTCGCGTTCTTGTTTCTCGTACCATTGTAACCAAGCCTAAGATTGAACCAGCCTACGCCACCTTACCATCTTGGGGCGTAAGTAACCAATAAAGACCACCTTGTTTTGAAACCGCACGTGTCCCGAACCGCTCTAACTCCTCGCTGCTAATCCCGCCTGATCCGATCCATACCCGGGCCCACCGTGACCTTGGGGCCCGTCCCCGAGAACTATTAGTTTTGATTTGTGAATACAGCTCTATTATAACCCAACAAAAGTTTGATATACATTTTAAAATTTAACATAATAATTCACCAGATTGAGAAACAGATGTTTTGCTAATCAAAATATTAGAGAATTACATATAAATTCTTGCTGAAACTTTTTTGTCATATGAACATTTAAACCTCAGAAATGATATAGCAGCTTCTCAATACTTGGTCAGTCTAAACTGAAGATATTTTGGGTCTCCATATTTCATGCAAGAGGTAAAAGGGAGTGACGACTTGGTTTTCATGTGCAAAATGGTATTGCAAATATGCTTAGATGAGCACATTAATGAAATGTTTAGATCACTGCAAAAATGTGCCAACAAGTATTATGCCAAGATGAAATTTAACCTAGAGGTAAAAAGCAGGGGTCTACTTAAAATGCACATAAAAATATTTTAAGTGTGGATAACAACCTAGTGACAAAAATGGTTACTCAGCCCCTAGTGAGTGTGGCTCTTTTGGAGGTTACAGTGACTGTGGATCTCACTGGAGGGGAGCAGGTTTATTAGTTATGAGGCAGTAATCTTTAGTAGCACTGTTAGTCAGGCCTGTGCATGGGCACTGTGCTTCCACATGCAGGCCATGAAGATGTGTAGCTGCAACCCTTCCTTAATTCAGGGGCAAGCTGAAGTGTGCATCTTCAGTGGGCTCCAAAAACAGAAGCGGAAGAGTTGTTGAGGGATCTATGCTACATTATAGTATGATCAAGAACTTATGACATAATTGGTTCCTGAAAACTATGTCTTAAGTTTAAATGTTGGAACTGATTTTCCCATAGGAAACAATGTTATAAATGAGGGATTAGTTCCTGAACCAAGGCCTGATACCCTATTTTCACCAAAAATAACCCAGAATTTTGTACTCAATTATAGATGAGTAATATAAATACATTACTATATTTATATTGTAAATAGCAATCATATTGATTTGAAAGAACTTCTTTGAGGTGACTTTGCTGGATGTTTTGAAGGGCTCTTGGTTGGACTTTTAGAAGGGTTCTTATCTGGAGTCTTCTCAGGAGTCTTCGCTGCAGGTTTTTCTGGAGTCTTGTCTGCTTTCTTAAAGCACTTACTGTAGAGTAACTGTTCTCTCTTAGATACAGGGAGTTAAAGTCCAGAAGAGGTCTGATACCTGGTATGTAACAGGCCATTACATTTTACCCAGTTATTCCTGTATTGAGCCAAATAAACTTTTGCCTGACTAAAATGTATCTTCCAGAAAGGCATCCAGTCTTGATCTGAAGTCCTCAAGAGACGAAGACTCTATCACTTCCCTTGGTGGTTCAAACAGTTAATTATTCTCACTGTTAAAGATCTGTGCCTTGCTTCTAATTTGAACTTGTATGGCTTCAGCTTCCAGCCATTGGTTCTTGACATGTGTTTCTTTGTAGGCTACATAGTCCTTAATTATCTTGTAGTTTTTCCCATGACAGTGTTAATACATTGTAATCAAGTCACCTCTCAATCCCCTTTTTGATAAACTATATAGGCAGAGCTTACTCTATGAGATTTTCCTTAGCCTCTGTATCATTTTTGTGGCTTTTCTTCAGCATCCTTTCAAACTTTTCAATATCCTTTTAAAAATGTGAATATTAGAACTCATCCAACAACTTATCAAGAGGCCTTGAAAGCCATTAAGCAGATAGAAACAATGCATGTGGTCTTGACAAATACCAGCTGACATGTATAAAAAAGAATCATTAAAGAAGAAAAATAGCTTGGATTGCAGCAGTTATCATGACATTGCACTTCCGTCCATAGCTGGGTAGATCTTCACATTCATTCTGCTCAATAGATTCACTTTTATCGCTAAGGACATTCTGTCTGAGTCCCAGTGTGGTATCAGATCACTCACAGGTACAATAGATATGATCTTTGTTGCTGCTAGACAGTTGCAGGAGAGGCATCACAAGCAACATGTGAGCAACATCTTCACTGACCTGACTAAAAGCCTTTAATTTGATCAACAGAGAGGCCCTATGGAAGATCCTGCTGAGATCTGGATGCCTGCCAAAATTTGCTACTATTATCAGACTTCTTCATACTTATATGATTTAGAAAAGACTTACCTCCACCCGACAAGGAGAGGAGCCAGCGGGACGTCATGCTGGAACGGTAGCACAGAAGAAGTGAAAACACGGTGCTTCCGTCCGCCGCAGTGAAGAAAGAAGGAAAAAAACCCTGCCAAGTTGGAAGGAGCCAGGATTGGCTCCTGCGTTGGTATGGGCATGTTTCATAACAGTGTGCTAGGGCTAATTTGCCGCCCAGAACCTCGAAGCCGGGATAAAAGGCCCGGCAGGAAATCAACAGGGAGGACCGAAAGCGAGGTTCTCAACTGGCCTGGAGGGGCCAGATGCTGAAGGCAGTCTCAGTTCAGGGATGTGGTAGATACCCCAGGAGGGGATTTTTTGAAGAGTCAAAGCCAGAAACAACTCCATAGCTTGCCACAGGATACTCCATGGACATTGGAGATCCACAGCACAGACTGGATCTCCGCAGAACCAGATAGAGAATGGACCAGCGGAAAACCAACCCACGGCAGGTACAATACTCAAGTCAAGAGTGAGACGCCAGGGAACATGACAGGCTGGGACTGACAAGATGCATGAATAAGGCAAGGTGCAGCAGAGAACAACAGGCCAAATAAATGTCCCAGTCACACCATAATAAATCCAAAGGGCCACGACACCAAAGGGTGCATAATACTAACTCTGGTGGCCCAGGCAACACCATCTTAGGTTGGTGTTAGGTGGGGTGCAGGGGAGAAAGAGCCCCGAGCAGGAAGCACAACCAGAACAACTGAAGGAAGCTACCAGGAGGGACAGGACAGACCATCTTCCTCCCTATCAAAATTAATTTTCTAGCAAATCATGGCAGGAAAGACCCCCTGGGGTACCAACCAAGGTACATTCCATTAACAAGCCTGTTCCTTCCTTAAAGCGATGGCGAAGCCAGAAAAATCCACACAGACTCAACGCACAGATGAAAGGCATGGGAAGTTTCAAATTGGTGCATTGGCCAGAAAACCGAAAGAAGGGGTAACCCTGGAGGCTGACATGGAAGTTAATATAACACCTTAGATTGAATTATTAGGTTAAACATTACACGCAGTGACAAAAGTATTATAAGTCCAACAGCAGCAGGCATTACAACAATATGAATGGATGCAAAGGAACTGGACGACATTCCGAATGCACAGAATGACACATGGAGGATGCTGAAGCTTACATTAGATCGTTTGAACGTACAGTTATACAAATGGGGCTCGACAGGTTGCAGTGGGCAAACTAGCTTAGATCCCTTGTCGTGGGCAAGGCATGGGGCTCTCCCAAGGGAAGATGCCTACGATTATGAAAAGGTAAAAGTGGCAATATTGCACTGTCTGGAGCTCACACCCAAGTATTATCCAAAGTTATTCTGAGCCCGGAAGGGGAAGGAGGACTGTAAACCCAGGAATCTCTTGCAACTTTTAAAGGACCTCCTGGACAAATGGGTACCCCTGGAAAAGGTAGATCTGGTGTCTCTTCCTGACCAAATTTTGTTAGAACGATTCATAAAAGATTTGGGTGACAAAACACAACTATGGCTATGTCGGCACTTACCAAGGATGGCCAAGGAGGCATTGAGAGTGGCTGAGGGCTTCACAGCATTTGAAGTGGAGCATGCCAGAGAAAAGAGTTATAAAAGTTCAGGAGCTACTATTAAGAGGGAAGAAGAACCCCAACAGGGGCCCTCTTGGTGTGCCCAGAGTGGCGTGATATATTACCAATGTGGGAAAGCTGGTCATGTGTCCAGGGAATGTAACATGGGCTTGCAAGAAAGATGGAAATCAATGGGTGAGAGCACAGGGTTGAAAGAACGACCCGAAGCCAGTGAGCCCACTGAGGAGATGAACTGCAGCTTTGGACGCAGCAAAGAAATAACCGTGTGGGATCAACCCATGGTGATGGCCTGGGTACCAGGCAAACCAATTCAGGCCACTGTAGATACAGGATGTTCTCAAACCCTAATCCAGGCAGGGCTGGTGCCCAGAAATGCCACTGATTGGTATCAGTTGATGAGGATGTGCCATATATATGGAGAATCGAAACAGTATGAGAGAGGTTTTGTGAATATAAGTGTCCCAGAAAGGGAGAGGGAAGAGATAACGATAAGTACTTACCGGCAGCAGGAGACAAAGCACAGCAGGGGTGGAAAGAAGAGCCCGTGCAGCTTGTCAGCTGCTTCTTTATTAATTAAAGCTGCCCAGTGACGTCAGCCACGAGCGCCAGCCAGCAGGGATAAAAATGGGGGCCAAAGTTGCAGAAGGGGAGGAAGGAGAGAGCAGCAGGGAAAAGGGGCTACAGTTGCCACTGGGAGGGGAGAGAACCTTCCCCACAAGATCTGCAGAGCCCGACAAGCTGGGGGCAGACCGAAGCAGTGCGGGGCAGAGCATCCCGCCAGGAGTGAGAAAGGAAAGGCGAGCGAGTGGCAGGCACTGCAGACTCAAAGGAGGAACCAGAGACGAGTCGGATGCTCAAAGAGATCCCAGGTGGGAGTGTTGGGACAACCAGGGCAAGAAGGGAGCCACGTCAAAGGGGAGGACTCCGAGGAAAGCCCCAAGGCGGTTACAATCGGGGCGGGTACCGCTGCCAGTCAAGGCTGGGTTGACAACAGAGCAGGAGGGAATCACAGAGATGACGGGTAGCAAGAGAAGCAACCCCGAGCTAGAGTAAGGGGAAGAGAAGTAAGGGGACGAGGTGTAGCCACATCAGGAAGTGGTCCATCATTTTAATGTTTTGTTGATGATTTTCTGTTCTGTTGCCCTATGTGAAGGGGTTGAGGAGTGCAGGTTACAGTGAGTATCCCCGAGGAACGGGGTCGAGGGGGAGCCTCGGAGATTTTCTTTGTGTTTCCCTGGAAGAAGGGGTGGAGATAGGGAAGACAGAGAGAGCAGGCCCACACGGGCAAGCCCTCGTCACAGATGCCAAGCAGTGAGACGCGATTCCACAAAAGGGGACAAGGCCGATGGAGGAACAATGCACAGGAGGGGGCGTGAGCCCAGGGTATAGGGGTGGCAGAGCCCTGTGAATGACTGCTGGGCAAACCACAGGCCACCAAGCAACCCCGACGACCAACCCCGTTCACTGAAAAACCAACAAGTTATGGCAGGTAAGAATGGGGAAAGCAAATCGAGGAAGAGACACCTGGCTAGGTCAAAGACGCTGTCAAAGATCAAAGTCTTTGATTTCGGATGCTGATGGCAAAAGAGCAAAAGATCAGATGGCAAAAGATCAGATGGCAAAAGGTCAGAAGCTAACACAGCAAATTTTGTAATTGTAGTCTCATACTATTATTTTTTAGTTTGTAACAGTGCTGTATATACACACCCCGTCTGTGCCTCATTTCAAATTACTTGAGCCTCTCATACGAGAGAGACACTAACCTTGAACAAATTGCAGCCTAGTATCATGACATCAAAAAGAGATACTGTACCTATAGCGACCAGATAAAAATGACACTAACGGAATTGTAAAATTAAATAATATGCTACGCTTGCCCTCTTGTAACCAGACAGGACCAGTACCACCCAAGCAAAAATATAGCTCCCCTTTTATGAAACTTGAGAAAACAAAGAAAGCACAAGTGCCAACCTGTTAATTATTCATACTAGGCGTATTATTATTGGTTATTTTGTTTCCTATAACTTGGAAAGAACTTCCGCCCAAAGAAAGAGAGAGAACTGCGTATACACTCAAGAAGGGAGATCTCGGAGCATTCCCAAGAGACACAGTTTGTAACCTGATCAGTTACAAATATCATCTCTCTGCCTACGTATCTTTCTGGCGTACCCCCGTTTTGCCGGCTCATGTCATCTTATCTTTTTCGCTCGTCTTATCTTATCTTTCGTATGTCCCTCTCATCAAGAGCTCTCGGTAATCTGCAGACCGTAGTAATTTGTATAAACTGTTTGAAACCTGTACTCAGCAAGTCTGCAATCCACTGTAATCGCTGGGTGACAGAACATCTGCATGCTGTAACTAAGAAATCAACTGCTTCTGCCTACGCTGCAAGCCATCAGTAGCGTAAGTAAAATAAACTTTCTGTGTAACCAATGCACATTAAACCATTTAAACCATCTGACTCCTGCTCGCCATTAACACCCAGCTGTCTGGTCATAAATCCCCCCTCGTGCCAAGCCGGTCGTACTGACCCAGGCTCACAGGTCAAGGGTGCACCGGCATCTGGGAGCGACAGACGTGAGCCCAGAGAATGCCCCACGTTTACCACCAGGGCAAAGGTCACTCGAGTACGGGTATTTGAAGCTCGGCGGCCACAAATTGGTGCATTGGCCAGGAAGGCCTCGGAGGGCAACTTGCCAAGATGGCCTCGGCTGATCTGTTGGGCCAGAACCTGCAGGCCTTGACCCAAATTGTAGATTTGCAACAACAAATATTGGAGTGACAACAAGACTGGATGTGGCATGGCTTGACGGCCTTCAAAATGCCAAAAATGACATCTGAAGATGACCTGGAGGTGTACATTGAGGCCTTTGAGCACCACGCAGTCATCACCAGCCTAAATAAAGGGTACTGGGCCAGCCAGCTGGGGGCTTTGGTGGCGGGTAAGGCCCAAGCAGCCTACAGGGCCCTGGCCCGGAAGGAAGCCCGAGACTATGAGGCAGTCAAAGCCGCTATTCTCTACCAGCTAGAGATCAGCCCGCAACACTAACAGCCACTCTTTCATTCCAAGAAAGGGGCAGAGGAGGGGCGACCACGGCTGTTATTTCAGCGACTACGGGATCTCTTTGGGAAGTGGATCAACCTGGCAACGTGTACACTAGCAATCCTCATAGATAAAAATGTGTTGGAACAATTCTTGAATGATTTGGAGGAAAGGACACAACGCTGGGTATGTCAGCACTCCCTGGAGTCATGTGACAAGGCGCTGAAGTTGGCCGAAGCCTTTACGGCCTCGGAATCATACTACCCGCGAGAGAAATGTGAGACGATGCCACTGGTGCCAGTGTCAAGGGAGTCGGAGCGGCGGAAGTCCAGTTATAGGCCCCCAGGAGGGGACATGGTGTGTTACCACTGCGGCAGAATGGGGCACTTTGCACAGGAGTGCCCGGGCCACGCTTCTGAGAGGTGGCAACCACATAGCTCCTTGCGAGGGGTGGTTTAAACACCTAAGGAATTGGTTCAGGGGGAGCCAATGGATTGTAGCTTCAGAGCAGGGGGCGAGAGCCCAGTATGGGGACACCCAGTAGTGAGGGCCTGGGTTGAGGGTCACCCAGTGTGGGCTGTGTTAGATTCAGGCTACGTCCAGTCGCTGGTTAAAGCCACCCTGTTGAAAGAGTCCCCCGACTGTCAGGCGGAGCCCATGACGGTGTCCTGCCTTCATGGGGAAACACAGAAGATACTATGAGTATGAGAAAATCTCCAAGTCATGGAGCATCAAGGGGAGCTGTTAGTGGGTCTTGTGCCCCATTTAGTGTGCAACATGCTTCTGAGCCAAGACTGGGCCCCACTATACGATGTCTTGGATCAGGTGCGAGACGTTGAGGTAGCTCGCAGAGCCCTGAGGATGAGAGAGGGGTGGCTCGGAGACTCAATGGAAGGAGAAGGGCCCGATGAGGGGGACGTTGCAGGCAATGCCTCTTATTGATAACCCTTTTGACAGAATAGCATTAGATATAGTGGAACCCCTGACGAAGAGTAGTGCCGGATATCAGTATATACTAGTCATAATTGACTATGTCACATGTTACCCGGACGCAATACCTTCAAGATCGGGAACAGCACCCCGAATTGTGGAGGAATTACTGAAGTGGACATCATGGGTGGGGGTACCAAAAGAAATAATAATGGATCAGGGTACAAATTTTATGTCTGAAGTAATTAAAGCTATGTGCCAAGTGTTGAAAATACAACAACTGTGTACGTCTGTTTACCATCCCCAGACCAACAGTCCGGTAGAGTGCCTTAATGGAAGAATTAAATACCTGTTCCGACGGTGTGCACAGGAAGAACCCCGAAGATGGGACTTGATTTTGATACCACTCATTTTTGCTTTAAGGGACACACCGCAGACTTCCACAAAATTATCCCCATTTGAGTTAATATACAGTCATAAAACACAGGCTTTAATTGCAGGAAATGAGAAAGGAACAGGAGAGCACTGGCCAGCAGGAAGTTGGAGTGCAGCAGCACTGGCAAGAGATGGTAGAACGACTTGAAAAAGCTAGATAGTTGGCCCAAGAGAATCTAGCAGAGGCCCAGAAGAGGCAGAAACAGGAGTATGACAAAAAGGCTCGCGTACGAGACTTTCATGTAGGGTATAAAGCTCTCATGTTACTCCTAACTATGGCAGAGAAGTTATTGACATGTTGGCAAGGACCATTCGAGATAGTTCGACAAGCCAGTCCTGTAGACTATGAGGTATTCCATCCAGGGCACTGGAAACAGTGACAAATTTACCACGTTAATTTGTTGAAAGCCTGGTGGGAACCCAAAGGGTGGATGCTGAGCCCTGAGGATCCATCAGAGGAACTAGGACCTGAGAAAGAAGACCAGCAACAGAAAGTAGCCCGGAGCAGTGAAATAACGCAGGGCCCAGAGCTTAATAAGGAGCAACACAAGCATTTACAAATGCTTATAGAGGAATTTAATGATGTGTTTAAGGAAAAGCCTGGGCAGACCCAAGGGGTAAGACACGAAATCAACACTCTGTGGGGAACTATCAACAGAGAAAGATGGAGGCGTGACCCATTCCGCACCATTTACAGGAAAGAGTATGTCAGGAAATACTAAATATGCTGGCACAAGGGATAATTGTACCTCCACACAGTCCATGGCAAAGCCATATGGTAACAGTACCCAAAACTGATGGGTCCCTTCAAATATGTATCGACTTTAGGAAAATTAATGAAATCGCTCGATTTGATGCATTCCTTATGCTGCATGTGGAAGAACTATTGGAGAGAATAGGCCAAGCTCATTATATTTCAACAACTGATCTATCAAAAGGGTATTAGAAAATACCTATGGCGAGGAGGGACCAACAGAAAACTGCCTTTGGTATGCCCTGGGGCCTATTTGAATTTATGAGAAAGCCATTCGGTCTTTGTGGAACTGCAGCAACATTTCAGCATCTCATGGACCACATCCTTGCCCCGCATATGATGTACACTGTGGCTTATATCAACAACATTGTTATATACTCTCAATCCTGGGGGCAGCATCTGCAACTTGTGAAAGAGGTGCCGAAAGAACTCCACTGGTAGGGATAACTGTCAACCCCAAGAAGTGCTTGCTAGGAATGCAAGAAACTAACTACCTGGGCTTTAGGTTTGGACAGGGAGTCATATGTCTGCTGGCCAGTAAGATAGAGATGATAGAAAAGTATTTGCCACCTCAGACCAAGTGGCAAATAAGATCCTTTCAGGGGCTGGCTAACTATTATAGGAGGTTTATTCCTCATTTTGCAGAAAAGGCAGCCACATTAACCGATGCAATAAGAGGGAAAGTACAGGGTTTGATATGGTGGACTCCCCAAAGGGAGGAGGCTTTTAAAGATTTCAAATGGGCCTGTGTGATGATGTGGTAGTGGTAACGCCTGATTTCGCTAAAGATTTTAACCTGCAAACAGATGCTTCTGAGACTGCTGCGGGTGCTGTCCTGTGTCAAAATCAAGAAGGCATGGAGCAACCATCGTTTTTGCTAGTAAAAAATTAAACAACGCTGAGACCAGGTATTCTATTAATGAGAGGGAATGCCTGGCAATAAAGTGGGCCATAAACTACTTTAGATACTATTTAATGGGGCAAGGATTTGAGTTAGTCACAGATCATGCCCCTTTACAATGGCTAAATAAGTTCAGGCATGATAATGCATGAATTGCGCATTGGGCATTATTGCTACAACCTTTTAAATTTAGCATCAGCTACAGACCGAGAGCAGCTAATGAAGTTCTGGATTTTTATTGAGATGCAACAAGAATGAAGTGGCCATGATGGATCGGCACAGGGCCTGTGTCAAGATTATCGATGATCAGGAGCAAGAAGCTGCTGCGCCACAAGGCAACCTAGGTAGGGGGGATATGTGAAAAAGACTTACCTCTGTCCAACAAGGAGAGGAGCTGGCAGGATGCCACACCAAAAGCAGAGCACGGCGAAAGTGAAACTGCGGCATTCCCGTCCACCGCGGTGAGGAAAAAAGAAAAAAAAAACCCTGCCGAATTGGAAGGAGCCAGGATTGGCTCCTACGTCGGTGTGGGCATGCTTCATAACAGTGTGCCAGAGCTGATGCTGCCCAGAACCTCGAAGCCGGGATAAAAGGCCCGGCAGGAAATCAACAGGAAGGACCAGAAGCGAGGTCCTCAATCGGCCTGGACGAGCCAGATGCTGAAGGCAGTCCCAGTTCAGGGACGTGGTGGATACCCCAGGAGGGGGTTCTTTGAAGAGTCAGAGCCAGAGACAACTCCATAGCTTGCCACAGGATACTCCGTGGACATCAGAGATCCACAGCACAGACTGGATCTCAGCAGAACCAGATAGAGAATGGACCAGTGGAAAACAAACCCACGGCAGGTACAAGACTCAAGTCGAGAGTGGGATGCCAG
Organism: Gavialis gangeticus; assembly: GCF_001723915.1. NCBI lineage: Eukaryota > Metazoa > Chordata > Crocodylia > Gavialidae > Gavialis > Gavialis gangeticus. The sequence goes on from NW_017729031.1 coordinate 78,357,390, forward strand.
GGAACATGACAGGCTGGGACCAACAAGATTCATGAATAAGGCAAGGTGCAGCAGAGAATAACCGGGTCAAATAAATGTCCCAGTCACACCGTAATAAATGCAAAGGGCCAAGACACCAAAGGGTGCATAATAATAACCCCCGTGGCCCAGGCAACACCATCTTTGGTTGGCATTAGGCGGGGTGTAGGGAAGGTGGAGCCCCAAGCAGGAAGGACACCCAGAAGAACTGAAGGAAGCTACCAGGAGGGATGGGACAGACCATCTTCCTCCCCGTCAAAATTAATTTTCCAGCAAAGACATGGCAGGGGAGACCCCCTTGGGTACCAACCAAGGTACATTCTATTAACAAGCCTGTTCCTTCCTTAAAGTGACGGGGAAGCCAGAAAAATCCACATGGACTTGATGCACAGGTGAAAGGCATGGGAAAGTTACATATGAGAACAACCATGCTACGCAATGGCTCAGAAATGGACCCTTTCACTGTTAGAACTGAAGTCAAGCAAGGATATGTGTGATTGCACCAATACTTTTTTCCATCCCTACTGCAGCTATTCTGCATCTCATTGATGATAGACTTCTACTTGAAGTCATTATCAAGTAGTTCCATGGATGGGAGTCTCTGACATCTACCAGTTACATTCCAAATACAAGGTAACCATCACCTCCATTACTAGTCTTCGATATGCTGACAATTATGTTGTGTGTGTCCATTCAACTGAGGAGCTCCAGATCAGTACCGATTGCTTCTGAGAAGCAAATGAAATGCTTGAACTCACCATCAACTTCAAGAAAACCAAGATACTTCAGTCCACTCCAAATCAACCAGTTGCTCCATCACATATTACAATTAAAGGGCAATCCTTGGAGAATATTAAGCATTTTCCCCACCTTTCCCAAAAAGTAAACAGATGATGATATTCAACAAGAGATAAAATTTGCCTGTGCTGCCTTCAGATGCCTCTCAAACAGTGTCTTTGATGATCATGACATCAGGACCCAAAACAACCTTCTCGTGTACCATGCTGTTGCCTTCCCTACCCTGTTGTATGGGTGTGAACCTTGGATGACATATCAGAAACACCTGAAAGTTTTGGAATATTACCATCAGTAATGTCTTCAGAAAATCCTCCATATTAGCTGGAAAGACAGAACAATGAACGCCAGAGTTGATTCAAGATAATGTCACCAGCATTAAAGCCATCTTTATATGGCACCCTGCTCCAGGGGATGTCTAAGGACATGTCTAAGGATTCCTGACAACCAGTGTCCAAAGCAGACCCTATACTCCCAACCCACTGATGGTCACCACTCTTGAGGTGGGCAAAAGAAGAGATTCAAGGACACCTTGAAGGTCAATCTAAAGAAGTGCAATATTAATATCAATACCTGGAACTCTCAAGCACTGAATCATCCCCAGTGGCACCATGATGTACAAGACAGATCATTTCAAGCAAACTTGCCTCGGTATGGAGGTGGATAGACAGAGACAATTGGGTATGCAGTACAGTGCAGGGCCGTGGACCCTGATCCTGATGCATGGGGCAGGCAAGGGCGGTGTGGTGCAGGGCCCAATCCAACCTGCAAACCGGCCCTGTAGTATTCATCTGGCCTGTAGGGCCAAAACCTTGAGTGCTACTGGTCTATGATCTACCATTCTAGCTGAATATTGTACTGCACTGGCAGTAGTAATTTACCTGCAAATATCCCAAGGTGAGTAGGAAAGGATTGATGTGACATGACTTAAAGTGTCAGGAAAACTCCTAACAGTTGGCTATAACAGGAAGCCTTGAGCTCCTGTTACTTTAAGGAGAGAAATGGCAACAGCCACTTGTTAACTTGTTTATCCAGACTAGCTACTGTGTTACACAATCAACCATGATTCATTCAGGGACCTGCTCCATACACAGATTCCTGCCCTTGCTAACATTGTTACATGGTACAACTTACTTTTAAACTTAAAGTACATTTGGAAAAGCATCTACAAGCTCTATTTTCACTACAAGTTCACCTTATATAAAAATAATAATAATATAATAAAAGAAAAAGAGAGAGGAAGGAAGAAAAGGTAGAAAAGAGAAAGCATCCCCAAAAGGGGGCAACTATTGCAAAAGGGGCTTTTGCCATATGGAGGAACTTCACATTTGGGGGGGAGGAGGCAGGCAAAAAGGTTTCTTGGTACAAGCCCAGGCTAGAAGGCCCAGGTAGAGAAAAGGGGTGGAGGTCAAGAAGACCAAAGTCTTGACAAGGGAGAGACTATATCATATGCCTACGTGGGCATGGCTGTAGGGGACATCAGAGGCTGTAAATAACTCTTAAGGCTACAGGTGCCTTGCAGGGCACAGACACGCTGACAAGGCCCATTTAGCTTAAAGTCAGGGTCAAAATGGCAAAGTCCAAGAGGGACTTGCTGACCATCAGGGAAACAGCAGCTCAGTCTAAGACCAATTTAGGCAGCCTCCCTTCTGATCAATTACAAATAGCAAGGCATGGCAGTTGAGTGATCAGGGGAAGGTACCTTAGAATGGAGTGGGGCAAGGGTTGCTTGGTCACCAGGGCCTGGAGCCCAAACTTGTTACACTGCCACTGTGTGTTATTGTCCAAGACTTAAACCTGCAATATCAGCAAAACAAATCTATGCAAACTGATATACTTACATTCTATTTGTTGTAATGAATATAGTACAGCATAGAATAAATTTATTAGCAAAAACTTATTAACAAAAACCTTGAAACTGAGGTGCTGTTCTGTGCAGAACATTTTCTTCTGAAGTTAACACTTATTATATTGTGCTGTATTATTCACAATATTCACAGTCCAATTTTAGGGGCCACTCCAGCAAGTGTTTGCTCCTGAGATCAGTTTCATTAACTTGTATGACCTTTTGAATGAATATTAAACAAATGGGCCTACAGAAAAAAGGGAGCAGTATGGCCTGAAGGGTAAAAACAGATGGATTTCTCCTGGGACAGTCTTTTACGCCTACAGGCATACAAGGTCTTGTCCCACACTAAGTACCTGTGAAGTATTGGACAACTCTTTCCCTAGGACAATTAAGTTAATTCCAGTTAACTGCCACTTGTTCCCATAACAAGCTGTACATGTAAAGGGCTATGTGGCTCCTAGGCTTGATATGAATCAATCAGAACCAACTCAAATCTGATGTCTTGTCCTCTGAGGCTAAAACAGACATGTATTCTCTATGATGGAGATGGAAGATGCAAGATTCGCCACTAGAGCTGACTGTTGGCTTGCCATTTTTTTGTGATCCTCTATAACCCTGCTTCAGTGCCTTCTCTTGGGAGGTATAATTAAGCTGATTCTGAGAGAGAGTCATATCCAGTCATCTTTCCTACAGTCCTAGAACAGTAACTGCATATTGACAGCAGTTCTCTCTACTGCGTGTGAAGTTACTGGAAGATTCTGACCTCATTTTGGAAACTCTAGTTAGCCTTGCCTCAAAGATGAAGATTAATTTTATTTCAAGAACCCAGATGTCCCATTTCCTGAACAAAGGCTCTAACTGCTCAGCTTTTGAAGCTAAAGTATCAGAAGGGCTAGCACCTTCCTTCTCCGCTAATACCTGCTAGTCACGGATTTTTAGAATTTTGTGCCTTACACATGCCCACCATTAGTGCATTTGTAGCCAGATACCTGTCTAATTAGTGAGTACCCTACTGCACATGCTCAGTTGCCATATGGATACTCATAGGCAGTAAAAATCACATACTGTGTAAGTGCCAAAAATGCCACTAACACAGCTGGAAAGGTGCCATTTAGGCACAAAGTGAAACAGAATTCTGTCCAAGAACCCAGTTTCTCCAGAGAGATACTCAAAGGATGTTGAGCAGAGCGGGCAAAAGGGCCAGATATGACTTGCCAACTGATTGGATCCAGTCCACAGCTATCCCTGTGCTGCTCTGCATGGGGCGAAGTCCTGCCCACTCCTGCCTGGTGTAACCCACGCCGTACTCCCACCTGCAACCCCCAACAGTTCCAGCCCCAGCCAGCACGCAAAGCTTCCTGGTGGGGCTGCTCCCAGTGCAGCTACAGCTGCCCAGGTAGGGCTTGGTTCCCTCTGCCTCCAGCAGCAGCTCCTCCTGCCCCTTGCTGTGACGCTCTGGAGAGCAGGTAGCACTGGGAAGCAGCAGCGGCCATGGGGATGTGTGCTGGCAGGAGATGCCCAGCCAGGCAGAAGGGAAACTGCAACCAGGTAGCTCCTGCCCTAGCATGTGGGGCTCCAGCTCATGCCCGCCTTCCACTGACTCCACCTGCCTGGCATGATGAGAACCCACTGGCAGACAGCTGAGTGGGTGGAAGCCAGGAGCTAGAGCTCCACGTACTGAGACAGAAGCCACACAACTGCAGCTTCCCCCTACTCCACTCCCTGCCTGGCTGGGTGTGTGGTGCCCAGCATGCATTTCCATGGCTGCCACTGCTTCCCCCACACTGCCTGCTACCCAAAGCGGCTCAGCAGGGGCAGGAGGAGGTGCTGGAGGTGAGGGGAGCTGAGCAGTGCTCAGTGAAATGGAGGCAGCTGCACTAATAGCAGCCCTGCCAGGAAGCTGTGCATGCTGGCCAGGGCCAGGGCTGGGTGTGGGCAGGAGCATGGGTGGGAGCATGGTGCAGGCTGCCCCAGGCAGGAGCTGGCAGGGCTCAGCCCCCTGCAGAGTGCTGCAGGGGCAGCTGTGGCCTGGATAGGGGTAGGGACAGCAGATTGCACCTGCATCATCTGGATGAGCCTGTTGTATGCGCCCCCTGTCCCTTCTTCCCTCCCACTCCCAGCCAGCTCCCAGGACCTAGCATACAGGCAGCCGCTGCACCCACACATGCACCCCCCTCTCACTCACACTCACACTCACACTCACACACACACACACACACACACACACACACAGAGTATACAAGAGTAAGACTTTCTTTTGACCTATTATGCAATTGCCTCTATATACTCTACTCAAGAAATATAAATCAGACAAAAAATATTTTTTCAAATAAAATTAAAATATGTTATAGTAGGTGCTTGATTTTTTAGTATTTTTTTAAATCTATAATTTATTAAAATGATACCTTCTGAAAGACTGTGTGCGCACAGCCCTTGACAGCTCACCAAAACTCAGTAAGTGGCCCTCCAGCCAAGTAACTGCCTACCCCTGATGTAGAACAACCTGTAGATAGCTGGAACAGCCACAGAAACAACCAAGTTGTGTCACATCTGCATCAGCTCCAGTCTCTACCATGCTGGGAACAGAATGGCTCTGTCTGATTAGCACCCAGAGGAACCTGACATCAAACTCTCACTAGATTACGACCACGCTGACGAGTCAGAACCCACTTTGTTCTTACCACACAATATTGCTAACAAGTTAAAGGGGAAAAAGTGCTTAAAGAAGCACTCATTGAACCAGTCTATTTTACGCAGGGAGGGTTCAATCCCTCTGGGAGACGTCACTATTCTGTTGTTAAACAATGCTTCTTAAATTTATCAAGTAAACAACTTAATTTAAGATGATTAGTAAGCACTACTCTCCAGCCATTTCTCATTTGTGAGCAATGAAATATTTTGAAGATAAAAATCCCTGAGGAGTGATTGTCTTTAAATCTCAGCACATCAGTGCTCTGGTTCACTTGTTTGACTCTCTTCAACTACTGATTTACATTTAATACTTATCACATTTTTGCCCTTTGTCAAGGGACAATCTGTCTCCCTGGTGGCTGGGGCTACAGCACTTCGTCTTGGAAGGCGCAGATGAAGGGCAATAGCTGCTCGTGCTGTTGAACAAAGCACTGTACTTGGCCAGGGTTTTCATTTCCCCTATTCAATCCCTTTCTTTCTGTTTCTTGCCTGTTTCCCTCAATGGCCTGTATCTGTTTTTGGAGCATGTTCATTTATGTATGTTTTTTATCATTCTTCCGTCGTTTCTTTTGATTACTAATCAAAGCCTTTTTTCAAAGAGTCTCTTTAAACTGTATTATTGTTGATTTTTGTGTAGGCATAGTGGGAATTTTCTTTGATCATGTTTGTTTTGGAAATCCTTCATTTTTTATATGCTTGGGTGACTGAATTATGGCCTCTTGGTATGAATAAGAATCTCTCTACCCTTCTTTTTACACCTGTTTTGGTGATCTGTTCAACTAGGAGAAGGAGAGTGCTTTTTGCCGTTTGTTCTTTTGTGTTTTGTTTGTTTGGCAATAAAGTGAATGGTTGATGGTTCCACAAATGGAGATTACAGAAGAGATGAACTAAGAACCTGCAGAAGCTGAACTATCGGAACTCTGGCTAAGCCAGAGCTGAGGAGGATCTCGCCCCGCCCCAGCCCCTACTTCGCCCAGCCAGGGAGCCGTGCAACCAGGCTGCGCAAACAGGCACGCTTGTCTGCCCGGCACGAAAGTTAGCATGGGAGTTCACGCAGAAGGACTAGTGGGAGGGCCTGAGGCCCTGCCAGTACACCCCACTAGGGAAGCCAGTACCAGCCATAGCCAACCCACCAGAGGCATGACACAGATGGGCACACATGGATGGGGTCTCTGGCACACCAGCTGGAGGAGCTCCAGGCCACAGTCCAGAGACTGCATGATATCAGGGACTGTGAGCAGGAGATCAACTCCTACTTCCAGGCCCTTCACCCCTGGGAGGCAGAGGGTAGACCACGGTCACCTTCCAGGACAAGGGAGGACTCAGGGACCTCCCCTTCTGTCTAGCCACGGGGGTGAACCAAGGTAGTCAAGGGCCCTAAGGCCTGCTGCACCAAGGTCCCCACCCTGCTGGAGCTCTGCAACAGGTATGAGTCTCTTGCAGCCCCAGCAGAGCCTGCCAAGCTGCCAACTCCCGCAAGCAACATTGGCTCAACTACAGCTACTGCCCCTGCTCTCCCCAAGACAAAATGCAAAGTCCTTGTCATGGGAGACTCCATCCTGAGGGGAACTGAGGGGGCAATCTGCTGCCCCACCCCTTTAGCCCCTGAAGTCTGCTGCTTCCCAGGAGCCCGTATCCAAGATATTGCAAAGAAGATCCCTGGGCTCCTCCAGCCCACTGACCACACTACCCTATGCTCCTTATCCATGTGGGCACCAATGACAAGGCTCAGAGCAATCCCAGCCAGGTCATGAAGTGCTACAGGGATTTGGGAGTGGGGCTTAAGGGGTTGGGGGCACAGGTGGTGTTCTCATCGATCCTCCCTGTCTCAGGCTATGGGCTGTGGAGGGAGAGGAGGATCAAGGTAGTGAACCAAAGACTGCAGCACTGGTGTTACTGGGAAGGCTTTCATCGGTCCCAACGGATGCTCCTGCCCATTATGAGACAGGAAGGTCTGTGTGAGGGAGATTCCTTACCCTCCATCAATGCTGACCTTGTGAAGGAACACCTTGAGAGGCTGGATACCTTCAAGTCAGCCGGCCTTGACAGCTTACACCCCAGGGTACTAAAGGAGCTGGCGAGGATCATAGCCCAGCCCCTGGCACAGATCTCTGGGAACTCCTGGTGCTCCGGTGAAGTGCCCAAAGATTGGAAGAAGGCCAATGTGGTGCCTATCTTCAAGAAGGGGAGGAAAGTGGATCCACCAAACTACAGGCCCATCAGCCTGACCTCTATCCTACGGAAGATTCTAGAAAAGATTATCAAAGAGACCATCCTCATCAGACTGGCCGATGGCAACATCCTAGCCAGCATGGGATTGTCACAGGTAGGTCCTGCTTGACCAATCTTATTTCCTTTTACGACCAGGTGACCTATCACCTGGACAAGGGGGAAGAGATTGATATCATATATCTTGACTTTAAAAAATTTTTCGATCTGGTATCCTATGGTCACCTCTTGGCAAAACTAGCCAACTGTGGCCTCGGCTTCTCCACAATCTGCTAGCTGGGGAACTGGCTACGTGGTTGGACCCAGAGAGTGGTGGCTGATGGAAGTCAATTGTCGTGGTTCGCTGTGACCAGTGGGGTCCCTCAAGGCTCTGTCTTTGGGCCTATATTGTTCAACATCTTCATTAATGATGTGGACACTGGCGTCAGAAGCAGACTGGCCAAGGTCGCGGATGACACCAAACTTTGGGGTAAAGTGTCCACACCTGAGGACAGGAGGGCAATCCAGGTTGACCTCAACAGGTTCAAGAAATGGGCAGATGAGAACCTGATGGCATTTAACACCAAAAAATGCAAGTTTCTCCGCCTTGGGAGGAAAAATCCTCAGCATGCTTACAGGCTCGGCAGTGCTGCACTGGCTAGCACTTTGGATGAAAGGGACTTAGGGGTCATAATTGACCACAAGATGACCATGAGCCTTCAAAGTGATGCTGCAGCTAGTAAAGCAAGCAAAATGCTGGCTTGCATCCATAGATGCTTCTCAAGCAAAGCCCAGGACATCATTCTCATATTTTACTTGGCCTTGGTGAGGCTGCAACTGGAGTACTGCGTCCAATGTTGGGCTCCATAATTCAAAAAGGACATGGAGAAGCTCGAGAGAGTCCAGAGGAGAGCCATGCGCATGATCAGAGATCAGGAAAACAGACCTTACAATGAGAGGCTGAGAGCTATGGGACTCCAGCCTGGAGAAGCATAGGCTTAGGAGTGATCTGATGGCCACCTGTAAGTTTATCAGGGGTGCTCATCAGGATCTGGGGGCATGTCTGTTCACCAGAGTGCCCCAAGGGATGACAAGATCAAACGGTCACAGACTCCTCCGTGACCATTTCAGGCTGGACATAAGGAAGAACTTTACTGTCCAAGCCCCCAAGGTCTGGAATAGACTGCCGCTGGAGATGGTTCAAGCACCTACATTGAATGCCTTCAAGAGACATTTGGATGTTTATCTTGCTGGGATCCTATGACCCCTGCTGACTTCCTGCCCTTTGGGCAGGGGGCTGGACTCAATGATCTCTCAAGGTTTCTTCCAGCCCTAATGTCTATGAAACATGCTTAAAATTAATCTGACGTTCAAGTAACTTCCTGAACTTAGGCTGTGGAAATCTCTCTGAAGACAGAAGATGGCAGAGGGAGTCTTTGACCTAATACACTAGAATCTCTCTGATAAATATTAATGTGATCAAAATAATACTGGTCATTCCAGATTCCTCAAGTGTGAAATTTGGTTAGGTATATCCACGTATCTTATGATTAGAGCTAACACCCTTCACATTGACAAAAATCTACAGAAATATTACAACTTGACTATGGTCAAAAGATATTTCTTGTGTCCAGCCACAGACAGTGCAAGAGAAAAATCAGACTGAATTATTTGGGGCAGTATGCAGTCTGATCATTCCCAGACCCCTCGCTGATTCAAGTAAAATCCCAATCCCCCGCCCTGGGCTGGGCTGGGGTATGCTGTCAGCTCCAGAGAGCAGGGCTGGTCCCACACCTCTGCTCCCTAGCTGGAGCAATGAGGGCTGGCTGACAAGGGGTACGGCAGGGCAAGCTCAACTGGGGATGCAGTCCAGTTTGTGGGGGCGGGGGGCAGCAAGGACTTTTGCCTCACAATCACTGCTCTGGAGGAGTGTTTTGAAAATACTGGCAGATGAATGCATTGTAACTTCCTTAATTTCAACAGAAGAACAGAAGCCTAGCTGGATGCATGCAGACACCCATTTTCTTCATGCTTTTTCTTCATTAAGCTAGGAAGTCAGGTAACCCATCTGTGTTCTGGCATCCCAATAAAAACACGTAATTAGTGCCACATTCATCTCTCAGTTTTGCCATATATACCTGTGTTCATAAACAGGAGGCTAAATTAAAGTAATCATTTTAAAGTTTTCATTTGGGCTTTGTGATGGATTGCATCTTTTTCATAATACAGTGGCATAATTATTAAGTGGCAAAAACAACATTACACCTGCTCTGCATTCTTTATAGTGGTTGCTTAAAACATGGGTGTTAGCAAATATTACAGAAAGCAAAGGAGCTCATTGTCTTCTGAAAAAGTAGCATTTCAATGTGGACCAGCTGCCTGTAAAGCTCAGCCCAGGAGTTAAGGAGTGGCACAACAGTGTGATTTGAATTTTGGCTGCTAGAACCTCTCATAGAGTTTAACTTCAAAGCAAAGATACAGCTGCTTCTCCCTGCTCTCCAAGGGCATTCAGTAGTTCAGGAATTTAGCAGTTCAGAGGTGGTGGGGCAGCCTTCAAATTTTCTTTTACTTCAATAACTCGGGAGAACCCAATTTAGCTTTTTAAATTAAAATCAAACTAAAGCAGCTGTGTCAGGGGACGGTGGCAGAGACTCTAGGGCACAGAAAAATCCAGCAACTTACAACTGTTCTTCATGTGCTTATTTAGTGATTAAAAATCAACAGGAGTTAAAAGCAGGGCTCAAAATGTTCCTAAGGTAAAAAAGGCATCTGGGAATACAGTCAACAGCAATAGTTTCAAGAAAACAGGTTTAAGCAGAGGAAGAGAAGTAACTTCAATACGATGTATTTTTTAGACAAAAGAAAAATTCTAATTTTCTCCCTCACAACCTTATGTCTTTTTTCATACTGTTCTCTACACTTGGAAAGTCTATTAACTTTCGTATCTCTCATAAAATGTATTGCTTCCCAGCTACCCTTCTCCTATAATACTTCTTCTAAAATCTCCTGCTTGTGGCCTCAATACTACATTTAAATAGAGCTGGGCAAGAAATGTGATTTTTCAGCCCCAATAACTGTAACGCTTTTTCTCATTAACTTCCTCTTACAAATGAAAAACTGAAACAGAAAATGACTCCAAATAACAGAAATGAAGACTTGTTTTTAAAAAAAATCATTAAAAAGTGCTGGAAAAGTGTTCTACTATTTTAAAATGTAAAATATGACTAACAAAGAAACTATTTTTAACAAAGCCTGAAAATTCTAAATGTGTCCATGTATTCATGTCACTATTTACATATTTGTACTTTTACTATTCTGAAGTCAAAATTCCAATCCTTTGCTCTGGAACACTTGCTCATCTTTTAGACACATGTTAATAAGCAAACAGACTGCTCAATTACCCCAATCAAATCATATAACCCAGTGAAACAAAAATATAAGACCGTTTAATTATTGTGTCCATACAATCCCCATACTGCCCCTAAAGGCCTTCTAGGATGGAGCAAAGGTGGGTTTTGCAGCTTGCCTCAAAGGCTAACATATTCCTGAAGTTAAAGACAAAGAAAAGGAAAAAAGTTTCTAAGGTCACAGGCTCTAATGCCCTGCCAGTACAGGCAGTCCTCAACTTACAATGTTTCGAGTTACATTTCGCACTTACAACGTTTATAAATTGACTCCCTGTTTCAACTTTCTGATGTCAGTTTTGACTTTACAACACTTGATCTGACGCCAAACCATGCCAGTGAACAAGTTCGCTGCATCACCCATCTCCCTGGAGAACATCTGTCCAAACTTTCTTGGACACTTTCTTTAAGAGAGCAGACAAGACTCCAGTAAAATCTGCAGCCAAGACTCCCAAGAAGACTCCAGCCAAGAACCCTTCAAAAAGTCCAACCAAGAGCCCTTCAAAACGTCCAGCAAAGTCTCCTCAAAGAAGTCCTTCCAAATCAATATGATTGCTATTTACAGTATAAATACATTATATTAGCTATATTACTAATCTATAATTGATTGGGTACAAAATTCTGGGTTATTTTTGGTGAAAACAGGGTATTTGGCCTTGGTTCAGGAACCAATCCCCCATTTATAACATTGTTTCCTATGGGAAAATCAGTTCCGAGTTACAACGTTTCAACTTAAGACGTGGTTTTCAGGAACCAATTGTGTCGTAAGTCTGAGGACTGCCTGTACTTTGTCACTCTTATACAAATGAACTTTAGCCCCGTTGATTTATTCCTGCTGATTCATTAGTCCCACTTCCCTTGTCTCCATTCATCATTTACTTTATGAATAGTTGCTATTGTCAAGTCCTTGAGGCAGGGGATTCATCTTCTAGCTCCTGTTAGAATTGCCATATGTACATATAGCATTCTCCTACCACAGACTATGTTTCTCAGTCTACATCCATCCCTGGACTATAAATCCACCTCTAACTTTAGCTCCATGTTTCACAACACATCCAGGATGCAGGCCAACAATCCAGAGCCGTGCTTTTTACTTGCTCTATATATCCCCTAGCCATACACAAGGAAATTTGAGGATCTGTTCAGTTTTACTATGTCATGCACAGTTCTGTGTGAAAATGGCTAAAAGAGAGGATTTACATACTCTACCACACACAGAAATATTAACAAAAACTGATTTGTTTGCCAGAGAACTTGACAACAAAAAAATCCCAATAAGTAACAACATCAAGGGACTTCTGAATTCCAGCTGTGTTTGTCAGTGCCTGCTACCTGTTATAGGTACTTAAGTTCCATAAAATAGGGGCCAGGTTCAATTCGCCATACAATTTGCCCTTTTTGTGTGCCAGTCACTCCCCGGTTCTTGGAATCCCAGAAATTAGCTGGAGAGTTCTCATCTACAAGAGCAAAAAGAAAAAATGTTCTCTATAATGGTAACAGTAACAACAGCTATTAAAATAAATGTGTATTCTTCCTGTCATGTGATGATAGGGGTCACTGGACTTGACATGTAATGACTAATCAACAGTTAGTAAAGAAGTATTTCTTCATAACATGTTTTTAAGGTTGATTGTGGCCCTTAAACTGATAGTAAGGAAGCAAGATTAAGTTCTGAACATATCACAGTTTATGTTACAAATAACATTATTCATTTTATCACAGTTGTTGATAGTTTTTACCCCCCTCTCCCCACACACACTGCTTCCTTCCACCCACCAAATGAAAAAGGAGTTTGAAAGATTTTGCTTGTAACTGTCAGTAGATGCGTTGCTCTTAAAAACAGCTTTATTAACACTTGAAAATGTATAATAAATCTTTTGAAAAAAGGGAAAAGCCACATAACACAAAGATCACAAGACAACTTTGTTCTGCCTTACAAAAAGTAGAATATTTGTTTGCAGTGGTTACTCATTCAGTCCAAGATGATGGAATTCCTGGAAGAATCAAATTAACTGGGACAAAATCAATGAGTCTTACTGTACTGCTGATCATGAGATCAATTTATGCAAAGGGAACAGACACATGCAGAGATACAGTAAATATACAGCTTCTTATTAAAGGTGACCTGAAAAGGTAAAGTATCAAATTCCAAAAACTTTTCTAATTTAATTCTAAATATCTAGGCTACACACAACATTGCAAGGTCAAAGACCAATATATTTTTCACCATGAAGGTGCCACTGTCCACCACTGTCATAGCTGTCCAGCACTTCCAACTATGTGGTACTGAAACCCAAGAGATGGAGCTGCAATTTAGGCACATAAGGGTTTTAAGTATATTTATTATTTTTCAAAAATAGAGAAGATATTTTATCATCTTCAGAGAAGAAGCCAGGAAATTTAAATGTTCTGAAGCCCTAGTCTGTCAGGTGCCAGTACCTGCTCTGAGGTGTCTTAACACTCAATCCCCAGGTTTTTGGGGTATTCAAAACCTCATAGGATGTGCACAGCAGTGTTCTGGATCAGGCACTTGCTAGACACAGAAATGGATGGGTAGTTCAAAGACACGGTTTTTTAGTCACAGATTTGACAAGCATACCACAATTGTTCTCTATGAAGTAGCAAAGGATGATTGGGAGAAGAAAGTGCTAATATTAGTAAGCTAATTAACATTTTGTTCTTAGCTTCAATGCAAACAGATTTTTATTTTTTACCAGTTAATAACTCTATTTTCAACTTCTCATGCAATTCATTCTTGAATGAAAACAATGCAGAGCAAGAAATGGTAAAAGGATAAACAGGAATCATAACCATCAATAAACAAGCTGGTGTGAATCATGGTGAAATTATTCCATACAGGCAGTTATCACAAAGTTTTCTCCATTATTTTACTCTTTTAGCTGAGGCACTGACTTCTTAAGCTAAGCACGTAAGTGGGCTCACAAGGCCTTTTTCCCTGCAATTGCATGCAATATCTATGTTACCCTTCTAAAATCTGTGCATTTCACAAGGGTTGATTGCATCCTACCCTCCTAATATGCATTCAGTGAAACTTCAGCCCACTACAGGTAACCCCCGCTTAGTGCTCTTAATTGGTTCCTGAAAAACCGAGTGTTAAGCAAAATGAACATTAAGTGAAACTGAAAGTATTTGATGATCCAAGATGGCAACCTCAAGTGTTTTTAATGACCCAAGATGGTGACCGCAAACGTTAAATGAAACTCGCTGAGTGTCAAGTGAAATCAGGTATCAATTTACAATCAGCATTATAGCGAAATAGCGCAAAGCAAAACAGCATACTGTTTGCTTGTACTGGTTGCTTGTACTGAGGGTTGACCATGCAGCATATATTCATTTAATTATATTCCTACATATAGTTCTTCTGACTTTGATCTAAGCACCTAAGTAAATAAAGGATTCAATATTATGAATATTCCTAGTGATTGGTACACTGCTTAAGAAAGAAGAAACAGTGATTGAGCTTTCTTAATTAAATGCCAGAAATCTAACAAGTTCCTCTCCCTCTATTTTAATCTATTTTGCTCGGTGTAGGTACCATATCCCACCACATAACAACTAGCACAAGAAGTGGTAAAATTCACTTAAGTGCATATAGGTACCATACAAAATAAAAAAATACACATTGGTGATTTTTATCATGTAATTTAGAGTAACTAAATTGTATTTATTGATGTAATTAAAGTAAAAAGACAGGGTGGCAAGAGAACCAGACTCTTTTCCAAGGTGTTTCACAGGTTTCATGGGAGACCTTAGCCTGGCCATATCATCTCTCTATGTGTCAATTTTCTCATCTTCCTTATTTTGGAGTCACTCTTATGGAGCTAAAAAATATTTAGGTTAACTATGAACTTTTTGATCTTCAAACAGAAGGCACTATGGATGTGCCAGCATTATCAGCCCCAAAAATGGAAGAATGAATTTGTCCGTGGATTATCTGATAGTTCCTCACCGATTGTTCTGGAATAGGCTGTGGTGCCTGTCCATTAAACTGGAGGACCTCCAGAAATTCCCAAAAGGCCAAAGTAGTCAGTGTGCTCCACATAATGTCTGAAACTCTACTTTGTCCTGTTAGTGTGCTTCTACTTGTACCTAATTATCAAGGATTTCTCCACTTACAGATGTTCTGAGGAGAGGACCTCCATAGAAACATAACTTAGAAAAAGTATGACTTGTTATCTCCATAGGGCTGCTGGGAAGCCAAAGTGTAATCGCTTGCCCGCCACTCTTTCCCAAACCAACTCATACTCTATTTTCTTTCCCTCTACAGAAGGTAAGAAATAGATAATACCACAGAGGGAGCTCACTCCCATTTCCACACTCAAGTGAAATAAATGTGTATGGATAGGATCTTCACCATCCCAGGTCTAGAGCTGTGGACAATCTGGAGCATTACCATCAACTCCTAGTCCCAACCACTATAACATCCCCAGTCTAAAGCAGTTTCTTTGATCTTTAAGTAGCTTCATAATCTCCAGTGTTCCTAGTTAAGGCTGCTTTCCTACATAGATTTACATGTGGCTACCTCTTCACCAATGAGACACGCCTAATGCATCCAATCAAGCATATGCACAATTAATACTTAAACCATTCTAATATTATAAAAGCCTTTGTCTGTCTGTCTGTCCATAATGTTTTATTTGCACTCTGATTGGTGTATGAAACAATCAGATTGCTCGAAGAGCATTCCAGACAGGAGGTGGCAGCACACCTCCATGATAGCGGTGATGGAGCGGATGGAACTGCGGGGTGAGGCCTACAGCACTGGCCTCACCCCACTCCACCCCTCTTCCAGCCCTGCTTCCTGGAGGCAGTGGTGGCACGGGATGCTGGCCAAGGAGTATGGAGGGGCAAACTTTCCCCCCTGCCCCACTCCTGGAAGGTGGCAGCGCTGGCCTTGCCCCCTGCTCCAGCCTTGCTGCTAGGCCCCAACAAACGCTGGCAGGGAGGGGGAGATCACAGGGAGGAGGCGGGGAGAAAGGCAGGAAGACGAGGGGGGTGCACAGTGGCAGCCCCCCACCACTGCTGCCACTGGGCCCTGAGAACAGCCGGGGGAGAGGGAGCGAGGGAGGGGGAGGGGGTTGTGCATGGCCAGATTCACCGTGGTGGTAGCGTTGGGTGGCAGCTGTGGCCTCCACATGCAAGCTTCCCCCCATCCCCTGCACCTCGGAGGTGGTGGCGCTGTGGGGTGGAGCGACCATGGGGGGTGCACAGAACTGGATGGGGGAATGCATGGGGCAGGAGGCAGAGTGGTGGCAGTGCAGGCCGGTGAGTGATGGCATTCTTGATGGGCAGTTGGCTAGTAAATACATATTCCCCTTCATTCTGATGCAATGTTTTTCAGGGTCAATGAAAATCAGTTCAAAGCTGTAGTATCACCACTTACAAATGTACTGTTACCTATGTATTCTTTTCTTCAAAGATTACAAGACTACAAGATTCTTTCTCAAAGTAAATCCTGCAAATCTTTGTTATCCAAAGTTAGCTATTAACTGTACTGAAAAGTCCCCTATGTATTGAAACTCTAATAATTTCAAATTATTCAGTGTTCCCATTATGTCAAGGTAACTACAGTTGTTTTATATGACAAAAGCCAGCTGCTCTAACATGCTCTTGCTTTTCTGAATTAAATTATGTAATTGTTTTAGAGAGAGTTGTATTTATCATCACATGCCAGGGAAAAGACATTAAGTATATAGCACACATTAGCATGAAAATACTTGAAGTACCTTGTTCAAGTAGCGGACAGAATGCAATAAATATTTTAAGCAATGAAGTATAACCTTAGCAGCAGTGTCTCTAACAACACTTGGGGTGGGGGGTGTTGTTTTGTTTTTAAAGGTTAATCCAAAACACCAATTAATGCAACTGGAGTCTTTCCATGGACTTCAACAGGCTCTTGAACAGACCCTAAAAGAACAAATTTCACAAAAGTACCCCTGAAATCTTGAGCCTATCAATCATTGCTGAAGATAGAGCAAAGACTAGTTGAGGAATCCATATATTTTTCTGAGACCTTAACTGTTTTTTCCAGGATGTAAAATAAAACTCTGGATAAAAGTTAGCACCCTGTTTCTCTCTAATTTCCAACTAAACCTGCTAAAGCAAGAGCACTCATCCTAAGTGGTTCAGCTACCAGTAAGAGAGACAGTAGGTGAGAGAAATGGAATCAAAATGATACACAAATGAAAGGCAGCCCAGAACTTCCGATACGCCATGGACCTATATTTTGTTCTGGTCTAAGGGTATCATTTTTCTTTCTGTTGTTAGAATTATTCCACAATCAGATCATGTTAAACAGATCATCCCACAATACTCTTTAAGAACCTCCAGATAGCTGTTTCCCATCTCTGCAATGTTTTCTTTTCCCTGATGTTCTTTTGAATATGCATTATAGACTGATTATATCACATCTGTCTGAATCCGTTCTGGTACTACCTATTCTCTTCCCCATGAGCACACACTTTGCTGCTACAGTTAGTTTTGATTCATAAGAGTTTATGAGTCAGTCCTGTAACAATTCTTTCCCTGTCCATACCCATTTTTTTCGACTCTGACAACGTTGCATCCTGCTTCTGCAGCGTTTGCCACTCAGGTACAGTCTTCACAGAACTGACTGTTGAAATTGCTCATAATTCTGTGAGAAAGTCAATTAATTTCCCTCTTGAGCACACTCTGGCAAGAGGGAATTAGCAACTTAATTGTTATAGTGAAACAAAACCACTGGACAATAAGTTTTCACTTACAGAAGAAACAGAGGGAAGAAAGGAAACAATATAAAAAAAGAGAAATGTAAGTTAAAAAGTTTTAAAAGCAAATTAAAATACATAAATTAATATATGGAGGTTTTTTTTTTTTATTAATCACATTAATACTGTGCACTAAAAACAGCCACTTGGGATGCACCCAATTGTTTAATATTTTTCTCAAAAGTTATTTAAAAATATATATTTTTGTTTCTGTCCCTACCAGGATTATAAAGTTAGAGGAATGCAGTTTGGAAGACTTAATCCTTTTTCTTCCAATCTGCTGATTAATCTTTAAGGTCCTGAGTAGTCTTAGCCATTTTTTTTAAGTTTGCCGCATAACAAATTTCCCCTTGGGCCTGGTAAACCATCTGGTTGGTCAAGATATTTTGTAACTGAGACACTGTTAAAAGGCTTTTGTCCTGTTTCTTAATCATCATCAGGTAGGCTGCTCCTGGCAGCTACAAAGCCTTAATTAAATCCTCTTCACATAAATGGCATAATCTGCCATTACATTTAACGCTTTGGACATGCAAATGAATAGTCTCAGTTCACATTTTAAACCCTCTGCCTGTCTTCACCACCCTAACTTTTGTGCTCCCTCTTGAGAGCACTAAATACAAGCATTTCTTTGTGTTCTCCAAATTATATGCCAAAGAGGTGTTAAGATTATTGACTGCTCAGTTAGTTGTTTTAACTCCTTCTTTAGCTCCACTAGCTCTTTAACTTGTTTTAGGAGTGATTTCTTAAGAGCCAGACACGCATTGCTCTTTCAATGAAAAGAAGTTGCTGTACCTTTCCTTAATCAATTTTTATCCCTTCTCTTTGTTTTGATCACTGTATCCCAAACTTGTTTACTTATACTAATAAGTCCCTGGTACAAATTTCCCTGTTCTGAATATCAGTAGAGTCATCTCTTGAGTATCACATTAAGATCTGAGAGAGGTAGCTGGCCATATTAGTCTGAAGGCAGGTAGAGTCTCTAAGGTGTCACCTTCCCTGCTTTCAAGTTCTGAGGCATACTGCAATTCAGGACTAATTGAGCAAAGAAAGTATTCTGGGACTGCAGTTCACAATTATTCACTTAGTTTAAATGAGAACATTCTGGGAATATAAAGCACAGACTACCAAAATGGAAAGAAAAGTATTTGTGTTTTGTACACGGAAGAGTAATTTAAAACATTTGCTTATAAATTTAAAAAAATCTTACCCCTCCTCTGAAAATGAACAGTCATATAAAAATCCACCCAAGGAAATTTTAAAATGAATGGCAGTTTCACCAAGTGGTCCTGTGGCCTTCAGTCTGTTAAGCCAAAGAACTGAGGAGGCCTAGAAAGCTCATGTCAGGATTACTGAAAAGTCATTCATCCATAGGTGATTTCAATTTCAAGCAATTCTAGCCCCTTTCTGGCAGCTAAACATGCTATTGCTTCAGTTGTCTGTGTTGGAACGTGTACCAGATAATGTTTATAAACATCAGTTACCAGAACATACAACATACAATAAATACAGCAG
Source organism: Gavialis gangeticus (assembly GCF_001723915.1). Taxonomy (NCBI): domain Eukaryota; kingdom Metazoa; phylum Chordata; order Crocodylia; family Gavialidae; genus Gavialis; species Gavialis gangeticus. Next base: position 78,376,634 of record NW_017729031.1, read on the forward strand.
TCATAAACCAGAAATTTGTCGTTTTGAACTGCAGCCTTAGGAAAGCAACAAATGTTGCCTTAGGAAAGCAACAAATTAGTGTAAGGTCTCATACTTCAGCATTAGCAATGATGACCAAATTAGGCCCCCAAAATCCAATGGCTTCAAATTCTGCCTTCTGCAAAAATGGATAAAGCTGCTGCTGTCAAACACTTTTCAGTTTTTTGGACTGAGGAATAGAAAACAACTCACTGTTTTTTTGCCTTTCCTGACAGGTGAGGACAGCCTAATTCTACACAAGCATTCTGCAATGATAGTACTCATATATAATGTGTACACCTGTGTGTACAAACTGGCAGTGGCATGCACAGCCATTCACCAGTACCAGGAGCCCCAGAAAATCAGTGTAATTCAGGGTGGGGTACCCAGGATGGGAGGGGGGGCGCTAGAGGGTCCATAGGGTTGGGGGTGTGGAGGGGGAGGTGCTGGTGAGTCTATGGGAGAAAGGGAGACCAATAATAGCCCAGTCCAGGTCGGGGGGTGTGAAAATAGCACAGCTCTGGCTCAGACAAATGGCTGGGCTGCAAACATGTACAGGCATTTGCAAGACTGGATTAACTAAATCTTGATCTAAATTAGTTCACCTACTCACAAGGTTAGGTCAATCTAAATGTAACATCTGTATGGGCGTCTTTATTTTATCCTGCTTTCCTATAGCAGGGAGCAGCAGTGGCCCTGCTGTATCCTTACCCCTTTTTATGAAAGTCTTGGATAATGGACTGTCTCTATGCACATAGGCAGGGTGAGGCATTAACAACTTTTGAGCCTGAGCTTGTGGAAGTGAGCCAAATGTTGTTTGTACAGGCAGAATCACTATGCCTATGTAACCTCTGGGGACTCCAAAACCAGATAATATTTGAAATGAGAAACAGAGAATTACAAAGGAAGTCTTACAAATACTTAATAAGTTTGTGTTTTTAGAATGTTACGGATTAAAACACCAATTTACATCAAGTTACTGCTATACATTGGTTCATTGTTCTGTAGAAAAATTATGACTTTGTGATAGAGAAATTAATCCAATCAAAATGCAGTTGTTATCAAAATGTTACAAAATGTGCAACAGCAAAAAGTGCCATAATATTCCACTTGGAATTATTTTTCTTCCTTTGTAAAAAGTAATGAGTCACAGCTTTATCACCCCATTCATTAGATACAATCTGTAAATAAAGAATAGCCATGAGAGATGTACCTTTTTACTAGTTGCCAATCATTTTTTTAAACCCATGCCTGTTTCAGGAACTCCACAGTTAAAATATCTTATGTTGGCTAAGATGATTAATTATCCCAGTTACATAATTAAAGAGCAGATGGCTCCACTATACCTAGTGTTCCACATTTTTGGTTTTTACCAAATTTCACTGATAAATTATCTGATTTTTTAAATTGAAATTATTTGGTTTTTACTGATTTACACCCATTTTTCATGCACCCCCCCCGTGCCTCCTGGGACCCATGCAGCGATAGAAGCTGCCACCCCTTCCCTGTGCCCACCCTGGCTGGGCAGTGCCTGGTAGGGTGGGCACAGGGATCCCTGGGAGCTTCATCCCCTCCAGCCCGGCAGCGCAGCCAAGGCTGCCCCAGCCCCCACCACTCCAGGCCCCCCCCAAGCAGTGCAGGGCCAGGGTCGGGCCAGTGCGGGGATGCAGCTGGGACCAGCACTGGGCTTTGGGGGCAGAGGGTTCCCCTCCACCCCACAGACTTTCTTTCCCAAGGTGGCACGTGTGAGCATGCATTCATGCGCTCAGCCCCTTTGCCCCCCCCAAAAAACAAACTTATTTTTTTCTCTGATTAAATCCATTTTTTTTTCTTTCTTTTATCCCAATTTCAACCCCATTTTTATGTGTGGAAGATTCCCAGAATTTTTTTTGAAAATAAAAACTGAAAATGCAGAACACTAACTATACTTGATGATGATGGTTTTGTTAAAAACGTGGGAAACACATGATGGGATATACTGCAGTATTCACAAATCAACGCTGTGAAATTATCCATAGGAATTATATTTCTCTTATACTCAGAAAAATCCCAGGCATTAAGTCTCATAGTATAGTCTGTTCAAGTACATAGTACTGCTACCTCATCATTTCATACAAGATTGCAAGCTTCAGCTGATCTTGTTTGCTCCTCTTTCTTCTAACCAGCTGAAATTGTAAACTGGGATTTGAAAATGCAGTGTGTTTCAGCAAAATGTGAATCCAAGCACTTAAAGGGTCAACTATTGCCAAAGGTTGGTAGTCTAGTAAGCAGTGTTCTTGGCCCCAAGTAAAAAAAAAACACATGTTGGCCGACCCCATCAAATATATTTCCATTCCTCAGCACTCATTCATAACAACGATCTGCACTGATGAAAGGCAAGTGTCCCAAAGCATTTAAGGAAGAAAATAGTTTCATTAAACTATTTGTGTCATATCATTTTTTTCCTTCTCTGCCACAGGAAAAAGGATAAATCGCCTGAAACAACCCTCCTCAGAGTCATCTTGTATACATAAAACATCAATAAATTTCACTTATGGAAATGCTTAGAAAACAGAAACGTTTAAAGTCATTAAAAAATGACCAAGCCAGAGGCTAGCCTAATAGTAACAGTGAGTTGAATGGCCATGTATCAACCAGTGCTCATTTTCTGGTCCCAGTTTTTTGGCCTGTAGCATCTGCACTGTTGTGAAGTGTGGGTGAAGAAGGGCTCCGAATCCCTCAAGGACAACTTGGCCTGAAAATAAGAGTCAAACTGACAGGCACACAAGGGAGACACATTCTTGGTAGCCAGAAAAATTATTGCCCATGCTCAGAGGCATCTGTGATGCTGGTTTTAGACAGGCTGACTGTTTTACCTGATAGATGCTTCCTCCCACCATGTCACAGAACACATAATGCAAATGCATTCTTTCTATGAAGCGCTACACTGGAGAACCTTTCAACGAAGTTCTTATAATCACTAGGGCTGTGCGAAGCTTCAGCTGCTGATTCAATTCAGCTTGATTCAGTGGCCGAATTCTGAATCCGAATTGAATCAGGAGACCCTTTAATCTATCCAAATCTAATCAGAAGCCTCCAAATCAATTTAGAGAGATTTGGAAAGATTTGGTGATTTGGACAGACACGGTTCTAAATGTTTTTTCTACATACCACTAGGTAGCAGGAGGCTCATGAATGCGGTGATGCTGGGGTGGATGGAGTGTCCCACAGGAGTGTGTGTGTGGTGGGGGGGGGTCCCAGCGTGCTCAGCAGCAGACCTGGAAGTGGAAGCACTTCTGGTGAAGTTCCAGGTCCGTCAGGGAGTACACAGGGGAGGCCCCCCCTGCACCTTCTGGCTCAGTGACTGGTGCCTCCTGGGTCTGGGAGGGTACCCAGGGTCCCCCCGCAGCCAACTGCCAAGCTGGTGGGGCATGGACGGCGGCCCCCCTGCGTGTTCCCCGACAGACCCAAAAGTGGGCCGGGGTACTTCCGGTCCACTTCTGGGTTAGCCACTGAGCACATGGCCCCCCCACACCGCCTCCTGTGGGATGCTCCATCCACCCCAGCATCACAGCATTCATGAGCCGCGCCTGGTGCCTCAAGTTATGTAGAAAAAACATTTAAAGCTGTGTCTATGTTTGAATCACTGAATCTCCAAATCAACATCATATCTTCAGATTCAGATTCGGCCAAATCGAATTGGGGGCAGTGATCCAAATCAACTAATCAAATCACTGTCCCTGCTTTGGGCCAAATCCAAATCGAATAGGGTCCGTTTTGCACAGCCCTAATAATCATCCTAAGACTCCTTCATGACCAAATGACTGCCACCATCCAAGTAAGGGAGTTTGCTCTAGAGTGGTTTGAACAACCAAGTTTACATTATGTTATCCCTGAATTGATAGACTGAAGAAATGTACATGTTGCTGATAGAATATAATTTATAAATATAGTCAATAAATTTGAAAATAATGAAACAGACACAAGAGTCCTACAGACATAAATAATTACAAACTGGTACAAAATCTATGGTCAGCTAACAAATTTGCAGGTTGTTTCTGTTATTTTGAAAAAAACTAAAGTAATATATTGCAATACTGATCATTCTCAAAGTACTAATCACATTGTGAGACTTTAGCTGTCTTGCAATTTTAAACTTAAATTCATTCCTTTCCTGTAACAAGTTCATAAAAAGTTGGTGGTATATAGCTAAGGGAAGAAGTCATGCCAAACAGACATAATAAACAATAAACAACACTATGTAAAATTTTAGTTATGTGAAACCATGTCTCTCGCTAGCATACAAGGGCTTGTAATCCACAGCTTTACAAAAAATGATGAAGGTTGGCCTGGAAAAGATCATCCTGCAGCAAGCAACATTGTTGTTTGCTTAAACCTATTATTCTCCTTGAGATTTACTTTCTAATCTCTGCTTTTTAATTTTTCTAGAATGCCTTTGTTTTGTTTCATGGGAAGCTTTCTGTCTGATATTGCTTGCTTTTCTCCATTTAAAAATGCTTCTGTGTTCTTTATGTTCTTTATGTTTAATTTTCTTAAATGTTTAAAGTTCAGTTATTAATTCGGACAGTTCAACTTTTTAGGTCTTTTTTAACAATCTTTTAAGTGCCACATATGAAGCACCTGTCATATCTAATTATAGAAGTAAGCACGAAGAAGCCCATTGCTCTCAGCTATATCACAGAAGACACAGAGGAGGATTTCAGCCTGGGAAAGATTTCAAAGCATCTTTCTAACACAGGTTCTCTTTCTTGTCAGGTGTTCTCAAAAAGTAAGTGTCATAGGAGCTGGGGAAACTGATATGCAGCAAGTTTATTTTCTTAACAAATTCATTTTTGTCTTCAGGCGCACTTCACTTGCCTGCAATCAGTGTCTCTTGAAACACACTACAAAGAATGATCTGCCACTTTCTATTTCACTCAAGCTTGAACATTTTTACTCAGTGATTTTTTTTTTAAATTAGAATCCTAATTACACTGTTTGTATTAGTTATTGGGAGTTGGTGCAAAACACTGAAGCTTAATTTTACACAAACCACCAACAGACCCTGATACCTGGGACTTAATTTTCATCTCAGCCCTAATTCCTAATGTGATGTGACTGCAGATGCACTGAGGATTTTACTAAAAACAAAAAATTCTAACAAAACCAAAAATAAGTGTCACAAAAATTTAAAACCAGTAAGTATGAGATAAAATGGTCCTGATTGTTGACATTAGATGATTGACAAGACACACATTTGGTTCTTTACCATCTAACAGTCTTCATTTTGACATTTGTGATATATAATTATCCATAACAATAATACCCCAAACCAGTGGACATAAATTAAAGCAGTGGCACATAATTCACTTTAAGAAGTGAAACAATTTTACTTCTCTCCATCAGTAAAAAAGCTTAAAATCAAACAGAGGATATGTATATGTATCAGCACATATTAGGAGGATAAACAAATTTAGTGACCCAAAGCCTCACTCCACTTCTGGAAGCCTGGCATAGTCATTAATGTATTAATTAATATACCAATTAATTAACATATTAATTCACACTAGTGAGCAAGAGCATCTCTCATGCAATTGATTTAAAATACCCTATAAGTAAGTGAGATCTCTCCTTCAACTTTTTCCTAGTTTTAAATGTTAGGTCACTAAATATAGTTTATAGTCTGTGGTAGGTCAAATAATGCTCTACAACAGTCCGTGACTGTTTCACAAGCTTTCCAGGGGCAAGAAAACAAGTTAACATACACGTATTATATTTAATATACTCCTTAAGTTGCCTGTAAAATACCCACACTTCACTGTATATTCTAGCCTTACCTCACTTCTCCAAAGGGTCTTTGCTGATCCTAAACTGTATTCCTTCATTTCAGACCCAATTAATATATTGGAGAACATTCTGCATCGCTCACCGTTATGCTTATATCAGTCTATTCCTTGGATATGTAGCAATTTTTATAAAAGTTGCCTTCTGGAACCAGACAGTGCAGCTCAAGTTTTGAAGTACTAACACTAGCTAACATAATCATCACTTCTGGATTCTTTCTCTTCCTACTTTCATGAGAAGGAAAGGAGTTTAAAAGGATGTTTGCAAACTTCTAAGGAGTCTCTACTAGCTCTTGACAACTAACTGCCTCTTCTCTTTTGGTAAAGAGCTTATCTAGGTTCAAACATCCTATGTTAAAATATATAAAGTATTACGTCCTTCAAACTAAGCCATTTGTGGCCACTCCCCTCTGAAGGGTACAGGATGCAATAGCCCCATCCTCCCTCCACTTCCTTCCTTTACTTTTCCATGGGAGAATTCCAAAGAACAAGCTACGACCTACATAGCGTCAAGCAGATTGATGTAAACAGGAGGATTTTAAATCCCAGAAATGACAGCTAGCCAGTCACAGCAAAGGATACAGTGGAAACTCTCACTGGTGATGCTATGTCCGTCCTCCCCCCACCAGAATTTCACTACACCGTATGATTTCTTTATAAAAGCATTTATTTTAGAGACGTCTAGGCCACATTGTACATTTTTCTGATGCAAAGATACCTCAGCACAGACAAAGTATTAGGTGGCATAAAGCTGCTACTAGTGAAGAGAGGTAGTTAGCCGTGTTAGTCTGAAGTCAGGCAGAAGGCAGGGTAGAGTTGTACCTTATGAACATCCCTTTCTGAGTGCCAGCATCACGAGCATGGACACAGTTCTCTTTTGCCAGCCGATCTACCTACTAAAATAACTCCTTGTGGTCACAGGTGTAAGTGTATATCAAAACGAAACCTGCGCCACGGTGATCACAGGATCAAGGAAGCCTTGAAGGTGGCTTCAAGCCATCTCTGTATCTAACCTCTGTGTTCCTAAACAGTACTCCCTTTTACTTACCCCAGCTCAGACTAGTCTCTTGGCTCTTCAGAGAGGGCAAACCACTTGTTCGTGAAGCACTTCTTAAATTTGTTTTCTTAAAATATATTTTATTCTTTTGAATAAAAACTAGATAAATAAGAAGCAGCAAAACTGAATGAAAAATAACTCCTGTGGAAACATTCATTCATAATCAAGAGGACTTTCAGAAAATTGCTTCCAATCAAAGAGTTAAGATAGCCTTACTATAAACAGAGTGCTAGAAATTAATATATTATTTATACAATGCCATGAGCATGTATGGCTCTTTACAGACCAATAAGAGATACGATACCTACTCCAAAGGGCAGTGATAGGAGAAAAAAAGCCACAAGAGAAGACTATGAAAAGGGAGATTTAAAATACAGTTGCAAGTTAAGGGCCAGAGAATGATCCCACTGAAGCCAATGGCAAATCAGCCCCAGAGAAGGTTTATAAAGAAGCCAAATTCTCATTCTGTTTATGAAGGTGTCTTATAATTTCTTTGGGCATATTCTGACAGTAGTAAGAGCATTAAGTTTAAATCTATGAATAGAGTGAAAGGAAGGACAAACATATCAGGTACAAGAAAAAAGTCACTTAAAAACCTATTGGCTAACATGGGAGAGAAGCAGCTTTCCTGGTACATAGAGAGTATTTCTCTAAGATGTAACATCCACAGGTACAGATAGGGAGGTGCTACTTTTGTGACTTACTGTGGGGTGAGGGAGGTTGTGGCATTTAAGAAGGAGCTTGCCACAAAGCTGTGGATCAAAGCTCTGAGCTCTGTAGTGGAATTTTGCAAAATGGGAATGCAGTACTTCTTGTAGTTTCTCAGTGAATAGGTGCAGATTTAAATATTCATAATCAGAAATCTAGACTACCACACATCTCTGCTAGCCTTGAGGACTCCTTGCTCCTATACCTCTCTCTCTGTGCAGAAAGACAAAATTGCCACCATGCGAGAATCCGAAAGAAAGATTATAAAAGTTTCCATAGGAAAAAAAATTATTCCACGTATGCAGGAAGCCAAGTTAAAGTCATCTTTGACTAATGTCCTCCTCTTAGAACATAGTAGAGGACAATAACTTAAATGTCAGTCCAAGTTTTTGGCATTTATTGCCCAGTATGTTTTTGCACAGTGGGAAGGAGACATAGCACTTTTTAGCCTGGCCTTTTGATTCACAGGATAGCCATGAATAGGCTTCATATTTTACCAGCTCTTTACTAGATAATTCCCATTTCTAACACAGAACTTCAAAAATGTCCAATTAGTGTGCCTCCCCAAACTATAACCTTCATGAAGGATAAGCTACTGAAATTTAAATGAATGCAGGGGTAAAGATGGGTCTTTTTCTTGTATTTATGTAGACTCTTTATCCTACCTTTTAGCTTGTCCCCATTCATTTCCCTCCCTTTCTAAAAAACTTTTTATTATCATGTAACTAATAGTTCAAACCACTATTAGAACATCTCCATACACTCCCATGAAATATGGGTCCTTGGTGATAGCTGGATTAATTAACTAGAACACAGGACATAAGAAAGGCACTGCAAAAACAAAAGATTTTTTTTCAGATGTGTCACAGAATACAATGGTACGAATAAAGAAAAATTCCACTTCTAAGTATTCAAAGTAGCCAAAGACATAATTTAAATTCAAAGCATTCAAAGACAAAAATAAAGCCCTTCACCCATCTCACTCTGGCAAAGATTCAAAAGTGTAATAACAGGAAGGAAATGACCTCAAGATTAACCTCTTTCCTCAAGAACTCATTAATCCCACTCAGTAAAAAGACATGCATTTCACATAAATTGAAACCTTACATGCATCATTTTTAAACATTACTCAAGTCCAAAAAGACACTTCCACATTTCTCTTGAACTCTCTACTTGAGAAAAAAATCCCATGCTGTGTGAAAATGTCAGACAGACATATCTATGTATATATAATGTTCTAAAAAATATAACCTAAACTTCTGGAATGCCGCCCAACAACAAAAACAGATTCCAAAATAAACAATGCATGATGTCCTCAGAAAAACAAATCATTTAGTTAAACATTTTTTTCTGTAGGAAACAAAGGTGATGGCCCTATACCTATTTCATATGTATGCTGTCAGACTTCATTAAATGTTAGTAAAATGTTTTGTCCTCCTCAGATAAATAAAGCCCCTCCAGAATTGTGAAGTATTGCCATATCTTCCATAGCTTAGAATTTCATGTGGTCAGTGGGAAGTAGGCGAAAATGAGAAGACAGCAAAAAATAGCCAATAAAAAAATAAAGATGTTTAAAGCAGTGGGTAAAAAAAGGAGAACTCTTTTCATGTCTCCTATATCATTCTTTCTTTTTTCTCCATGTTGGTCCATCATTGCTTGCTTCTAGCTTTTTTGTTCACTGAATCACTACATCTCAGGCCGTTACAACTGCTAAATTTTTCCTGTAATGGTCAGTTCATAATCTTCATGTGTGGACATGCAAAGCTGCATGGCTACAAGTACATGGGAGAAGTATACACAGCTATTAGCTATCCCCTCTCATTCCCTCCTCTCTTGATATGCCTATACGTGGCAATAATGGGGACTTGAAATTAGCAAGAATGCCACTTTTTCAGTAGCTTATTGTTAATATCAAAATGTTTGCCATTCAAACTATCTTCCAAGTATTTTGCAGACATTTTTTTTCCATTTTTGCATCTAAGTGAAACAAAATGGGTTATTACTGAGTTTTTATTTATTTCTTACTCTGGCAAACTCCAATCAAAAGTATATTTTTATGGTTCTAAGAAAAGTTTAAAAAAAACAAGTTAAAAGACCACATAAGAATAATTTTACAAAATAAGACTGATTATTAAACATGCTGACAGTGACAACACATTCAATTGCTCCTACGCAGCTGGCAGTATCTATTATCCACTTTCAGGAAGGCTTATTTTAAAAAACAGAAACAAAAATGAAACCAAAAAACCCTCAGAAGTATAGCTGTTTTGCATGTGACCTTCTCTGAGTTGCTAAGGCTTTATGTTCTTACCTTCTCTGAAGGTGGTTTCCTTTGGCAGCAATACTCAAACTTCTGTGTTTAAAACAAATGAACAAACATCAAACCTTTTGTTTTCCAACTTCTGTTTAGACATTGAGGATGCCTGAGCCAACCCATCCTCATTATGGCCCTGACCAGATTAAAAGGCCCACAGGGTTGGATTTATCACAGCAGATCCAAAAGTCCACTGGTACACCACTACATCATTCCCCACTGCAGGACTGCTCAACCCCTGGCCTGTGGGCCAGATTGCACATGGCACATCTTCCAAGCCACAGGGCTTCCCACAGATCTGGAAATTTGGCAACAGGGGACCAGTGCTACCACTTCTCTGCTGCCAAATTTCAAACCCAGAGACAGCCCCAAGCCCTGTGGGCTGGCTGGAGCACCCACCCAGCATGCAGGGTTGAGCAAAGGTGGTACTGGGCCCCAGGGCCCAAACCTGGTGTGGGGGGTCAGGAAAGGGCAGTGCTGAGCCCTCAGGACCTGGTACGTGAGGGGTAGTGTCATGTCCCTGCCCCAGGGATCAACACTCCTAGGGCTCTCTACACATGGGGCAAGAGAGGGCAGAGTTGGACCCCTAAAACCCAATCTTGGTATGTGCAGGGCCCCATGGCCCAACCTGGCACACAGATCAGCTCTGCACCACTTATCTGGCCTGTGGAGCCAGAAGTTTGAGCATCACTCAGACTCATAGAAAAATAGGGCTGGAAGGGACCTCTGGAGGTCATCTAGTCCAACCCCCTGCTCAAAGCAGGACCATCCCCAACTAGATCATCCCAGCCAGAGCTTTGTCTAGCCAGGTCTTAAAAACCTCCAAGGATAGAGACTCCACAAACCTGTCTGGTAACCTGTTCCAGTGTTTTACTACCCTCCTAGTGAAAAAATTCTTCCTTGTATCTACCCTGAACGTCCCTTGCTGCAATTTGAGACTACTGCTCCTTGTTCTGTCATCTGCCACCTCTGAGAACAGTCTAGTTCCATTCTTTTTCGAAACCCCCTTCAAGTAGTTGAAGGCCGCTATTAAATCCCTTCTCAGTGCATGGGATTATTCCGTCCTAAATGCAGGATTTTGCACTTGTCCTTGTTGAACCCTCAAAAGATTCATTTTGGCTCAATCCTTCAATTTGTCTAGGTCACTCTGAATCCTAGCCCTACCCTCCAGTGTGTCTATTACTCCCCTCAGCTTGATGTCATCTGCAAAGCAGCAGTTACAACTAGTCATTTAGTTCAACCTCCTCGCCAAGGCAGAATTATCCCTATCCAAACAATCCTATATAATCCATAATCTAAACTCTACATAAAAGTACTAACAACACTGACACAAGTCATAACACCCTAACCTGCCACAGGTGAAGCAGGGGAACCACAGCAGCCAATGTCCTGCTTCTATAAAAGGTCGTCAATATATGCTCAAGAGATCCCGAGTAAAAAGCTACAAACCCCCACTACAAAGGAAGGCAAAAACCCACACAATCCACACCAATCTGCCCATGGGCTAAAATTTCTTCGTGGCCCCAGATATGGCCACAGTCTGACCCTGAGCAAAGGGGAAAGACCCTCTAGCTAGGAATCTCCTTCTTCGGTCTCAGAGGGAGCACTGACACACCCCAGTCAAAATCACCCGCAGGGCTGGGGGGGGGGGGCTGTCTCTTGGGAGGTGAGGGACACCAGCAGGGCTGGAAGGGGCTATAGGTCAGAAGTGAGGGGCACCAGTGGGGACAGCAGGCTGTGGTTTGGGAGTAAGGAGCACCAGCAGGACGAGGGAGCTGCAGGTCAGAAGTGAGGGGCACCTGCGGGGAGAGCCACAGATAGACCCATGACCTGGTGAGTGAAGAGGACAGGGGGAGCTCTGATTTTCCAAGATAAAAAACCGAAAATCAAACACCAACATTTATAGGTATTTAGAATTTATATTTTATTATAATGATTGGGCACTGGTAGGCTTCAAAACTGCTTTAAAATTGTAAATATATCAACAAAACATTGTGTTCAACTGATACCTATATATATAGTGGTATTTCATTTTAATCATGGAAAAATGAGGGTTTGGGGGATCTTAATCGGAGAATTCGAGATCCTTTTTTAAAATCAGAGAATTTGCAATTTTTAAACAGAGAAAAACAGGATCCCTAGTCATGAAGAGGACAAAATCACTTACACTAACAGATTATTTGCTGTTGTTGTGTAAGTATCAAACTGCCTTGTGTTTAAATGACTAACATTGGATGTAAAGTTATAGTCTAATTTGTCCCACATTAACACCCATAACAAAATAATTGCTGAAAAAATAAGTGTTCATTCTTAACAAGGAAGCTCATAAAGTTTTGACCTTAAGGAGATTGATTTGTTAACTACTATAACTGCAGCCTGAGGACTCTTTTTTTCATCTTGGCATTTTTCTTACTAGCCTATCTACAGCTAAATTACCTGAAATGGGTCAATCCTGCTTCTATTAAGTGAATGAGACTTTTTCTACTGTTTACAAAAGAAGAGGTACAGCTTTTGGGTCCTGTGCTCTTTTCTCTGTGCGGGTATCTGAGCATGAAGTCAGGCCAGATGGTTGTGGAGGTCCCTTCTAGCACTGGAATCTATAGAGTCCCTTTGTTCATCCCTTTCTTTTGGGAGTCTTGAATATGCAACTCAGCAGTAAGACAATGATTATAATCCCTTTTAGGTTTCAGGACTTCTTCTGTAACAAGGGTATAGCTCAGCTTCAGGGATCATCTCAGCATCTCTTAATCAGTTCCCTGATGTTGCTGGGGTTCCAGGAACTGGCAACCCCTTGGTCTTTTCTTTTCTCCATCATACATTTTTTTAAAGAACTGAAATAACATTTTTGGTTGATACTCAATGTGATCAACAGGTCAGACTATGATCTAGTAATCCCCTCTAGCTTTAATTTCAATACAATTTAAATTAAATCTTGCTAGTGTCAGAGTGATGTTGTAGCTGTGATAGTCCCGACATTATGCAAGAGGCAAGGATTTCTTAGTGTGTTATCTTAACTAGACCAACTGTGTAGTTGGAAAAAAGTCAGACAAACTTTCAAATGGAAGACATTCTTTATACATTAACCTTACTGAAACCTTATGCTCAAGTACATTAATATTACTGCAAAACCAGCATGCTAAGCTTCTCTTGAAATTAAATGTTACAACATGTCTGATTTTGGCTACCTACAAAGTATGGTTCAGTGTCTCCAAAACCTACTCCCTGTATCTCTACAGTTTTCCTATTTTGTTCCTTCCTTCTTATGTCTTCTTCTGCCTCCCTCTCCCTTTTCTCTAGCCATTAGCACAGGAACATAAACCCAATAAGAAGCCTATAATACTGCTGCTATATGCATGTCAGAAGTTCCCTCAAAGAACTGAGTATGAGATTCAGCTTTTATTAAGGAGTTTCTTTCTCCTTAGGCTTTGAACAAACAGCTGTTTGAATTGACATTTGCTTAATTTAAAACAGTACCTTGGATAGAGGTTGCATCATTTTACATCAGTGAAATGAAAATGAAGAGTTTGAGAAGGTGATATATATTCCTCTGTATGAGCTGGAAGGCATGCTGTTTGGGACATCTGAATGGAATATTAGCAGTACTGGCTTCATGTACTTCAAATAGTGCATAGAGTCAGTACTAAACCTTGCCCAATCCATCACTATATAGCTATGTAGGCTGGAGCACACATCCAGCTTTCCAGGATTGCAAAAGCCACACCCATACTCAAAATTCCATTTTTTAAATTTATTTTAAATTTCCTTTCCAGTAACATGTTTGTTGTGCCCAGTGGTTTGTTAATGGCTCTTTACCATTAGCACCAGGGTTCTGCTAGCTTTTCGGAAGAAGCACATTTTAAGGAAGAGCCCAAAAGCAAAGAGATATGGAGGTATGGCAGGCTCTATCAGAAAGCAGGTTCCAGTCATACGGGATGCAGAAAGGTAGGACCAGCCACAAAAGCATAGCAGTTATAAGAAGTGTTATTTGGAAGGCAAAATATGATTGGATAACTCAGGTACTATTTCAGAGAGTATCCACTATAATCAGTTACATACACATAGCATGTCATCACAAAAATGTTACAAAACAGTGTATAACACCACAGTAAGTACAGTTATACTAACTCCTCACACTGATAACAAAGGAAACAATCCCAATTCCTGTAAGTCCCAACTCACTGATATAAAAGAATCTAAAAAATGACTAATTTAAAATCACTGCAATATTTGACTACACCCCCCCCCACACACACA
>NW_017729031.1:78391173-78392653 GCF_001723915.1 Gavialis gangeticus
CCCCTTGTCATCCCTAGGTCCTGAAATACCGATACGGATTTATTGCATAATTCTAAAGTATCATAAGAACAATTAGCAAAGATAACAAATTTGTGAGGTCAGAAACTTCATGTCATTGCAGAAATCCTCAAACACAGCTATAAAACCAGTATCATATTAATTACACTAATCTGCAACAGCTTAAAAACAAATGAGAGAGACATTTCTCAGTCAGAAAAGTTCTTAACAGTTTTTTAAACCATTTGCTAAAAAACTGTTACTTCAGAGCCTGTCTTGTACTCCTTTAGATATATTTGCACTAGTTGTACAAAGAATAAGCGTAAAAAAATCAAACAAAATTTTCCTGTTCCATTTTATTGTTCATTGTTCCATTTTACCTCTTCTTTTAGGTCATTATACATCATGTTCTGTTTTAATTTTGTGTAAGTTGGTAGAACGGATAATCGTATTGTATGCTTTCAGAAAATTCTGATTTATATAAATATTACTTAATTTTTATAATTATACACACACACACATACATATGTGTGTGTAACAAAATGACCGTTATATGTATACATAATAGTTTTTCTATATATTTCTATCTATAGATAGATAGATAAATAGGTAGATAGATAGATAGATAGATGTATGTATGTCATTTTGTTGTGTTGCTTTGGCAAATGTACATAAACTACTACTACTATGGCCAAAAATCTAACTACATTTTCTTCATTATTTCACAAGTTTTATATAACCATTTTTCACTAATGCTCTAGAAATCCCCTCATTTCAGAAACCTTTGTAGAATCATCAAGAAAAGTAAACCAATATTAAACTATATGTCTCACTATGTTTTGGACCCACCAAACACTATTGTGATACAGCCCATTGGACCAAATACATAGTTAGGAGAGAGTTAGACAAGGTTTTGAATGCATGACATTCTTCATCATCTCCTCAGAGCTGATGAAGAATGCTTTGCATTCAAAACCTTGCCTTACTCTTGCCCTGCCTAACTCTAACTCTAACCCAACTGTTCAGCTGTTCACAAAAAAGATATTACCCTAAAATATCCTTCCCTCCCACATAACTCCCGGACAATCATGGCTACAATATCACTCTACCACTATCTGAAATGAATCATAGAATCACAGAAACATAGAAGTAGGGTCGGAAGGGACCTTGTAGATCTTCAGGTCCGACCCCCCGCTTGGGCGGGAGAAAAGACTGGACTCAAATGACTCCAGCCAGGTAGGCATCAAGCCTCCTCTTAAAGACCCCCAGGGTAGGAGCCAGCACCACTTCCCTAGGAAGTTGGTTCCAGCTCCTAGCCACCCTAACTGTGAAGTAGTTCTTGCGGACGTCTAATCTAAACCTACTCTCTAATAATTTGTGTCCATTGTTCCTTGTCATGCCAAGGGGCACTAGGGGAAACAGTGTCTCCCCTAAACCCTTCTGGTCCCCCCTAGTGAGTTTATAGACAGTCACCAGGTCCCCC
>NW_017729031.1:78393381-78402529 GCF_001723915.1 Gavialis gangeticus
CAACCGCCAGATTGCCCAGTGTATTTTGCAGGGGTCCCACATTACCCGGTGCCTTCTTCATCCTCCCTATATATTTGAAAAAGGACTTTTTCTTATCCTTGATCATGGACACTAGTCCTAGCTCTATGTCCGCCTTAGCTTTCCTGACAGCCCCCCTACAGGCCCGAGCAGAGGAGGTATACTTCTCTTTGGAGATAGCACCCCCCCTTCCACTGGGTATACACCGCCTTTTTGGCAAGCAGGCATTTGATTGAACACAGACATGAGCTCTGTGTTTAATCAAACCTGTCCAATAAGATTTTGAATTTCAAATGTTGAGTGAAAGTAACAGCAGTCAAGATCCACAGATCCATTAAAGTGATTCAGCAACTAATTCTCAATAAATTTAGAAAAAATATTCAACTGTATGTACACTAGTTGCAAACAGAAAAAAGCCAACATTAGCCAATTATTTTACTCCACATTATCTGCTCAGTTCTAACAAAAAGAAGAAAATGCAAAAAGAGTATTGCCACACATAGCACAAAGCAGCCAGAATCTAGCTCTGCCAGATTATCAAATAATTCCCTGGGGTACAGGAGCTCTCATCTGGTATATGGGATGTAGCCAGCTCCTACACCAGATGGCCCACTCTAGCAGCATGCTGCTGGGGGGCAAGTCAGGTAGCGGGTAGAGTATACCTGCACTTCACCAATTAACAAGTCGCTTGTGGTCCCCATGGGGAATATCATCAGCTGGCATAAGGTCAGTTAGATTTATCGAGTAAGTTAGGGTCTGTTCTAAGACATGTAACAAGTTAATCGAGGAGCCATTAGCAGCTCTGACTGCTACCTGCCCTGTGCTGATTGCATCTTGGTGCAAAAAAAAGTCTAAACCAGAATCTTCAAAAGCCCATTTAGTGATTTTTTTTCCTGTTTGAAAATAAATTCAGTGTTGGCAGAGGTGCAGAAGGAGAGAGCTTAAAACACTGTGGACTACTCTGATTCATACCAGCTGAGAGTCTGACCCAGCTTGCATGCATGAGACAGAGCAGTGGTTTTTGTAGGACCGGCTAAACTGGGAGGATTTATTTGTCTGTGATAATATTTCTCTCACCTGAATTCCCAAGAGCTACATTTTCTTTCTTGTTATGAATCCCCAGTGAGGGAAATCAGTGCTAAGCATAGTCTCCATGGCTCCTGTTGAGGTCAGTCTAACCTCTCAATTACCTCCTGCAGATTCTAAGTTTGTTTTACATGGAGTTGGCATTAACTGTTACTTTTCCTAACATGTATTTCTAATGCTGGTGATTAGAACCCTGAGGGACCATTTGTCTGCAGAACAGCTAAATCATAAGGAAACAGCAATACAGGTTTCCCCAGAACTAACACCTGTGACACAAGGGCACCATTTCTAGAGTCCAAAGGTTAGATCATTCTCTGTCTCTTCAGAGTGCTATCCTACTCTTGCTGAAGTCAATGGGATTATTGCCAGTTACTTCAATGGAAATAGAGTCAGGTCTTGAGTTCTTAGTTGCTATGCTGAGAATGCCAAGAACCATCAGTTGCGATGATAATCTCTTGCTGAACTATTTTAAATCTGAACGTAAGTAAATGAATTCACTACCTTTAGTAAATTTAGAAGTGCCTGACAGTATGCAAATTTCTCTTCTCTCTCATTTATATTGACAACTGCATACAAAAAGGCTAATTAGAGTAAACAAAGTTTTGGGACATCTTTGTAAAGAAGATGGTACAGGTCACCCCTTTCTGTTGAAGAGTTGACAAGTATATCAGTTACATATTCATTTTTTCTGGGTGTATGGTTCAATCATACAAACCCATTGTAGGATGAATGTAAGCTCGCAAAGTCTCCACCATGCTCATTAAGAGAAATAACACATAATATAAAAAGACCTTAATTACAACTTTTCCAAGATAATTCAATAATTTGCACAAACTCATTTGTATTCAGAATCATCACGAAATGATCAAAAGGAAGTTTCCTTTTATCAGGTTATGTTCAAATTGCTCAAGAGAATGACACTGTCTTTGTGTTCTACCTGACATTTTAGAAGCTATTAATGCTTCAGAACAATAGGAAATGGAGAGCACAATCTTCTGTTAGCACTCCTGCAAGAGGAAAAATATAAAGAAATGTCTTGTTAGGGTCCTACAGTTAAACCAATACAACTATTTTAGGTCAGCTTTTCAAAACTAAAAACAGAATGTGCTTTTAACAGGATACCACATATGTTGTAAAATGGCATCTGCTGTAAAATCCCAGTGAAGATAGGGAACTGGTGTTTCAGGTAAAATAGGTCGGGTAAACATAAGAAAAGGGAACAATGTTGTCTTAACATACCTTTCTCAGAAAAAACTAGGTGTCTTGTCTCCATTAGGATTTTATAGAAGCATTCCTATTGTATGTTAGTTATCTCTGTAAAAAAGACCCTCCTTGTGGCATTTTTGGATATGATGCTTGTCCTATGCTTCTTTTATGTGGCACAAGCTACAGAAACTATCCCACCCAGTGCAACTTGCCATGCGCCAGAGCACAAGTATTCTCCAGGGACAAGTAACAGCGTCACAACTATGTACTACTGCTATTTATCCCTAGGGGAACGCTCGTGCATGCTCCTCTGGACGTATCCACTATGGATTTCCAACAGCACAGAGCCTCTTAACATTATGCAGAGACACTGCCCCTTCTAGTCTTAGTTCCTATGTGATATAACAGCAGGAGAGCTAAAAAAACAATGTCCATATAAGGCAGGGGCGAGCAATTATTTTGGGGGGAGGGACGCTTACTGAGTTTTGGCAAGCCATCGAGGACCGCATGACAGGCATCCAGGGGCAGATAACTATTATTTTCTAAAATGTTTTAAGGGTCCTGGGGGCTGGACAGAATGGCCTGGTGGGCCGCATCTGGCTCGCGGGCCACATTTTGCCCACCCCTGATATAAGGATTCTGTCAAGAGATAACATGACAGAATGTGCTGAATCACCCCATCACCATTCCCACACCACTTCTTTGGCTCTTTCCCACCATGGCTTCCTGGTAGAAACAGACTATCCCTCCGATGAACTTTCCACTACTAGAAGCCTCTTCCAAGCACTTGTTCCACCTTCCCCAAAATTAATTTATTCCAAAAAATATTTTGAACAAAGATGAACAAAAAAAGATGAAAAAGTGGGCCTAATTACTGCAGTCACCTTACATATTCTTGATGGAGTCATATCCATTGTCTGATTTCAGCTAAATTGAGCTGCTTTGGTGTTGAGGAGAGAAATGAAATATATGACGGGTTCTTACTTTTTACAAAACATAATATTTGCATTTATTATATTAACTGGTAACTATGTTCCATATAGTTTAACATTAGATAGATTGTTCTATTTAGTAATACCTTCTGTATTCATTAGAGAGACCTTTTCAGTGGCCAGAAGACCACAAGAAAACCAGTCTCTTGGAATATCTACTGATAATATTCTAGTGTGATTCCATATTCTAGTTTCAATAGCATATTTTGACTCAGAACCATTATAATATGTACTCTTTTATAACTCTATAGTACAAGACCAAGTTTTACTCCTTTATACAGCAGAGTATATTCAAATGACAAACAATGTAGAAAAAGAGAAAAAGAGGTCCAAGAATGTAGTCAAGATTTTAAGGTTAGAAAGATGTATAAAGGAAAAAAGCATTAAATGAAAAAAATGTTTTGTGAAGAGGCTTTGTTAAGTCAAGCTGTATACCACAAGTAACAGATTCAGTCTCTCTTACCAGCAGCAGCATTTCTGTACATTATGGTTCTTTTAAATATCAGAAAGATTTGACATCTTGAGAAAGCCAGTAAAGTTTCATATCATGCATAAATGATGTGATGAAAGGAAGAGTATTTATGTTGTTTGCAATATAATAATTACTCCATTTTCAGGTATGCAAACAGTAATCTTATGTTGAAAAATTAAAAATGTGAAACCTGATCCTTGTCCACAGGCCTTAGAAAGTCATTTTGAGTTGGCCTCTGACTTTTACCTGTGTAGACCTGAGAAAGGGAATGTGATGCCTGAAAGTTTATCCAACAGTCCTCCCCAACAAAAAAGCCCTGCCTCCTAGATTATTTATGTAAGTTTAAAGAAACACTAGACAGCAGAAGAGTGGAGTTTTTAGAAAACTTATGACTAAAATCTGATTTTATTCCCTTTCCAAAATATGCGAACACTTTTTTGTGACTGAACAGCATAAAGTGGCTATGTATTATATTAAATTAAAGCAAAAACAGGATAGCCCAGATACAGTTCAGGAGCTCTTCATATTCTAAACTTGCAATCCACTTTCAAAGATGTTATTTTTGCAAGCAATGTGTAACTTTCTGTGCCTGTCTTTAGTGCCTTACTTAGGTTTTACAACATGACCCACGCTGCTTTCTGCCTTGTGGGCTGACAGCTTGTCCACGACCCGAGCAACCAGGACTACTGAAATATCTTGCCTGGCACAACTTTGATGTAACTTGGAATTTAGAGGATGTTGTTCGATTTCCAGTTCAGTAATGTTTGACAGTCCTGGTTCCTGGCGGCCAAATATGGGGCTCCACCTCCCCTACACCCTGCCTAGCACCAACCTGTTGGTTAACAGATATTAAATATGAAAGTACCTACTATGGCCTTCTCTGTCCCTCTCTGACACTGTCAGAAGTTTCTTCATGATTCAATCTCCCCCCCACCCCCCATGTCATAATACAGTCCACATTAAAGTAATCTAATATTAAAGAAGAACAGGGGCTGCAGCTGCCACCAGTCCTGTTCTCCACTCACGGTTCTGTCACCAATCACTTCTTCTTCTTGTTTTTCAGGCTTGCTGGGACTCCAGGTCGATCCCTCATCGCTCAGATCCCACTGGCCTTGCTCAGGTAAGTGGTGTGACTCTTCAGAGTCACATATTGGCACCGGCCCTTCTGCTAAAGACCACCACCAATCGCCCCTTCCTGGGCTTTGGGCTTCTCCACATCATTCCAGATGCTGCTGGGAACCCACTTCCAGTTCCTGTTCTGGATGGTATTGGCCTATAGTGGTTTTAAATCTGCTGGAGGAGCCTGGCCAGCCAATCAGTGCCAGCACACACGCACAAAGCGTTTCCATGCTGGGGGCGGCCACTCCTTAGTTTCAGGCATCCACATCGCCAGCTGCTGCTGGGAGCATGTATGCATCCCCTATAAGTCTGTAGACATGGTAGACGCATCTGCCTCACCGCACAACGCACACACTGGAATTCTAATTTTGTTCATTTCTGTTTTAGTGACTATACATCTGTATTGGTCCTGACTAGATATAACTTTGTTGGACTTCAGCCTGCATTTTATTCTCTTCATCAACAGAATAACTGTAACATTTCCCTCAGCTCTTTGCTGAAAAGACCAAACACATTCAGTCAATTCAGTCTAACAGTTTGTCACATAAGTTAGCAGCCACCTGATTCTGTTACAATTTTCAACCTGTGGGTGTTTAATCACTGGCTGTCAGCAGAGCATTTCCTGGTGAATTCTTCACATGGTCCTAAGTTTCTTCCTCCTTGTTTGCAGGTACCAAATCACATTAAAGCTTACTAAATATACAAGAAATACTCCCTTAGTCCTACTATTCCATGTGAATAACTGCAGTAGCTACACCAAGGATGTCGCAATGGTCCATAAGAAAATCTCTAAGCAGTGGCCCACACTAGAGAAGGTTTAAGGGAAGAGGAATTACTTACAAGTATCTGGAGTTCCTTCAGATTTGGAGGGCAGGAAGTGCACATCTCAATGAGCTCCAGTTACTGGTAAGTACTTTTTCTTTTGCCTGCAAGTGACTGTCCATGTGTATATCCTCACTGTAGCTGGCTATGAAAGACTGCGCACATACCTGGTGGTGGATCTCAGAGACAGCCAGGAAACAGCAACTAAAGGGTTGTTTTCTGAAAGATAGCACCTACCCCGGAGGGCCCTGCAGTTGTGTAGTGCTTAGTAAAAGCATCAATTAAGTTCCATGCAGGTGTCTGGAAAATATTAATTATGGAAACATGGTTCAGAGAGACTATAAAAGTTAACTGGACTCTGATGGAATATGCTGTGACAATGGATGAACTCATCTGCCTCATAACACAACCTAACATAATCCAATATCCAGTTGAATGGTCTCAGTGTCAATGAATGTCAACCAGGGTGCCACAAGAATCCTTTAAGGACACTGCATGATATTAGCACTTAAGTGTGCAAACACCTACGCATAAATCACAAAAAAGCCTTTGCTTGGAAGAGTGACATATAAACCTAATTAATTGATTAAGACATAGCCAGAGATTTCAAACAGGAATCTATACTATCCCAAAGCATTTTAACCTGTTAGGTCTGCATTCCTTGCCACAGCATAACTGCTCTATTTTTTTTCCATAATCAAAACATGAGCAAAAGCTAAAAGCTGGCATATTTTGACGGGTGCCTTGAGTCTAATAAGGTTGCCAAATGCTACTCTGTGTTGATGTTGCTGCACCTTTAGGTCTCTCAGCTAAGGAAACAAATAGCCATGGAGAATTTTAAAAAGGCTTAATTCTGTGGTAGTAAAGAACAGATCCTTTCTTCACATTAGATGAGTGCAGGGACTCTCAGCTCAGATAAACTGAGACTTCGGAAAGAATATCAGCAAGCTGATTTTTCATTTCAGGTGGAATTCACCAGCCAACTTGGGTAAACTTAGGTTGTGCTCTTAATGTCATTTCTCTGGCTAGCTGATCCTATATGTGGAAGCTTCCATGAAGGCTTGGATCTTAATCATTCATATTGTTGAAATGCAATTTATTCATGGAAAGGTTCAAGAGATAAGGGCATGTTCCTATGGGTTCAAGTGACTGGCCTGTGAGGATCAAATGTAGATTCCATCATTGAACAAGGCTTCTTACCAGACAAAAATTATTTCTCAAACTCTTGAAAAATCTCAGGGGTGCTAGGTAGAAAACAGGTGCCGGCCAGCAGTCAGAGGATAATGGGCCAAGATAACTGACAGGTGCACGTTTGACTGAACTGATGGATGTCTGCAGATTTGAGCTCTAGCAAATACCCCAATATACCTGTAATAGAAGACCAGTCACAGCTAAGGCTTCTTCTCTGACACCAAATAAGTATATCTAGTCGAATCCTTTCTACTGCTGTGAAAAAAGATGTCTTTCACTTGGACAAAGGAATTACATTCCATCTCTGAGACTCATCCAGCATCTACACCAGGGCTGTCCAGGGGTGGCCCATGGGCCACATGTGGCTGCAAGATGTTAATATGCAGCCTGTTGGTTCCCACTCAGCTGCTTCTCCAGCCATTGCCCTTGCTGCAGTGATGGCCAGGGTCTCTATGAGCTCCCTCTCCCTCCTCTGGCTTCCAGTTCCTGTCCCCACTTCTGAGGATGAGGCAACACAGAGGGAGAGAGCCAGGCTAACTGTTGTGTACTGCAGGTGGACTGCCCACACTATGCATGCAGAAGGTAGGAGGTTGGAGGTGGGGCATGGGTGGGGATCCTGTACATATGGCTAGGGGGAGCTGACCTGCCCACACAGCACATGTAGATAGGGAGCTGGGCTGTGCACATGGCAAGGGAGGAGCTGGGCTCTGTGCACAGTGCATAGGGAAAATTTAGGGGGGGAGGCACCCCCAGGATGTATGGTCTACATTGTGTGCAGTCACCATCTGCCAAAGTAGGACTGCCCTGAAATTATAGGAGCGCAAATCCAGATGAATCTGCTGTCCTGGCTTCCAAGATCCAGAGGCACGGCCCTTTGAGCTCCCCTACATCAAAAGACATAACCAGAAATGTGTTACTAAAATTACGCCGGCTACACATGAGCTAACAGGATCATACAGGCAGAATTATGTTTGGGTGGAAATGGACATTGCCTTTCATCCCTTTTGTGCCACATTAATAATTTTATGTCAGTACAAAGCAAAATCAAATAAGACTTCCATCCCCTTTGTCCTGCCATAAAGTGACTGTGACAAAAACTCGTAATTGTGCTACTTTACTGCAATGGATATCTATTTGCTTTATGATGGGAGAGTGTGGGCAGCTGGAGCTGCTCACATTCTCCTTCTACACTGGGCAGCCACTCCCAGGGTTTGAAGGGCCCAGTCCTGCACACCCTGGGAATTCCTGTGCAGAATTGTGCCCCTCAAGCCCTGGGAGTGCCTGTCCAGCTTTCCCTGCTTCCAGAGATGTGTCTTTGACAATCTCCAGGAACCCTAGCATCTCTGGAAGCAGAGAACATGTCGCCCATTGTCCCACCCATTGATCTTGTGGGACAACAGGTGACGTATCAATGAATGAAGCGTCTCAGCAGCACTGAGACACATCCCAGCACAGCTGGTCTGGTCTATTTCTAGTATTTCACCTTGCAGGCTACATATGGGATCAACAGTGTGGGCAGGAAGGCATACAAGAGGGTTTCCAACCATGGGATAAGGAAGAAATCAGACAGGAAGCCTCGAAAAAGGTTCACTGGAGCAGACAAATGGGCATTTCCTGTTTATGTCTGATAAAAACTAGTCTATTTGCAGTTAATCACAGGTTGGAAGGATGGACAAGAGAACTAAGCTCTTAATTTCCCACTTATGGTATAGGGATATGAAGCTGATGAGACCGTCTAATATTTCTTGGCATGCTGAACAGTTGGAAGGTGAATTGTAGACAAGTGTATAATGATGCAAGATCCCCCAGGTCCATGTACATGGACTGCTTCCCTATACAGAGGTGTGGATCTTGTGCCATGGTGTCTGTTGATATAAGGTATTGTGGTATAATTGTTTGTCATGATCAGAGATCTTGGTTTTCTCTGATAAAAAAAAATCACAAATTCTCTGATAAAACCCCCAAATCTATATATGTATCAGCAGAACAATGTTTTATTGATGTATTTTTTTTTACAATTTTAAAGCAATTTGGAAGCTGACCAGTGTCTCAATCACTGTAATAAAAAATTTTAAACACCTACAAATTTCGGTATTTGATTTTGTGATTTTTTATCATGGAAAATCAGAGCTCCCCCTGCATCCCACCTGCTCCAGAGGGTTCTAATTCCCTGCCTTTAACAGCAGAAAGTCACAGTACTCCTTGTAGCAACTGAGGGGCAAGCCAAATCTTTATCTATTCC
>NW_017729031.1:78407529-78410793 GCF_001723915.1 Gavialis gangeticus
CCCCCCACAGGCACCCTAGCTTTGCTGGTGCCCCTTGCTCCCTGCCCCCCAGCCCTGCCAGAGAGGGCCCCCACCTCCCAGGGCTATGGGGCCAGGGACCCAGGTCCACAGCCCCCTGCCCCCTGCAGCAGCGCCCAATCTCTAAACGCTGCCCACAGCCACCTGGCTCCATGCCCCTCAGATCCATGTGCAGGGAGGTGGGCTGCCCACTGGGCTTGGGCTCCCCATCCTGCTGCCCTACCCCAGGGCCTCTGCAGCCCAGTAGGTAGGACCCAGTGCAGCAGGGCAGAGCAAGGCCAGGTGGGAAAGCTCCTTGCCACTGCAAGCTCCACATTCCCCTGGTGATGCCCCCTACCCACCCCACAGCAGCAAGGGGCACAACTCTGCACCACTGCCCCCTCTGTTGCACGGTGGGCAGGGGATGCCTCACCAGGGTGATACCCAGCCCTGCTCTGTCCTGCCCTACTGGGTCCTACCTGCTGGGCTGCAGAGGCCCCAGGAGAGGGCAGCAGGATGGGAAGCCTGAGACTGCAGCCTGCCCCCATCTCGTGCACAGAACTGGGGGACACAGGTCACCCCAGCTCCCCACAGGAATGTGCACAGTGGTGGGGAGACAGCACCTTCCTCTTCCCCCCCCAGACAAGCTGCCTGTGGCCTTGTCGCCATGCATTCTGGCCCCATGCCTCAAGCCCCACACACTGCCCGGCTGGACAGCAGCCCCAGCCCCAGCCCCAGCCCTGCCCATCTCCCTCCCTCCCCACCCCACCCACCAGACTTACCTGAGGGAGCTGCTCTCCAGGCTGCCTGGTGGCCACATGCACATGGCGTCCCCTGCCTCACCAACCTCCTCCCACTCCCCCCAGCCCCCTGCAGGGTGGAACTCTGCCAGCCTGCAGAGAGCTCTTTGCAAAACTGCAAAATCCATGTTTCTCTTTTAAAATGAGAAATCTATGTTTGTCTTGGGTAAAAGGGGAAATCCACATTTTTCTTCATTTTTCTATGGGAAATGGAAAACCCAGATCCCTGGTCATGATCTGTACATGATGCCCCTGAATGCAGCCGTAAAAGCTGTCCTTACTAATCTGAGTTCCAATGCACTAATATTGAATCACTTCATTCATAGACTCTGTATCTGGAGGTTATCAATATGGGCTCCTCAGCCTAAGAGTCAGTCATTTTACCATACATCATGGATGAGTATGAGCGGAGAAAGGGGATTCCTGTGCATGTACTGAGGTGCAGCACATAAGGGAAGACCAGAATACATGGCCCTATGGGGAAAATAGTTTGCAGCCAGGACTGGACACTCACGTCCATGCAAGTGAAGTCTGAGGAGTGAAAAACTATAGGTGGCCATGTTGCCTAACACGGAGGCAGATCTTTTAGGCCATACTGCCTAAAATCAAGGCAGATCATCACAGGGCAGACTTTGGTACAATTATCTCTCATAAGGACTACCCCTACTCCATGGGGGGTAGTCTCTTGCTTTCACAAAGCTGAAAGTGGATCCTACAAAATAATTTCTCTGCACTGAAATCAGATTTCACTTTTTCAGGTTGAACAACTGACCTAGAATATAAAAGAGCTGCACTGTAGTTTACAGGCTCTCTGACACCTGTTCAGAAGATGCCCTTCTCATTATCCAGCTGTCTAGGTACAGACATCTGGCTCCCTTCCTCTTTTGAACAGGAAGTAAATATTATAAAACTCCTTTCCCCTGAAGAACAGTACCCCTTACCAACTGCACAACTATGGCTAAGAGAAACTTGATGAAGACCCTCAGAGCCACCAAGAAACTAAATGAGAGGAGACGAGTTCAATACCCCAGCACAAATCGGAGACATTTGCTACGTGAGGGTCTAATGGTGATAAAGAAATAGAAATTATATCAGTCAAGAGATCTAAACCATTCCCTCTTCTTCAGATGATATAATGATCATCAGAGTGATGATCTTCAACTTGATCATGTGGGGGGGGTAGAACTTACTGAGTATCCTTAACCCCCCAAATGGGCATCATTTTCCCTTCTTCTTAGGAACCAGGAAGTAACTATTATAAAACCCCTTTCCCCTGAGAATCTTTTCTACTGCCTCCAAGGATAACAGGGAGAATATGTCCTGCTCTAGCATAAAGGCTCCCTGAAAAGGAACAGGGAGGGAGATTTCAAGTGGGTTAGAAACTGAATTGACCAGGAAGTTTTTGAAGGAGAGAAAGAAGGAGAGCAGAGGGGAAGCAAACAGATCTCTTGACTACTCTAAAGATCCTTTCTACAATCTGTAACATGCTACATAGCAGACAGCAGTTGAGAAATGTTTGTGCTTATGGAACCGGTGACGCATTCTGGACAGTTCTGAGGATCAATATGTCAATAAGAGGGAAAGGAGAAGAGAAGAATCCTGACTATTTTTTCAGGTAGAATATGGATGATGCTTCAATTCTTTCACGAGGGCTGGTGAATACACTCCAAAGAAGTCACTTGTGTAAGCACTCTATCAGTTTGTAGGCTAAACATCTCTGAGCAGTCAAATGGAAGGTCCCCAGCAGTATTCTAGATCTCCTTAGAAAACGTGACCCATGTAGCTAGGAGGGCAGATCATCATACTCTTCCTCTGAATCAATACCAAGTCAATTCTCCGGCATGACGGCAGGAAGCATCATGAAGCTGGAAATACCATATTTTCCATGAACTTTAAAAATGAGGTCTTGTCCATTAATGATCAAGAAAGATTAGCATGCAAGAAAAAGGATGTCTAGCTCAAACTCAAGTTGGAGTTCTTTCTGACAGTCTAAAATGCCCAGCACTTTTGGTTGATTATAATGTTTCTATTCCTATCATCAGCCATCGTGTAAAAGTTGTATTTCATTAACATATGCCATGTTTCACATTTGAAATGCCAGTATCTCAGTTACTGGCAAAACAAGTGCCATATCTACTTCATATGGTTTATAAACAGTGTGTCAGTGTATAAAACACTTTCAGCCTTACCTCGATCCTGGGCAAGCTGTTAGAGAAAATTATTCTGGCACACATCCAGGAGGGGCCAGCAGGGAGCTGCATGCTCAGGGGCAACCAGCACGGGTTCATCGGCAGCATGTCCTGTCAGACCAACCTGGTGGCCTTTTACGACCAGGTCACTAAATCATTGGATGCAGGGGTGGCAGTGGATATAGTTTTCCTAGACTTCAGGAAGGCTTTTGATACTGTCTCTCACCCCATTCTCATTAGGAAGCTGGGGGACTGTGGTGTAGACACCCATACAGTCC
>NW_017729031.1:78412171-78412435 GCF_001723915.1 Gavialis gangeticus
GGGGTCATTTGACCCGAGTGCTCTTCCTGCCATGGCAGGGGGTCGGACTAGATGATCTGCTCAGGTCCCTTCTGACCCTAGAAACTATGAAACTATGAGATGTTTCAGGATGAGCAGGGTACAAGAACCTAAGGATAGAATCACAGCACCATAGAATCAGAGGCTTAGAAAGGACCTCAAATGTTACCTGGCCCAACCTCCTGTACAAATGCAGGATGCACTATTCGTTTCATAGTTAGTAGGGTCAGAAGGGACCTGAGCAGA
>NW_017729031.1:78412773-78416017 GCF_001723915.1 Gavialis gangeticus
CCTCCCCAACTATTCTCCTTAGCTCATTGAAGTCTGCCCTTCTGAAATTGTATACCATACCAGACAAATGCCTACAAAATAAATAAATATATCAGCTGAAAATAGGGCTGCCTCCTCCACTTGGACCTGTGTCTAGGAAAATAAATAATAGATATGTGGTAGTCTTTCATTTATCTTCTCATTCTACTCACACAACAGTGTTTGTCTACCATGTGCTGGAAACACAAATAATCTTTTCCCCTCTCATTGTTCGAACTCCCTTACAATGAAAAATATTGGCTGTTTGGCACCCTCCCCCATATTGTTCTACCATGCTACAATATAGAAGATCAAGCTTGCACTGAGCTTAAAACAAAACCTGTACTGAAAACAACTTTTAATGCCAATATAACCTCCATAGGGAATTACCTGCTTTATTATTATTCTGCACTTTCTTTATCTCCTAAGGTTTGAATGATTTCTAGTTTTTCCAAAAATCCATAAAGAACAGATGACATCCTTCATCAGTTTTGGAAATGAACTTTAAATTGCTACCATTAAATCGTCACGTGATGACTCACAAAACCAAACCAGGGTGGTTAATTACTGATGGATTCAAAGGTCACAGTTCAGCTCTAGATCCAGAAGCCAACTTTCCAAAAGTTCAAGAGCATTTTGATTTTGTGTTATAGTTTGGCTCTTCGTGAAAACATGCCCAATCATGAGGCTGGAGTTGGTATCTTGTTCAATTTAGTCTCTAAATGCAAAACAAATTTAAGGAGACAGAAACGTTTGTCTATAGACTATATGATATGAGATATATATTTTACCAAAATAATGTTTTTTCTTCTACTTTAAGCTAACTATTTTTGATTCCAGACAGATGCCAACTCAGTGAGTCAGTAACGCAACATACAAAGAAACTAATCTCCTGTGTTGTTTGCTTCCCAGGATGGATGCCAAATATGTTGTGTGCTTTGTCTCTGAGAATAAACGTGTATCTGCCTTACATTGTTCAAGAATCCTGGAATTTCAGACAGGTCCAAAGGAAGTTTAAATGCCTGAATACAGGTTTCTAATAAGTGCCAGTGATAACTGTTACAAGTACATTGTCTAAGCGGTATTTAGGTTCCAGAATTCAAAATGGTACTTTAAGGAAGCTTGGTATTCAACTTATTTTTGTATTTATATTACAGCTCTTCAGCCATCATGAATTTCAGTAGTGTCCTTAATTTTGTATCAGGAATTCTTGCCACTTACTAAACTAGAGCTTTCACATATTGCTGACTGGGATTCTAAAAGCAGGCATCTAAGGCGCCAAAATAAAGCTCAAATGCTATTTCATTTTTCCCCCAGAGGTATTTCAATATGTAGAATACAAGAATAGTGTTCCAAAGAATTCCTAACCACAAAATTCATATCTACAGAATCATCTGTGGATTATGATTCTTGAGTACTGCATCTTCAGTCCAGTAAGTTTTATTTCAGGAAGTTGACTCATTTCCTCAAAGTTTTTAGAGCTATCTATTGTGAGTGGGGAAAAAAATCATAAAATTTACAAGCACTTAAGGAAATGAGACAACACATCCTGGAAGAAATCCAATGCACATACAATAAGATAACTGACTATGACTTACAAAGTGAACAGGAGAAGGAAGTTTTAGGCGCTTAAGCATTTCATTCAAAAGAGCAACATTTGCTTCCAAGAAATGCCCATGGTAAAGGTCCATCTGATCAAAAAAGGGAGCCGTTTGAAAACTGAAATAATTTCAGTTCAGAAATGCTGCTGTAGTACCTTGTGAAAAGGCACTATAGCAGATATCTATCTATCTATCTATAGATATCGATCTATCTATATCTGCTATAATTAGTAATCATATATATCTAGATAGCTACTAGCCAACTGCCCATCAAAAATGATGGGGGGAGCGGGGACAGCGGTCTGCATCTGGCCACGCTCCCCCCCAACTTCAGGGCTGGGCCTGCTTCCCTCTTCCCCCCGCCACTGATTCAGGGCCAGAGCTGGGGCCAGGGCCAGAGCTGGGCCACCCCCCATCTACTCTGTCACCACCGACTGCATCCTCTCCATTATATATGTGTGTGCATGTGTGTGTGTGTATTTTATATACATACATACATACACACACATACACACACACACACATATATATATAATGGAGAGGATGCAGGCGGTGGCGACAGAGTGAATGGGGGGGCGGCCCAGCTCTGGCCCTGAATCGGTGAGGGGGAGGGGGGAGCAGGCCCAGCCCTGAAGGTGGGGGGAGCGTGGCCAGATGCAGCCTGCTGTCCCCAGCCACCCCACCCTCCGTTGTGTGTGTGTGTGTGTATAATACACACACACACACACACACACACACAGCGCTCTATAGATCTAGATACATAGATAGATATAGCAGTGATGTGGGTGCCTGGGTACTGTAAGATCTTTTTAAGAATGTTGCAGGATGCCATATATTAGCACTGTTAGGTGGGCAGCCTACACATGATTCACAAGATAAACCCAAAGAATTCAATTAGGACTCCATAGGGTTAAAAACATTCTAACCAGTTGTGATCTAAATTCTTTGTAACAGAAGTATTGCTCTATTACTTTTCTGTAGTAAAAATGAGTGAAAATTAAGGCTGGGCTCCTTTATTAGAATATATTTCCCAATATGGACCCTTATTGGTTAACTAAAGTTGTGTCCCAGGGACTCCCTGACCAAACAGCATCCTGGGAGATATGGTCTAAATAAATGCAGGGCCTGATGCACAGAGGAGAGTGAGTATATAAGGTACTGAACTTCAAGCAGTGACTTATACAAATATTTTAGTTTTCAGCTGAAAACAATTGCCTTTCAACAACAATACAGTTTGTGGATAGCAGATATGAATGAAGCGCTGTGTAATCAGTCATTGGCATTTTATCAAATGTTGAGAATCCTTTTTGGGGTTTCTAAGGGTTTTATTCCCAGAGCAGAAACTGTCTGTGCAAATCTCTGCTCAGGGCCATTCTCAGAGCCCGAGGCTAACAACTGCCCTGTTCTCGGAGGTGAAAGCAGGGCTGTGGCAGAGCTGCTCCCAACAGGTATGTGACCATAAGTACCAACAAGAAAGACCAGAAAGAAAGGTGGTCTATATCCCCCAGGCTGACAAGTCAGTAGAAGCAAAATCTCCATGACACTTGCAAGTCAAGCAGCATATGAATGGGCAGTGAGAGGGGGCAGGAGGAAGATACCAATAGTTTCTGCAAACAGAGGGAAGA
>NW_017729031.1:78421017-78421777 GCF_001723915.1 Gavialis gangeticus
ACAAGGTCCCTTCCGACCCTACTTCTATGATTCTATGATATTTTTAAAAAAATCTTTTACTTGAAAAGCTAGATTTTCACTGAAAAATAATTCTGAGAGGAAACTTTTGATGAGTCCTGGTTTATACCAAAGTTATGCACATTCTTTTCTTACTCCTGGATTGAGATATTATTCTGAGGTCTGAATTACACAATAACAGTATTTCAAAAATCAAATCAAAAACTGACTTTCATTCACCCTGCATACTATTTCTTAGGGCAGTGCAAAGCTTCAGTCCCTGATTTGCTTCGGTGGCGATTCGGCCCGATTCAGTGGCTGAATCCAAATCGAATCAGGAGACCCTTTAATCTCTCCGAATAGAATCAGAACCCTCCAAATCCATTCAGAGAGATTCAGAAAGATTCAGAGATTTGGACATGGACACAGCTTTAAAGGTTTTTTCCACATACCTCAAGGTAGCAGATGGCTTGTGAATGCTGTGATGGTGTGGCAGATGGAGTGTCCCCACAGAAGCACAGAAGCCTCCCCAACATGCTTTGCAGCAAACCCAGAAGAGGACCAGAAGCACTTCCAATCCACTTCCGGGTCTGCCGGGGAGTGTGCTGGGGGCCCCCCCATGCCCTCCCAGCTCATCAACTGGTGCCTTCTGGGTCAGAAGGGCACCTGGTGTCCCCCTGCTGCCAATCGCTGAGCCAGAAGGGCATGTGGGGAGGCCCCCTGTGCACTCCCCAGTGGACCCAGAAGTGGACCAGAAGTACTT
>NW_017729031.1:78421852-78423926 GCF_001723915.1 Gavialis gangeticus
CAGGAGCGCAGGGGGCAGAAGTACTTCCAGTCCACCACCAGGCACGCAGGGGACCCCCCGTGTCTACCCAATGTGGAAGTACTTTTGGTCCACTTTCGGGTCTGCTGCCGAGCGTGCGGGGGACCCCCCACCATGCTCCTGTGGGACACTCCATCCACCCCAGCATCGCAGTGTTCACAAGCTGTGCCTGGTACCTTGAGGTATGTAGAAAAAACATTTAAAGCTGTGTCCATGGCCAAATCACTGATTCTCCAAATCAGCATCGAATCTTCAGATTCAGACAAATCATATCAGGGACAGTGATCTCAATCAATGAATCGAATCACTGTCCCCAATATGGGCTGAATCCGAATTGAATATGGCCCATTTCACCCACCCCTACCATTTGTGCAACCAAAATTTGGGCTCATAATTACACACTTCTGTAGCTGTGTCCATGCAAGTTGGTTATATTCAGTGCAGTCTAATACAGAAAGGTATCTTTTGAATGCCTTATTCAAATGGTCACTGCAAGTGAAATAGATGAAAATTTCCAGAAAGAGAAAATCTGTCCTATTATTACTGTTTACAGTGTGCAAAGCAGGCTTGTAAGATTATTTGCCTCTAAGATTTTTTAGTTAATTTTACCTTCTAAAGATCAGGAATATTTGATATGTGTTTCTCCAGTTTCATTGGTGGTTGCAGAGAGCGGCTCTTAGTTATGGATCAATAGTCACTAACAGAAGGGATAAAGCATGCAGTCTTTAATGAGAATCTCTTCTTGCCATTCTCAGGCCTGAGTGTAGCAGCATCACAGTCCTGATCAAGCTCTCCTTGCTGGACACTCACTAGAAGGCTGAGTTTAGATGCACTTACTGGGTCCTGCATTATTTGAGCTCCCCTTAGTTCTGAGTAGGTTCTAAACACTCCTTCTTTGACTGCTAGGCCCCTGGGCAAAGACTCTTACCTGGTATCTCCTTTTGAAATGGAACTCTGCTGTCCATCTGCAGTGCTGAATTTCCCAAGATGACCAGTAGTTTAAGACACAGCCACATTCTTGAGGAAATTTATAAATCAGATATGTGACAGCTATGACACGTAACACAGAGATTTTGCAGACAGATTTCTAAAATAGTTGCTCTAAACTACACAAATGATGTACAGGTCTAGGCAACACCATAAGTTACCTGTACATCTCTCCCTGCCTCACTTTCTTCACCCTTCTGTAGGATTTAGATCCCAAAGCAGAAATTAGAGGAATGAAACCAATCGCTTTCCCCCACTTTTCTTGCAGACTACATCAGTTATCCCAGGAAACTGATTCTTGGAATGCAATTTCTCACATTTTATCTAAGAAAAAGGTGATTTTGGTTTGTAGATTTTAAAAAATCCCACTTGATCGTTCTCTACCCTTAACATTTCAGGGGAGGTACTCCAAAGTGGGAATGTCCAATTTTATGCTTTGTTTTTTTAAATAAGTAAGGAAAACCTTCCACCTTAACATTGACTTTCTTGTTTTCATAGAATCATGACAAGCTTTAATTTTGTCTGAATGCAGTTTGTATTATATCCATGTATCCAAATATGCCTTTAATTTGTTGGCAGTATTTGGTGTTTCCTTGAGAATGGGTCATTCACAAGATCACAATGGCATAATCATTGTAAGATTATCGTATCAGAAAGTACCTTGTGAACCACTCCCTTGTTAAACAGAAAATTGTTTCTAATAGAAATTAGAACAAGGATCCATAAAATTACTTGGATTAACCATGTCTAATTGCACAGGAATCCTAAACAGACAGAGATTATTCAAGCAATAGCATTTTAATAATGTATCTTTCATTCCCTCTTGCACAGCAAATGCAGAAGATTGAAAGGATCCTGGGCAATCGTCCAAGCTCCTTTTTCAATCTGCTTTATAGTTTCATAGTTTCTAGGGTTGGAAGGGACCTGAGCAGATCATCTAGTCCGACCCCCTGCCATGGCAGGAAAGAGTACTGGGGTCAAACGACCCCAGCAAGGTGTTCATCTAACCTCCTCTTAAAAACCCCCAGGGTAGGAGCCTGCACCACTTCTCTTGGAAGTTGGTTCCAGA
>NW_017729031.1:78424341-78429086 GCF_001723915.1 Gavialis gangeticus
TTCTTATTGTCCTTAATCTGGGAAGCTAGTCCCAGTTCCATCTCTGCCTTGGCCTTCCTAACTACCTCCCTACATCCCCGAGCAACTGCAGAATAGCCCTCCCTGGTGATGACCCCTTCTTTCCATTGGGTGTAAGCCTCCTTTTTAGCAAGGAGATATTCCCGGATGCTTTTGGTGAGCCATGGAGGCTTGTGTGCTTTAGTTGCTTAATGTTATCAAAAAGGGAATTGAGAATGTCCAAGATGAATTAGATCTACAATTCTGTATGGCCAATATAAACAGCACTTTCCCGTGCTGAAAATTAACAACCTTACAAATTGCCATGGGATCTGCAGCACCACACTGACACTTGTAGCGCAGAAACCTCAATCTAGAAATGGCAATTTTATGTCTGCCCAAGTTCCTTTTCTCCACATATACTTTGTCTTAATAAAGTTGGCAACATTTCTGAGCTATGGCTAAACACGATCTCCTTAACCAGGATGACAGAAAGCTTCTATCAGTCTTAACTTACAAAAGTTCAGGTCATGAAGATGAATGCACCCCTGTCACATCCCTGCTTACAACTTGTACAAACCAGGCATACAATGTAACATGTTAAAGTGCAAGCCTAAGAAAAAGAGGCACCTCCATGTGCAGTTCCTATTACAAAATGAAATATATACCTTTTTTACCTGTCCAAAGTTACCAAATCCATAATGCAGTTCTTAGGCAGCAATATCATTTTAGCAATACACCAAAGTCAGAACCAAATTATTAACAGAAAAATACAAAAGATACAGAAACATAAATATTATAAAATATAAATAAAAGTGAAATATACTTAAGAAAGATATTTAAGAATAATTATAAGCAGTAGGTACCTTCTAGCCCTGACTTCCTAAAAATGCAATAGTCTTCAAATACTCTGCAAGGTGGTTTTACAGAGTATGGTAATAGACTCCTCTCTGTGGCTGCAGGAGACGCGACCAGGAGCAATAGTCTTTAATTGCAGCAAGAGAAATTTAGGTTGGATATTTGGAAGTGTAAGGGCAGTTCAACATTGGAACAAGCAACCTCGAGAGGTTGTGGAATCTCCATCCTTGGATGCTTTTAGGAGCAGGTTAGATAAACATTTGGTTAGAATGGTTTAGTCAAGGATGGTCCGGACTTGAACAGGGCACTGAATTAGACAACCTACAAGTCCCTTCCAGTCCTCTATTTCTGTGATTCTAGGAGGACAAAATGGTCTAATCAAAGGAGAATAAGGGGCTTTGTTAATTTTTTTTATACCTCTCCCCTATTTTACCTTCATTCACACCAACAGGCCTTTCTCCTCTATGCAGGACATGGCTGATGTATAAGCACTACAAGCTGACCCTGAAGTTTCATCAAAAGGATCTCAGGGTTTACTAGCCTGTAAGTAGAAATCCTTTGGTTGTATCCAGCAATAATCTCCCATGTGCCAATATATCCAGCAAAAGTACTACAACCACCAACAAGTATGTTTCTGAACCAAAAGTAAAATTTGCAATTCAGGCAACAGCCTATTGAAGGACCAAACCTTAGAAGATTTAACTCAGAGTTTGTGAGGCAGCAGAAGTGAATTTGTTTTAAGTATTCCAGGAAGAGACTGTTTAAATACAACTCTGGCCCTACTGTCAAAGCTCTCATTGAGTGCAAAGGGGATGGGATTTTACTTTAGAAGTTTGTCAGAAAATTATGACAACTCAAACTCAAAAGCAGACAAATTACTGTGATTTTTTGTTAAATTCCAAACAGAAGTCATCATTATCTTGCAGTATTTGCAACCTAACAATCTTAGGATTATGTAAGCACATTAGAATTTGAAAATGAAATCTTATAGAAAAAAAACTCAAACAAATGTTTCTTTTCCCATTAATTAATTGATTTAGAAATTCAGGAAAAACTTGCAGCATAAATGGCTTAAGTCTGATTTAGTGTGTGTTAATTATCCAAATATTTATTAACATTGATAGAAAATTAATCTAAAATATACCCAGAGTCAAACTGTTTGCTGGTTTAAGAAGGTGAAATACACAGATGTTAAAGGAGCTACATCCATCGGCATTAACAGAATTGTCTTTATCTTGACAATATCCCTTTAATTCTATGACCTATAAACTATTATTAAAAACTTCTTTAAAAAATACCATAAAAACACTTCACCACTGGCTTTCAATGAAGTAATGTCCTATAAATAAATTCCAGGTTAATACAATCTTATACATTATTTATTTTGAGATGTCTACATGTTGGTTCAATATCTTAAGAAGAGGATCCCCATTTGCTATTCTGTTGCTTAGACGCATACATCTATGTCAAGGGTTGTCAACCGGGAGTATGCATACCCCCAAGGGTACTTTAAAAGCTTGTAGGGGGTACACATGGGTGGGCGGCTGGGCAGGGACAGAGTATGCCCCAGGGCAGGGAGGCATTTCCTCTGGCATGTTTGCCTCTTACTTGGGGAAGGGGGAGGGGTGCACTGGGGGGCACCACCAGCCCTACACAGCACATCATGGTGCATCCCCACCCCCCACCCCAGCTCACTCTCCAGACTGGCTACAGGGCCACCACCCTCAGCCAAAAGCTGGTGACAGTGGTGGCCATTACATGCAAGCTCCTCCCCCTTTTGGATCCCCCCTCCCAGCACCGACACAATGAGCACCCCGGGAGGGCATAGGGAGTGCGCACCCCTGGATCTGCACACAGGGCAGGGTAGTGTGGGGTATGCTGGGGCCGAAGCTGCACCAGGCTGTTCCTGATGGCAGGCTGGGCTGCACTGCACTCCGGACAGGCTGTGGTGGTGCTGGAAGCAGGGCTGGAGGTGCTACAGCAAATTCTGGAGTGGCTGCAGCTCCTCCTGTAGCTCCCCTGCCAGAGTCACTGCCCACCTTGAGCGCTGCATGGCCAGGAAGAGCCCAGCACTGACCCAGGCCCTGCCAGGAAGAGCTGAGCACTGACCCAGCTTCCTGCCAGGAAGAGCCCAGCACTGACCCAGCCCCAGCCTGCCCTGCACACAGATCCAGGGGCACATGCCCCCCATGCCTTCCTGGGGTGTGAGCAGTAGCAGGAGCCACTCCCCCTCCCTGCGCCCCCACATGAGTCACTCGTGCCTCTCTCCTCTGCTCCACCCTGCCCTGGCTGTGCAGTGCCTGCCCCAGCTGCACTCCCTCCTGCACCGCAGGGGCCTCAATCTTCACCCCCCCCAAAACAAGAAAAAATATATGGGGGTACAGGAGCTGAAACTTTGAGTCAGAAGGGGTGCCCTTTTTTAAAAAGGTTGAAAACCCTTGATCTAAGTTACAAGTTTTTCCCTTCCCTCCCCTCTGCTAAAGTTTGTCAAGCATTACATTCTATATGGCCATGATGATAAAGAGCAAAAAAAGATATTTTATTGTTTTGCTTACCTTTTGAACTGAACATTTTTTTCTAGTTTCCTAAAGGGAATATTTGTGCATGTTGAGTTCAGTACCACAAGGTGTCAGTTATTGTGTTTATCACGACTGTAGGTGGTTCATTTTGCCAACCAAATTAATTGTCACACATTTCATGAACAGAAAAATGTCTTCCAGTCTCAAGAGTAAAAACCATCCATTGGACCATTCAAGGTGCTGAACCCCTTTTGCTCTCATTGACTCTGATGGCACTTGAAGGCATTCACCATCTGGAAGGATAGACTCTTAAATCTCAATGCATCTAAGATTATACCTTGGTGTGATCCAAACCAGGTAAGTTTTCTAGATGCAAATCAGTAGTGTGAATATATCTCACCAAGGACATAAAAACGACCTGAACAGTAAACCCTACTAGAAGCAGAACACCCAATCAGAGAACTTAAGTAAGCAACTAAATAGCAATGCAAGTAAAGAACTGCTGTCCGTTTTACTTCTGAAAGAGAGAGAACAACTTCCAAACAGGTAACACATAAAACAAAAATACCTTTTCTGCAACAGAGGGAATGAAATATATTTTTGTCCTATCTATATTAGCAATTAAAGTATTTTCAAAATAAAATGGCTCAGTTCAGGGTGCAAATTAAGGGGGAATTTGGGAGGGGGTGGGCTGAGCCCCCCCAATAAGATTTGAAAATCATAACCTGAGGGGGGGGGTCTCTGATCGGATTTCTCTTTCACTTAGGTAGACTTGTTAATCAATGAACCAGTTTAATTTTTTTTCCAGACCCCACCAGGAATCAAACAGTAATTCAAACCCTGGCTCCATTGCTGATAATGATAGTCAGCAATGCATCAGATTCCTGTAGTTGACTGAACTGTTGTCATCATAACATAGGCCCATCAGCCTGACCTCTATCCCGGGGAAGATTTTAGAAAAGTTTATTAAAGAGGCCATCCTTAATGGACTGGCCAACACCAACATCCTTAGGGATAGCGAGCATGGGTTTGTTATGAGTAAGTCTTCCTTGACCAATCTCATTTCCTTCTACGACCAGGTAACCTATCACCTGGACACGGGAGAAGAGATTTATGTCATATATCTTGACTTCAAAAAAGCCTTCGATCTGGTATCCCATGATCACCTCTTGGTGAAACTAGCCAATAGTGGCCTTGGGTCCACCACAATCTGCTGGCTGGGAAATTGGCTCCATGGTCAGACCCAGAGGGTGGTAATTGACGGAAATCAATTGTCATGGTGCCCTGTGACCAGTGGGGTCCCCCAAGGCTCTGTCCTTGGGCCCACATTGTTCAACATCTTCATTAATGATGTGGACATTGGAGTCAGAG
>NW_017729031.1:78429356-78490621 GCF_001723915.1 Gavialis gangeticus
TAAGTTTATCAGGGGTGACCACCAGTATCTGGGGGAACATTTGTTCACCAGAGTGCCCCAAGGGATGACGAGGTCAAATGGTTTTAAATTACTGCAAAACTATTTCAGGCTGGACATAAGGAAGTATTTCTTTAGTCTCTGAGCCCCCAAGGTCTAGAATAGCCTGCCATCAGAGGTGGTTCAAGCACCTACATTGAACACCTTCAAGAAAAAATTGGATGCTTATCTTGCTGGGATCCTATGACCCCAGCTGACTTCCTGCCTTCGGGCGGGGAGCTGGACTCGATGGTCTTCCAAGGTCCCTTCCAGCCCTAGTGTCTATGAATCTATAATACAAACCCTTGATGACTTCTTTTTAAGAAGAATGCCTCATCCCTATCTTCTGCATCTATACTTATCCCCTTTGTGGAATATATGGGAAACCTTTGCATTCATAGATTCATAAATTGTAGTCAGAAGGGACCCTGAAGGATCATCATGTCTGACCTTCTGCCCCAGGTAGGAAAGGGACCGAGGTCAGATGACCCCAGTCAGGTGCCTATCTAGCCTCCTCTTGAAGACCTCCAAGTTAAGAGACAGTACCACCTCTCTTGGCAGCCTGTTCCAGATTCTGCTCACCCTTACTGTGAAAAATGTCTTCCTAATGTCTAACCTGAATCTATTCTCCACTAGTCTGTACCCATTATTCCTAGTTACTCCTAGGGGTGCCCTGGTAAATAGCGCATCTCCAACTCTCTGTTCTCCTCCCTTGATAAACTTAGAGGCTGCTACAAGGTCTCCCCTCAGACGTCTCTTGTGAAGGTTGAAGAAATCCAGATCCCTCAACCTCCCCTTGTAGGGTCTTGCACAGAGGCCACTAATCATACAAGTGGCCCTCCTCTGGACCCTCTCCAGATTCTCCGCATCCCTCTTGAAGTGCAGCATCCAAAACTGGACACAGTACTGCAACTGTGGCTTGACCAATGCCGCATAGAGGGGGAGCATCACCTCCCTCGATCTGTTGGTCATGCATCTGCTAATGCACAATAAGGTGCGATTGGCTTTGTTGATGGCTTTGTTACACTGCTGGCTCATGTTCATCTTGGAGTCAACTATGACTCCAAGATCCCTTTCAGCCGCTAAGCTGCTGAGGAGGTCATCCCCCAACCTATATGTGTGCTGGGGTTTCCTCCTCCTTAGGTGGAGTACCTTGCATTTGTCTTTGTTGAACTGCATCCTGTTTCATTCTACCCATTGATCCAACCTGTCCAGATTGGCCTGTATCTACTCCCTGCCCTCCGGTGTGTTAACTTTGCCCCATAACTTGATGTCATCTATGAACTTGGACAGGGTGCTCTCCACACCCTCATCCAAATCACTGATGAAGATATTAAATAACACCAGTCCAAGGACCGAACCCTGCGGGACAC
This sequence comes from Gavialis gangeticus, assembly GCF_001723915.1. Taxonomy (NCBI): domain Eukaryota; kingdom Metazoa; phylum Chordata; order Crocodylia; family Gavialidae; genus Gavialis; species Gavialis gangeticus. Next base: position 78,430,766 of record NW_017729031.1, read on the forward strand.
CACTGCTCACCTCCTTCCAGGTCAAAAATGACCCATCCACCACTACTCTCTAGGTGTGGTCTCTAAGCCAGTTTGCCACCTTACTTACCTTACTGTGTAAGAGTCCACTCCACAGCCTGCTAGCTTCCTTATGAGAATAGGATGTGAAACTGTATCGAAGGCCTTCTTAAAGTCCAGGTAGATGACATCTACCTCAATTCCAGTGTCAAGGCAGTGTGTTACCTGATTGTTTTTATGGAAAATGTGTAGCCCTGTTTCTCAATTAATTGTAATCATTACTCATTAGGATTTAATGGGTTAATGTATTCCAGGTACATATTACAGGTAGAAATCATGTTAGCAGGATTAAGAAGTTAGGAAGTCAGCATACAAATGGAGTTACCTTGGAGACACAATGAAAGACCAAAGGACCAGGTATTACTTTTTCATGGTTGCCAGCTAATAGAAGCAGAACATGTTAATTTAGTTATTCAAACTCTAATAAAAACGACTGAGGTGACAAGACACTTAATAATAACTGTATGCCCAGGTGAGTGAGAAAGATGAAGTCATGGATACTGTTCAGCAGAGAAGCAAGTAATGCTGCCAATCTGAATGTGTTTGTAAACTCTGTACTTCCATTCTAACCTAAAGGAATACTGCAGCACAGTATTCCAGTTAGCTAATCAGTCAGTGCTGCCTTGCTTTGTCAAAGCTGTCCTACAGAATGCCACATGGTTGCATTATTCATAGAAGGCATAAGTATCCAACACGTTTCAGTGTCTTTGAACACAGATGGAAGAGTTGTAATAAAAAAAAAAACCTGGTGCTACAGGCAATAACCCAGTCTCAAAGTAAAGGAGCCACAGGATTCACACTTCTGAAATTAGGGTGAGAGTCTAGCCCTAGGAAGGTATGTTCCCAGACAGGCTATATAAATGCCAAAGGCAAACTCACCTTTGCATTTCCAAAATCTGTTCTTTATATGGGAATTTAAAAATATGCATCAGCTGCTCTTCTGTAATAAAGGAAATCATATGAAAAGTCAGCAGCCCAATTCCATTCACAATATAGTGAATAAGAGCAGCTTGCTGTTATGAAGAAAAATTGGAAAGGAAACACTTTCAGGAGAACTCTTCTGCACAGTAAGTACAAGAATAAAAGTAAAAGACTGAGAGAAAACCTTGGACGTGTTTATTCTTCAGTAAAAAAGAGAAGGCGTTCCTAAGCAAGTGATGTCCAATTCTCTAAATTGGAACACCCACCCCACTGCTGCTTACTAACATTTTGTTTAATGTTGTAGATGTCTAAAATCCTTCTTTTCTCCTCCCATCTCCCTCTCTACCAACAAATGATGTCCAGATGCCCAATATAATAAACAACATGTAAAAATGATGAACTGTTCAGTTTATTTGGGCATACAGATACGTTGGTGGGAATACCGGGCAGATGTACCTAGCATAAATGCTGCATGGATTTCCCCAGGGACACCACAGAAGGCTGTAAAGGAAAGATTACAACCCTCCTGCCACCTGCAAGTCATAACACAAAAAAATAAATCTAGCTGCACTGCTACTGTACAATTGCTCAGCAGCAGCTAGAGTCTAGAATCAACCCTAGTAATGACAGAACCCTGGTGACTAAAATAAATTCTCTGCTCCACTGAGCATCCATTTGGCACAACTGGGTGTTTTGTTTTTTTAAACAACTGTACTCTCTTGGAAGACCTAGACCACTCTGGTCCTAGACAGATTAGAGAAATTGGGGTGCTACTCTGCACCCGAAGACTGAATGTCAGTTGAAAATTGTGTGAACACAATGCATTCAGACAACATCACCATCTCACATCTAAGCTTCCCCTATGCAAAGCCCAAGATATCTGGTGTCACTGGGACTATATACACCTATTCTACACTAGTTAGATACTTTCCTTCGCCAAGATTATATATCAGTTGCTTTCTGGACCTTTCATGCAGCTTTTGTAGTGCCATACAGCCACATCACAAAGGAGAATCTAACCCAAAATGTTTTGATTAATGGTTGCTCATTAAACAGCATTATATATGTAGTTAATGATAATTTGCTGCATTTATAATTTAAGGTGATACCTATCAATATTGATATTTTACATTAATCCTGTGCAAAAATAAATGAATGCATAAAATATGATTATTGACTTCAGCATTGTAACATGCATGCTTCTTAATCTGCCATCATACTAACCAGGAAGGTTGGCATTGTTGTTCTTAAGACTACACCAGTTCCATCCTAAAAATAGTAGCTATGATTGTCCAACAACTCAAATGAGTGTAACTAATGATGAAGTTTGGATAGATGGATGAAGCAGTCAAATACTTGGTAAAAAATTACAGTATAATTCTAACACTGCTCACAAAGCAAAACTAATCCATAACCTATTATGTACAGGAAACAAATCAGTGGGTAAATTAAATGTGATTACTTTTTCAATCCCGTTGCCAATAGCTTGGAATACATTTTTTTTCAAAGTTACTACATTGGCCTGTACATTTGATGACAGAATACAATGATAAAAATGCTATATTAACCACAAATCTATTTTAAATAAAAAGATGAAAAATGAAGAAAAATGAATTATTTTAGAGAACTTGAGGCCAATATTTTTGGCAAAAGCACCACAAATTAGCCCTGTACCATCCCCAGAAGCCATTCTGATCTCCTTCCCCTGCTGCTGTGCTCTCTGCAGCATGTAAATACCCTAGATCTTTATTAGAAATGTTGCTTTTTGATTCCAGTGTATGTGATCTTTAGCCATGGTTTTCATGTTGTGCTGCTTTATTAACAGCCTATTTCAAGAAATGCTTCAACTCTGAGCTTTCCACCTGTGTTTTTCTTGCCTACCATGACTTGATGGGAGTGAATTCAAAAGTAACACACAGGTAACTCTATGTTCTTAATTACAGTCAAACTGGTCATCTTAAGCTTCTATTCTCTTAGTGCCTCTGTGCCCGGAGATTTGCTTACTCTCCAGCAAGAAGCCTGGTCCTGGTCATTAGGAAACACAGCTCCTTCTGGTACTGGGTCCTTAATGGAACCCCACTCCAACCCCCCCCAATATGGAACTAATTACTGATCAGTCTCTTTGCAAGGCGGGGCCTCTGGCTCACCCCCCACCGACTCTGTGGAAAAAAAACTTAACACAATCTATATATAGCCCAGATATCCGATCAGCAATCCAGTCGGAAAGCCTCTAATTAAAGTCAGTCTATCTGTTCATAGGGTACACCAAACAGTCTTCAGTCATGATCCCCCAAGTCGCTCCTCGGTACTCGCCTCCTGAGAGATGCTGCCCCGTCTTTTCTCATGTCTCTACACAAAAACTATTCCGTTACTCTCCTTCTCTTAGCTATGGCTCTCAGTTCCCCTTCCAGAGGACTGCTGTTTCAATCCCCGATCCTTTTAATCAGGTCAGTTCCAATTAGCAATTTGTAAGTCTCTCTGTTCCTCAGGTATGGTGGATGCTCTCGGTGCCAGCTTATGACATCATCCTCCCAGGCATCCCACCACTGATCAAGTAAGTTTCTTTTTTTTTTTTTTTTAAGCTACTCGTAGTAACGGGGCCACAGTCTCCCAGTTACAACATGTTTAAAAAAAATCCTTCTAAACACAGGGAGTTCAATCATACAAAAACTGTTTTCATGTGAAAAATCACTAGACATGATCATACTTCACAGGAATCATACAAATGGGGACTGGTCACAGCATAGGCATAGGCCAGAACATCCAACTAGAATGTAAGGCAAGTAAAAAGGTCAGTTACTTAAGCTAAGGACAGTTAAATTATTAGGTTCTAGGAAAAAGAGTTTACAAATTTAAGGATGTAACAACCTCTTCTTACTCTTCTTCTTGCATCCTGTTTGGGGTCTGCTACAGTCACGTGTCAGGTTATTGTGCAGCTTGACCTCTATCCTGTCCATCAGCTTTCTGTTCTTACCCATGTTTTTCTGTCATCCACAGTCACTGCATGAATCATCCTACCAGAGTCCTCAGGTCTTTGTACAACGTGCTTATACCAGTCTACTTGTCTTCAAGTGAGACTTCTTAGTACTTTATTTCATAACACTGAGATTTCAACTATCTTGCCACCTTGACAATTTAACTTCTGCAATGGAAAGCATATTAACCTCTTTTTGGAGGACTGACAAGAGTCTCTATTCTGTATATCAGAATGGGGAAGTGTACATATCTGTACACTTCACTTTTTCAATGCAATTGACACCTTGTTCATGAATGATAATACATGATACCTACCACCACTTGCTGCATACACCTTTGGGGTGATGCTAGGCATCATGGGATAGCACACCACTGTCAACAGCCATTAATCCAAGGCATTTTAATTCCTTCAATTTTCTAAGCTTCCCTGCTTACACTGAGTCTCCCAAAACTCCTGTGGCTATGTCCTTACCAACATTCACTCTAAATCCTGCACTCTCAGGAGCATATAACCACTTTTCAAAAATGGCTTGAGGGGCATCACAATTTTCTGCACATATCCTAACTTACCAACAAACAGCATAGTTCAAAGTGGTTCCCTTCCTACAACTTTCACTTATCACATCCATAAATAAAGATTTGAGGGATGGATTCAATGCTGACCCTTCATGCTGGCTAATGCTTGTTGCAAATTCTCTAATACAGCCCTGTCAGTTTTGATTTCAGAAGTTGCTGTGTCATACATATTCTGAATCAGGTGAACATCCTCTTCTGATTTACAGTACAGCAGCTGATAACTGCCTGTGTGCATACTCCATTGCAAAAGAAGGTTAGTATTCAAAGAAAGATGGCTAAGCTACAGAAAGTCAGCTTTCATTTACTGTGGGCAGTTACGACAGAGCAGTGCCCTATTTTTATGTAGTGGTAATTTACCCATGAGCCTGGGCCCAAACTCTCACTATGTGACTAGGGGTGCATTTATACATCACCATACAGTGATGTTGCTATGGCACAGCGATTTAGTATTTCTTTTTGGAAGTACTAAAGCACAGCATAGTATAGGTGGTTACTGGGCTGTGCATGCAATGCATGGTTAAATTTCACTGTTACGTTGCTGTAGCAGTGCACTATACCCAGGGAGTGTACTGCTACGATGACATAGCTAGTGATTACATGTAGATACATGTGATCACTACATCGCCATAGCGTGCTGCATGGTGATCATAAGGCAATGTGTAGACACGCCCTGTATGTCTTTTCCAGGTCTAAAGAGACCGTATCCAATTGCTGTCCCTTTATGAGAGGCTGTGACTGTCAAAGTTTTTAGATGATATATTGATGACACCACAGAAATCTAATACAATAGGTTTAGATAGTAAAGGCCCAATCCTTCTCCCATTGAAACCGATGTCAGAAGTCCTATAGACTTCCAAGGAATAAAACTGAACTTAAATGGTGGGAGCCTGATTTCTTCTTCCATATCGAGATTCAGATTCCAAAAAGATACTCTGCAGCACTTAGCAGCACACAAAAACTTAAGACACCAAAAAATTCTATACTTAACTGAACCCAAGATGACTTCAAATGTAAGATGACCCCCCCAATAATTAGATTCTATACACAGGAAATTATACATTTGTTGTAAATTTGCATGTATAGAATCCAATTATTGGAGGCTCATAATGCCATGCCTCCCACTGCTGTGGCAGGTAAAGCAGCTGCAGAGAGGCAGGCAGTTAGATCCCACCCTTTTCTCCCCTGTGCCTGCACTACCTTGTACCTGCCCCTTGCCCCCACTACCCTTTGCCCTCCCCATAGTGCTTGCCCTCCCTTCTATCTTCCTCCTGCCAGCACTTACCCTGTGCAGCAGCCCTGGCCCTGGCTCCAGCTCCAGCCCCAGTCTGACAGGCACCCCTGTGGCACTTCTAGCCCCAGAAGCTCCTCTGCTGCCTGCCCATGGACCCTACTCAAATCTTAAATTAGGTTCCCCCTCCCCATGTTGAATGAAGAAAAAAAAGCTTGTCTTAGATTCAGATAAATATGGTAATCTGCCTACTAATTAGCATATTAAAATTGTTAACCAGCTATCAACATATTAACATTGTTACTACTTCCTGACTCTTAAAAGTACAGGAAATTACCTATGCAGTCAACACAACAAAATAAATTAAAATATAAAAACATATTTTTCTACTTTAGCTTATTATAAAAATGAAGAAGAAAACCTCAGTAATAATCAGGCTTTTCTGGAACATAAAAAAGCATTAGTTCATGTGGTTTTTATTATGAAAGCAAAAAGATAGCTTTTGAGGACAGGATAAAGTGTCTTTAACTTTTTTAATCATGATGTCCAATCTGAACTCCTAGTTTAAGTATATTAAAAAAACAGCTTATGTGAAAGCTTTCTTTCTTAATCTTATCTGACTTGAAATGGAAAGGCTTCCACCCCCATTCTCCACCCTCTCTGCCCCAAGAGGCTTAGAATAAACCAAGATCCTATCTAAATTGTTCGAGGTAGTGCTGCACCAATCTGAATAAAGAACATGACATTGTGAAATCATGTTGCATTTGTTCAGGGAAAATGTCAACCAGATTGAAAAACAATTGATGGAAATAAATATGATAACCTTTGATATTTAACACTATAAATTTGTTCAGGATCTCCTAAATAAAGGCATGCATCTCAGAACTGGGAACAAACAATTTAGGACAAAAATAGACTGATTTAGGCAATCTGGCCACAAGCATCAACCAACAACTTGATTTAATGTAGTTTTTATTCTTGTTCTGGGCACTGTAATTTCTTTAAAAAGACAGATTCTCAAATATCCATATATAAATATCAATGTGTGCTGTTACCTATCTCCAGGGTTGAATTTACCCCAAGATACATAAAATGAACTCTCAAACATCCCTGCCTGGCTTCACTCAGATTTTTGTGAACACTGGGATTTTTACAAGCAAATCTGTTACTATCATGAGTTACCAATTCAGGTAATTTATTTCAGTTAGGCAGTTTTTCTTTCCAACTTCTTAATTCCTGCATACATTATGAGAACATTGTTATTAAAACATCAAATTCAAGAATATGAATGGGATTTTTTGACCTCCGATTGGTTCCGCTTGACTTATATACACATGTGCTCTTTCTAGGTTTTCATGGAAAGACAAGAAATGAATAAGTTTTCTCTCATTTGCTGGATATATAGAAAAGAACTAAAGTCCCCTTCTGTTTACTGAAAAACCTTTAACTCTTGCCTCAAGGATCACATTAAAACATGTCAGACTGCCCATTCTTAGCGTGCAAATTATCCAGGACAAGGATAGTAACCTACCCTTTTCAGGATACAATACAGCACAATGGAGCCCAGGAACCTGTTTGGGGCCTTTAGATGCTCCATAATAGAAACCTTCCCATAAGGCCTGATCCAATGGTCATAGAAGTCAGCCCACTGATTTCACTGAACGCTATAGATGAGTCCAAAAGAATGTAGGTTGAGCAGAATTTAGACTTTCTGGGACACTTGAGATATAGACAGATATAACAGTTTATAATCTGTATAATTTGATATATACAACTGTTACATCTGTATATGTCTGTAGAGATACAAAGGTAGCAAAACCATTCCCATTTCAACCCTGTTTTATTTAGAGTTTAGGTTAAAGCAATTTAGCTAACTTGTATCACTACAGGCTCATGTGGACCTAACAGTCATAATATCTGATGAGCACCTCCAAACAGCAGCTCCCCACTCCCTGCCCCATTAAAGCAATTAAAAGGTACATTTGTCTAGTCTTACTATACCCAAGTTCTTAGCCAGTGTCTGTCACCATAGTATCTGAGCATGTCTGGGTTGCAATTAAAATATTCTCTTCCTACCAGAAGTGGTTGTACTAAAAAAGTTGTTTAAATTTTCCCAAGTTAAACGGTAGTGCATCAATTTTAAACTAGTTCCATGTATCTCATTGTTCAGCTGCAACCTTTGCCTATTTCCCCAATATTTTTTCTTCTTCTAGATCCTCTCTCCATATCAGGAATACAGCTAATATCTAGTTATAAAAACAGAGCCATTGATTGCTAGGATTCAGTGTTATAACAAGGTACGCTGGATCCTGGCTGGAGGACTGCGATCCATGCAGCTTTTTACTGATATAGACAACCACTAAAAAAACCCCAACCAAACAAAAAAAAAAACTTTTGTCAGGATTTGTTTACTGCAAAACGGTATAACAGTATCTGTATATTGATCATGCTGTTTGATGAGTCATAACTTCTTTAAACTATTGTTAACCTTCTTGAAATAGATCCTCTTAGACCATAACATTTCTTCTTCATTATGCTATTATTTTGTTTTCTCACAGTCATGACCCCTGCCTGAATACCCTCATCTTCCTGTTGTATCCAGTGACTTCACTTTGAGCATTCATATGCACTTTGAGCATTGTTTGGCATTGCTGTTTTCTGGCATTCTCCCAGATGCTTTCCCAGGGCCAGATTTCTTCCTGCTGGGGGAAGCAGATGTAAATTGCACTCTCCGTTGTCATCCTGGGCTTGATGCACTCTTGGGAGGGCAGCAATGATTGGGGCTTATTGTGTCTAGGGACCTACCTAAGTCGCAGCGAGAGAAAGCAATTTTCATGGCTTGGTCATTGCCCAAAGAGTCAATTTCAGTCATTTTGTGTGTCATCCTGCTTGAATGCTGAGATTAGTGGAGAGGCCCTGGGGGAAAGGGTGGGGAAACAGCCACCATCTTGGCTGCTGTCCTTCATGCTGCCCTGCCAGCTGGTGCCTTCCCCTCCCATGCAGCCTGCAAGGCCAGGCCACAGCAGCAGCAAGGACCACTAGCTCCCACTGGGGAGCCAGCATTTTGTTTTTATTAATTTTTTTTGGTTGATTTCCTGGGAAATCGGGGCCAATCCCATTTTTCACAGGTTCCGCAAAAATCACAGAACTGTGATCTAAGTAGGACACTAATTATGGCCACTGGTCCTGATTTTTAAGAGATATCCTTGTTCAGTGCCTTACAGACCATGGTCTGTGTCAAATAAGCATTTGAACAGGCTAAAAGGTACGTTTTCAAATAACAGTTTCAAACTGTAGAAGTTTTTTAAAAGTATTAAATTGTACCATGAAGAACACACTGCAGGGTGATGTTTCTTAAAAATAAGTTTATATATTAAAAATAACTCATGTTTGGACAACGACTCATTCTGGCCTTCTCCTCCTCAAAAAAAAAAGAGCTACAGTATCATAAAGGATAGCATGCTGATGCCTTATCTTGGAAGCAAGACTTTGACTCTCAATCTGCCATCCAATCTCCAGAGTGCTCAGGATTCACCATTTTATATACCCAGTACAACACACAGTTGTGAACGTCCCAGAACAATCATGTTGGGAGATGAAGCCAAAGTTTTATTCACATTCCCTCCCACCTACCTGCAGCCTCAACGAGAGCAACAGTGGCTACGTAATGCTTGCTGCATTGCATGGGTAGTGATATGTGTAATTATTGCGACACAGTAAGGGCCACCTTACAGTACACCCAAGGAATTACACAATTATGCACTCATGTAATTTTGTACATAAAATGTATGACCACACATAATTGCATAACGTTACATAATTTAACCTAGGTGACCTACGTGCCTTCACCTCCATGGGACTCCCAGCACTTCACCTGGGAACCCCATGTGGAAGCATTAAGTGCGGTGGCACGCAACTGGACAGTTGGTGAATGGGGAGGGGAGCTTCTGCCTGCTGGAGGGGGCTGGTATGGGGTTTGTGGGTAGGCATAGGGTGGGTGGGCCCATCTGCATGTAGGCCCCCTCTGCTCCCCCAAATGGTGCATAGCCCTTGCCACGGGCAACAGCAGCAGCAGGTGGCAGGCCCTTGGGGCTCTCATGGCCAAGGCAGGCAGAGCCCCCCTGGCTGTGCATGGCTTTGGCCGAGTCCTGGAGACTGCACATGGCAGCACGGAGCCGGCCTGGCCTGGCCCACTAGTGTGCACCTTCAAACCAGACCAGGCTGGCTCCTTGCCAGTACATGGGGCTTATGGCACTGCAGTCAGGAGCTATGTGCCATTAGACCAGGCTGGCTCCAGTGGGAAGCTGCACATGGAGGCACAGAACCTGCATAGCCTGATGGCACACAATTCCCCACAACTCCAGGTCTGTGCACCATTGGGCCAGGCACGCCTCATGCCTCCACATACAGTTTCCTGCTGCAAGACACATGCAGAGGCACAGAACTGGCCTGGCTCAGCCTGAAGGCATGCAGATCCTGCGTGCAGTGCCACAACCCTCATGTGCTGGCAGGGAGCCAGCCTGGTCTGGTTTTTGGCATGTGCCAGTGGGCCAGGCTGAGCCAGCTCTGTGTCACTACATGCAGCTCCCAGACTCAGTGCATAATTTTGAATTTTTCTATGTATAATTCCCTGGGGTGTATTACAGGACATAGCAACCTTACTTAGTCACATAAACCAAGATATAGTCTGCCCTCAAGCAAAGTTCTGTCCAAAAAAAGAGTGGTTTAGTATTAAATCAGAAAGGGGCTGCTCAGTTTTTTTGATGATGTGAGGTTCAACTTGGGCATTGAACCCCTTGAGTGTTTTCCCATTACAGACCAAACAGAAAAGCATGAATATCAGACAGAGCAAGGGTGCAACATATACTTGCTAAGGCCACAAGCCAGTATGTGTATCATCAATGGGTATTTATTATAGATGCTGAACATGTTATCTTTTCATTTTTCCATGGTATACAAAATCTTATTTTGTATACCACCTTCGCTCCAGTTCACAATAGGAAGAAGATGTTCTCTCACTAAGAAACAATGGCAAATGAAGATAAGTTGCACCAGCCCTCAAGAATGAAACTGTATTATATAATCCATGTCACCAGATGGAAAGGGCAGTCATTCCAAGGTAGATCAAAAGCTTTTAGCATGTATGAGAATCAAATTTCCTCTAAAATCACATGCCTTCCATACATGTTTTTTTCTCTACTTAGGAAGGATACACATGTTTACATTTGGTCAAAAATGTAAAACCTCTACACTGGTGTAATTTGGTGTTATGTGAATTCTAGGCAGAATCTAAACAGAAAAAACCAAACTCAAAACGGCCAGGCTTTATTCCACACTCAGCAACGCCAAGTTTGATCTAACTGTGGAAGAGTTAGCACATCTGCAAGGGCATGTCTCCATTTCCCAGAATCTCATGTGTTTTACATGTGTCCCCAAATGCTCTACAGTTATACTCTAAATATGTTCTTGGAATCAAAATACTATGGTTCAAGAAATTTGCAAAAAAGATCTAAAGTGCTGAAGACAAGAGTAACCCAAAAATAAATCTTATATGATTATGTACAATTTTCACTCTCGGACTCTATCATTTGCTAGTAACACAATAATCTAAAGAAACCCCTCAATATAAAGCTGTTACTCCATACAAAATGAAAACAGGTTAATATTATTCAAGATATATGAGAAAATATATATACCAGTACAAATGAACACTACAAAATTCACGAGTGCCTGGAAAGAGGTTTTAAACATAAAAGAGTTAAAACAGTACTCTGTAATTCTCTATGCAGTTACATAATATTTTGTAAAGATTGCAAACTGGTTCTGTACTGTTTAAAATTAAGTCTAGACTATACAAGAATGGAGAAACCTGAGACATTAGAGCAAGTTAATAAAACATACAGTAAGTTTTGCAAGATGCTTCATCCTTCTAAGACAAGTTAGGTTAATAGGAAAAAAAATACTGAAAATGAGACATAAAGACCAAGAGTCTTAGCAGATTTTTTTGGTTGTAGCTTTTTCCTAGACAGAAGAAATATTTTGACAAACCACTAATAGGCAAATTTGATATTAAGTGGCATTTACATTTGTATAAAACCATGAAGTCTGTAGATAATTATCTATTATCTGGAAGAAAAAACTCCTTGTATACTACATACAAGGTATTTTTATTATTACCAATCTTGAAATCAACACACTGGTTTATCTAAATGAACTCTTAGTGCAGGTGAATTTTCATGATGATCTACATTCAGTCTCTCAAAAAGAGAGAAATAAAATCAGGTAGGTAGGAATTCATAATATACCCTATATGTTTAACCAGGCAATAAAATCAGGCTAACAAGCATTGACGTAATTGATCTCCAGTACATAAAAACCTAAGGGGATTAACTGAAATAATAAAAGAATGATTAGGAAGACAATCACTAACTATTTTTTTCTTTGTATTGAATTATTACTCAATCTGTAGAACCAGGAAGCAGTTCTATAAAATTAATACAAGCTAGAGGTTTATCTGGATAGTAACAGCTCTCCCTACTAAAATCTGAGCTAAAAAAATACTAATGTCCATAATTTCTCATGTTATTTCTGTAGTGAAACAATATTTTAAGGAATGATCAATTTTCTTTTATTACTATTATTAAAACTGGTCAATTTAAAAGAAAAAAACAATTAGGGTTGTCTTTTGGGTTGCATTTTGTAGTTGTTGCCATTTTTATTTTTAAAGTAAGAAATAAGCATTTCCCTTCACGTACTCCCATCTCCCTGAAAGACCATGTAGTACAATCAGGGAGAGTGGAGGGACGATGCATCATGTGGCTGGCTTGGAGCTAGAACTTTCTTACATGCTAGTAAACTGCACATAATCTATGTCACTGATAGGAGGAAGTGCCAGAGAAGAATGGCTATAAGAAAATTGTCTTTTACCTAGAAAAAACAAAATGGCTAATGCCAAAGAAGAAGCCACTAAAACATAGTGCTATAAATATATAAATTAATACATGTGTGGTCATGCACACAGAAACACATACCACAATACTCTGATGTGCTGACTTCCCTCAACATCCAAAGTAGTAAAAAGGAGCTGAAGACATAGTTGAAGGCATAGTTAAGCGTGTAGGGGATAGCAGTTACCAAGATTATGCTAATATATCATACATTTATCATGTCCTGATCTGACCCTCTTACTGCATCCTGAAGCAAGTAGGTCAGAATTATATTAAAAAAAATCATAAGGTACTTTGTTTGCCTTAGCGCTAAATTTCCTCCCTTCAAATGTTTATCTAACTCTAGCTTTAAATGTAAATATACAGGCTTTCAATACCACAAATGTTTAAATTATACTGTTTTAATTTGACACCTGATTATATTAAATGATAATTTTGTAAATTTTCTTATTCCTCCCTTTCCACCAAGGAAATTTTAAAACACTGAAGAGTGAAAATTAATTGCAGGTAAGTGCTGTATTTACTCAAATATAAGATAATCCCCCCAATAATTAGATTCAATATATGGAAAATTTATAAATTTAGTATAATTTTCTAGATATGAAATCCAATTTATTAGAGGTTTGCCTTGAAACTGTCCCCCTCCCACTGCTACAGAAGGGAAAACAAATCTGGAGGTGTCAGGTAGCCCCCTTGCCCCCCTCCAAACTTCTTCCCCCTGCAACCACTGACCTTGAAATAAACATGCCAACAGCAATTTAAATATAAGCAAATGACTATGCATACCAATAGACTTATTTAATCCAGAATTGATGCACGTAACCTTCTTCGAAACTGCTGCAAGTTTTAGTACAGGTACTCTATAAACACACAGTTGAGTAGCACTTTTGTACCTACTTCTATATAGTACAAACTATGCATGATATTGGTCCAAAGTCAAAAGGTTCATAATTTACCATATAGTTCACTGGGTTGGGCCCCAGCGGAGTAACACTGTATCAAACCATGATGACTCCACAGCTTAGCACTGCTCAGTATGTGTGTGTATTCAAGATGCCCCCACAAAGGAGCCATTAGCTTCCCACTCATGACTGGAACCAGATGATCTTCTCATGGGTCTTGGGACTCCTTCAAAAATGTATATGCAGACAACATGCAGGGTAACCTGCTTTGGCTCTACCTCATGGATAGCAGGGCCACACTAATCATATGCAACAGGCTGATGAGGGGGTGACAGGGATTCTGGGTGAACTGTTTTGGGTCCTGTTTGGTGATATTTCCCAGATTATTAAGGCTGGTGAAGAAACACAAATTACTGGAACTGGGGAAGAAAGACAACTCAGCTGTGGGAGTGAAGAGGAAATCAAAATATATTCTATATAGTGGCTCATCTTGACTTGAAAAAGAGTCAGTGGTGAAAGAGACTGAGTGTAATGGGCACTATTATATATCTAATTCAGATGGGCTGCACTAACCTAGCTTTGTGATAGGTTCCTAGCTATATAAATCTATCCCTGGGCATAGGTGGTACCATACCAGGAAATGGAAAAAAAATAAAAAAATCAGTGTTTATAAGTACAGTCAAAAAACCATAGAGAACAGATCTCCAAAATATAAACTATATCATCTAATGGCCTTATATTCACTATTTTTTTTACTATATGTGAGTTTTAACCCTTTGTTTCATGTACTAGTATCTCAATATTTTAGTCCAGAACATTTGTTCTAAGTACAGAATTGTTAGCTCCTAGAAGATATTCAGATTAAAAAAAGATGCAGACTTTTTTTTAATTCCTTATATGTGAATATATGAAGGGCTTCCCCCCCACATGTTGACTGCAGGGGGCTGGAGGGGGGCCTCGTCTTACATTTGAGTAAATACAGTATGTTTACCATACTGGAAAACTATGTTTACCTAAAGTTGTAGTTGTGATGTAAAGTAGTCAAAATACTCACAAATACTCTGATAGGTCATGTCCACATAAGCCTGGACGTTTGTTTTCCCCAGGAACAACTAGCGGCCACACACCTTGTTCCACTGCTAGTTGTCCCCAGGAAACACCTGTGCCACATACCTTTTACTGCTCAGAGCCTGACCAACAGCTGAAGCGTGGCTCTGGGCAACCAAGCTCCAATTTTGAGCAGTGTGCAATGCCCCTGCGTGCGCTGTTCTGCTTTTTTATTTTTTATTTTGCACAGGTTTCTTTGCCCCCTGGATATCCAGGAGTCAAAAAAAAAAAAAGCACACTGCTCCCTTGAAGTGTGGGGAACAGCTCAATGTGTGATATGTGTGATATGTGGTGCTGCTCCCTCACTCTGCTTCTTTTGACAGGGGTTCTGGTCTAATGAAGGTGTGGACGGAAGAGGAGACGGGGGCAGCTGCAGACTGAACACCTGTACATTCCCTCTCCCAGAAAGGTTTCTACTGGAGGAAATTTCTGGGAAATTTCCACCAATGGAAATGAATACCTATTCCTGGCTTCTGTCTTACATATACATGCTATCCTGGATAGAACCCAGATATGATAAATTTCAAGTTGAAAAGATTTGTTTTCAGGATGTTAGAATTAAGCATAGAGGTTAACAAGATAAAGCAGTTTACATTATCTGTTTGTAGAGTAAGAACTGAAACTCCATAATATATAATTAAACCAGGTGTTTTAAGGCAATATTCTGTTCAGATCCTACTCTTATTTTAAAATCAATGGCAAAACTCACATTGACTCCAAGTGAAAAAGCCATCCTGTGCTTAAAAGATTTAAAATGCCATATAGAACGAAAGTTAAAATGAATAAGTAGCTAGAATTCATAGTCCTTGTACCATCTAATAAGCAGAGAAAAAAAACGGATGCATATTTTGCAGCCTCAGTACTGTACAGTAATGTGCTGCAGTTTTCAACCTAGAGAAGGCAGCCTGAGTCTGCTCACCCTCTCATTGTGTGGGTAAGTGAATTTGTGCTTTTGTTTTGTGGTTTTGAAATTTCAGCAGACAAATAGCTGAAATGGTCTTTATTCTGCAGCTTGACTGAAATGGCTCACAGGTCCCTACCAGATGTGCAGGTAAAGGTGTGATGGATCTGATGGACAAGCCACAGAATCACGCTTCTTGCCATGCCATACATAACTGTAAGATCACACATCAGACGACATCACACCTTGTAGCTAGTACAGGGGCTCCCACCTGCAGGAGGCTCATGGCGGGAGCAACTCAGATCAGCTGTACACTTTGAGCCCTGAGGACTCACCATGAATCCCCACATCTGGGAGTCCTG
Organism: Gavialis gangeticus; assembly: GCF_001723915.1. Lineage (NCBI taxonomy): Eukaryota > Metazoa > Chordata > Crocodylia > Gavialidae > Gavialis > Gavialis gangeticus. Next base: position 78,446,743 of record NW_017729031.1, read on the forward strand.
GCAGCTGACGCAAGCTCCCAGCCAGAGGGAGCACCCCTGAGGCTAGGAGCCTGCAGCTGATACAGGTTCCCAGACAAAGAGGTCACAATGCACCCCCCCCCACAGCTGATCCGAGTTCCCTCCCAGAGGGGCACACCACATGTGCAGCTGATAGGGCTCCCAGCTTCAAAAGCATACAGTGTGTCCTCAAGGCTGTGAGCCTCATCTGCTGATGGGGCTCCCAAGCACAGGGATGAACCTGGCCATACATTCAATTAATGGTATGATAGGATCAGCTACAAAGTTATTGCCCATTTTTTGTGGAATAATTTTATGGCTTATCACTCATTTTATCACGCTATTAACTGATTGAATACATGGCTGGGTCACAAATTAAGATGTGATTAGCTAATTAATCACATCTTAGGTGTAAAATGTGACAGGTTCCTGAGACTGTTTTGGGAAACAGCTGAAAAGCTGGACAGGAGAATGGCAACATTTAGGGCGAAATATTGCTTCACAGAAGCTGGTGGTAAAACTGATTGACTTCCTTTATTTGTTATTTATTTATTTTATTTTATTGTACTTGAGAATTTTTGGCCTTTATTTAGATGAACTGCTATTTGATTTGAATCAGTATTTTAATTATAAATTAGCTTTTGGGAGTCTTAATTTTGTTGTTTTTTAAATAAAAATTACTGTAATGGTGGCTTGGTTATTTTGTTTGGAGAACCTCTGGGCTCCTTATTAGCTACCTGGTTGAAACACTAATAGAAGTTAAACTTTGAACCAGAAAACTCTTCTAATGGTAGCCACTGCAGCACAAAGCTTCTCCAGAAAAGATTTAATGCTGACAGCTAAACTCAATTGCTTAGGCAAAGCTTAAGCAAAAGAAATTTCCAAAAAAATGTTGGTACCTGTGGTGATATTGATTCAGTTGAACTGGTGTTACTCTCAGACTGGATAAAGTTCCAATGATCACACCTGTTTTCACCACAATTTCCATTAGATTTGCTTTTATCAAGTCTTCAGCATCAGTTATATGGGACACAGCATCCAAAGCCTTCCCTATACTAGGCCTCCCTCCAGCTAAATCCCATTAAAAAAGAGTGATGAGAGATGGGTTATTTAGAGGGATACAGAGGGATGTGTACAATGATTCAACAGAATTACAGCATTTTAGTGTGCAACAGCCCTGACCAAGAAATCACACTATGGTAAATACATTTCCTCAATTGTTAAAACCTACTTGGCCAGAAAGGCTTCTAAATACCAGCATATTATAATAAAAGCTTTCCCTGTAAAACAATAATGGCAAATCCTGAAAGAAAATAAGTCTGTACACTAAAGTGAAAAAGACAGAGAATTCCTAGTGTTAGAATGTATAAGAATACAGAGTGTATTAATAAAAACTTTGTAGCACTCATTTGCTATAGTTTCAGAAAGGATCGTTCTACTATTGGGCAATATATATGAACTGTTTTGAAAGAAATGTCCCTTCTGCATATATAAGTTATGGCTGTTGCCATAGCAGGATGATAGCCTATCTGCTATGCAATTGAGTACTGAGTAAAAATAACACTTCTTTTCTAATCTAAAATACAGCCAGAAACCAACAGTTAGTAAGAGTGGAGACAGGAAAAAACTTTGTGCTCATATGACCTTTGTTATCTAAGACAACTGCTTTTCAATTTCTAGCAGGTCAAATTAAACCAGATCTGTATTAATTACCAACACATTTCACACTTCATTGCACTAAGATGGAAAGAGACATTCAAAACAATTTTGTACAAACTTCTCATATTTTATCTTGAAATCACGTTACTGATTTCACTAACAGAAATAATGAAAAGAGAAGAGGTAAAAAAAACCAGTAAAAACACAGGAAAATGAAGAACTGGTTACCTATATGATAAAGTCCTATCCAATCTGTTGGGTCCACTTCTTCTTTAATATCCCAGAAGATAATGAGATTCTGAGGCTGCCCAAGGGTATACTCATACATACTAGCTGTCAGACTGGAGCGGCTATCAGAGGTCACTAGATCAGTGTCACTGTTGGCACGCTGTAAATTCATATTCTCAGCCATGGTGCCCTGAGATGCCAGACTCTGCAGGTTCTCTGGGCTCAAAGTGTACCGCAGTTGGGGGTTGCGACGTCGCACAAAAAGTAGGTGGTCCCGAGCCGAACTGGCCATTTTGCCTCTCTCTCCTCTCTGTAGAAAATGTCTCACTTAGAGATCTGCAAAATAAGACAGACAAACATAAAACTTAAGAGCTTTATTAGATCAAACTCCAAAGCACAAGAATTTGGTTCAAAGATTTCTTAAACTATGATTGACCTGAAAATGCCTCAAATAAATGGCATGTTTTGTTAACTTACTCTTGAAGCAATCTTTGGGGAAAATTCAGTATGTTGGAAATGAAATATGGCATTTACCACTTGTCACACTCACTGACATTCACAAGTCTAATTATCACAAAATGCATGAACCAAGAAAGACACAAAGAGAAACTATGTACACCCCAAAGAGAAGCAGAGAGCAGTATACCTCAAGCCAACAATAGACAGTTAGCACTACCCCACAACAGCTGAGTAAGCGAGTAAAATAGAGAGGTTCAGAATACCTGGGGATAAAATGCTCACATAAGTATTTACATTACTACCATATAGCTTCACTCAGAAGATGTTTCTCTTAATAGTTACATATCTTGTTACAGAATCAAAAGTAAATCTGTTCTGCATTTAAAACAAGAAGTAGGATTTGCATACAGCAACGGTATCAAACTTACAGCCCACAGGCCAGGTCCAGCACACAGAGCCATATTATGTGGACCACAGGGGTGGGGGAAGTGGAGACATGGCCTGCTGCCAAAATCCAGGGCACAGAGTTGCTAGAGACATGTATTGTTGGTAGTGCCGTAGCAAGTGGGGGGCAAGCAGGGCAACTGCCCCAGGCATTGAAGCAAAGGGGCACCAACAGGTGCTGCCCAACTGGAGCAGGGCACAGGAGAGAGCTGTGAGCAGCTAGTTTGGGGGAGTGCAGAGTTTGGGGTTGTTCCTGGTGCTGCATGCATTCCTGGGCAAGCATGCATTCCTGGGCAAGCGTGTGCCCCCCAGATCTGTGCGTGGGGTGAGGGCAGGCTGCTGCTGTGGGCTTTGCCTCGGGTGCCAAACTCCATTGCTACGGTAGATTGTTGGCACAGGGTGTGTGACAGCTGCATTAAACCCTGTAGCTGCTACCACCACAATTACCACCACTGCAACTTCCCCCACTGTTATCACTAAATCCAGATCTGGCCTGCAAGGAGTCCTACAGTCTGGATCTGGCTGGGAGGGTGAGGAGACCGTGACACCCTGGGTATATAGCTCTAGCATGGACGCATTGCCATAGAAGAGTAATATAATGACATTATAAAAAGAATATAAAATACAAAAGAATAGATTACAGAATTTCTCCAGGTCGTGCATAAATGTGCCAATTCACTGAATGAGATACTGTAGGGAAAGCCTAAGTTCTGGTAGTTCAAGTCACCGTGTCTGCCTAATAAACCTTTTTTTTTAACACAAGTCCAACTTTGTGAATTCAGTGGTCCTCATCTGATTCAGATGAAACAAGAGAGACATCTAATCCAGAGCACTGACATATGTGATGTCAATTCAGTACCAATATAGGAATACACTAAAGCAAATTCCAGAACTAACCTGTGCAGCATAATCTAAGGCACACATTTTTTTGTGATCATCCCTACAGTTATATGCCCATTTTAAAATATGATCAGAAGATTCCATGAAGGTCTATTTCCTGAGATGGACTTCTACTATCCCCTTAGTTAAGCTAAGACTAAGACATAAATCAGTGCCCAAAGTCCAGCCTTTGAAGAAATGTTTTGTAGCTGTAGAATTTGCTGCTATTGTAGTTTTTCCATCAAAGCCCAGGATTATTAAAAGCATGCCCTTTTTCCTGATACAGGTACAGTTACTAGGTCAGTATGACTTCTAACCAAAGACACAGGTGCCTAGTTCCCTGCTGCCTCTCAAGTTTTGACCTCTCTCCATAGACCTTCTCCTTCTCTGCCTTCATATCTCTCCATAGACACAATTTATTCTCGTACTCTGAACAGCAAATAAACTGAAGGCACTCAACCAAATAAATACATAAACAAAACAACCTTGTTTTTCAGAAGACCTTCAAATCAAAGTTTCAAATTATGTTTCTCTTTGATTTGAAACTTGAAGAAAAAATCCTAGCACTATAGTATCTACTTTTTCCATTTAATACAACAACAGCAACATCAACAACAGGGTTTAGGGCCAGAGCTATCAAACTTGACCCACATCCAAACCACAGGGCTCCTACTCCTTGCACTGGAGGGAACAACTCCATTGGCCACACCTTTGATATCCCTAGTTTAGAACATACTAGGACTATTTTTATGCTGGAAATAAATAATGCTTCCATTGTGGAAAGACAATTTCTGCAACAAAAACAACTAATTTATTCCAATAGTACAAATACCTATTTTTAGAAGAAAACTGAACACATGGTTAACTAAAATGGTTATTGTTCAAACCATTAGCAACCAGCATGTAAGTAATCAAAGATGTGCTGTACTTAGACACTACAGTTGCCTAGATCTTGTAGAATATGGTCTTTAAGAAACAGCAATAATAAAAAAGATAACTACACAGCCTGTTCTGAAGAGGTGATGTGGGTTTTGCATGCCCATCTGCAGACATTACTTAAAGATACCTAACTATATTACAAGCTAACTGAAGACAAGGTCAATTACATCATAATTAAATCCTATATGAAGTTTGTCTACTGCAGGCAAACCATTACGGATCTCATTATTTTAAATACATGGAAATATCCATCTATTACTCCTGAGCTTTCTTCTTGGTTTCATACCTCCAGCCTTTGACAGTGATATATAGGTAAAATAACTACAGTCCCTATTTCCAACTAGTCTGATTTAAAATGAGGCACAGATCACTGGAAATGAATTTTGATTAGTGTGAAACCTCCCAAAGTACTAGAATTCCCAATGTAAGCCTTCTAGTGCCAGAGGAGGAGCCAGATCTGAAAACAGAGGAGTTGAGGGCCACAGCAAAGGAAATTCTGGGGGAGGAATGGAAATCTGAGTTTGTGCTCCACACCCCTCAAAGTTCCCCTAGAAACAGGTCTCTTTCTCTGGAAGGCACTTCAGAGGAGGTTGTGGGAGCAGGTGGTTCAGGTCCTCCTGTTGTGCCTCTGCCTGGTGAGGAGAGGGATAAGGCACAATCCAAGAAGCAGAGGCAGGCCACCATGGACCAGCGCGGGAAAGGTAGAGACAATGGGGTCATTCCCAAGGCGGAGACAATGGGGCATTCCCAAGGAGAGCTAAGTCACCCAGAGCATTGGGGAGATGTTTGCTCTGGATGGCGAGCCCTTCTCTTTAGTTGAGTGGCCAGGGTTCAGGCGGCTCATGGCACTCGTGGCCCCATCGTACCAAGTGCCCGCATGCACCACTTTTAGCAGGACTGTGGTGCCCTCCCTGTATGAGGCATGCAGGGAGTACTTGAGGGAAGAGCTGCAGAAAGCAGGTCTGCAGGTAGCTTTGCACTTCACCTCAGACATCTGTAGCAGCCAGGATGCAGATCATGCCTACCTCTCCTTCACAGGGCACTGATGTGATCAGTCAAGGCATCAGTGGGCTCTCCTTCAAGCAAAGGTGATGGATGAGTCCCACACAGCATGGGAGATCATGGTGGCCATGAGCCACATGGTGCAGGAGTGGTTCGTTGGGTAAGGCGAGCTCACCCGTGGGTTCATGGTCACTGACGAAGGGAACAATATGGTCAAGGCGGAGCGTGATACCAACTTTGTTGACATCCGCTGTGTGGCACACAAGTTGCACCTCATAGTAAGGGATGCCTTGGAGGGGGACAGGGCCCCCAGCGATGGTGCCATCACTACTAGCTAGCTCATTTCAAAATTCAGGAAGGTGGCGGACTACTTCCACCAGAGCATCAAGGGGGGCAAGATGCCGTGGGACAAACAGGCAGAGCTGAGCATCCCACAGCACAAAATCATGCAGGATGTGGAGACTTGGTGGAACTCCACATGCCTGATGCTGGAAAGGCTGGTCGAGCACAGAAGGCCATCCATTAGACGGCCTTGGTCGGGGAGATTGGGATGAGCAGCCCCCTTAACGAAACAGAGAGGGATACCATCTCCCAGATTTTGGTGGTCCTCAAGCCATTCCTTGAGGCCACTGAGAGCCTCAGTGCTGGCGATGCCCTCGTTAAGCCAGGTGATCCCCACAGTGAGGGAACTTGAGAATGAAATGGAGAAGTTCCAGGGAATCAATGTTCCTGGCTGGGGCAAGCTGCTTTCACCAGAGGTGCAGGCACTGGTGAAGCAGCTGAAGGAGGGCACCAAAAAATGGCTGGATCCACTGCAGTCCAGTACAGTCCATGTGGTGGCAGGCATGTGCGACCCAAGGGTGAAGGGAACATCTGCAGCAGCAAAACCCTCGATCACTGGACAGCAGTAATGGTGAACAGTCAGGGATGCAGAAGAGCAGAGGCAGGGGGATGTGGAAGAGGGGGTCCACCTTCCCATGTCACCACTCCAACCACAAGCCAATCTCCTCCACCACAGCCACTGCCAATGTAGACCAAGGGTATTGCTTCGATGTTGCGGTCCAGAGGCACCAGACCCCAGCACCACGCAGGTAGCGCAGAGGCCTCAGCAACTACCTATCTCGCCAAGGGTATGGAGGCACTGCACAGCAGCCCCTTGGCCTATTGGGAAACCCACAGTCAGATATGGCAGGATCTGGCCACAGTTGCCCAGGAACACCTGTCCTGTCCACTGACCAGTGTTCCAAGCGAAAGGGTGTTCAGCACTGCTGGTGACATTATGACACCCCACTGCACCTGCTTGGATCCTGGTTTGGTAGAGCAGCTGGTGTTCCTGAAGGTGACCCTCCCGCTGCTAGATTTCCCCAAACTCCACATGCAGATGGAGAGAGTATGACCCTCCTCACTCCACACCTATTTTCTTTTTGTATTTGCTTTTAGAACCTTGAGGTGCACTTGCACAGAAACCCCTGCACCACTCTGAAACCTGGCAGGCCTCATCCCTGCACAAGGAAATACTACCCCTGCTATTTTCATCCTGCTCTGCCTTAACACACACAAGTGATATGAGTTTTGCTTTCAACAGTTTGAGGTGCACTTTCACAGAAACCCCTGCATTTACCTCCTTGATACACGGCAGGCTTCATGCCCTCAAAAGGGGCTACCACCCCTGCTATTTTCAACCAAATCTGCAAAAAAATGACAAAAGTTTTGGTATTTTAGTGATTCCCCATTGTAGCCTACGGCTAAATCTCCGAATCAGCACCGAATCTACAAATCTGAATTGGCAAAATCAAATTAAGACAGTGATTTGGGGGGGGGGGAGGGGAAGGTGGCCTATGTGCACCATGGGAGGGCATGGGGAGCATGTGCTCCCAGATCTGCGTGTGGGGTGGGGCGGGCTGTGGCCACAGCTGCACTAGGCTCTTCCCAGTAGGGGGCTGGGCTGGGCTGCACTCCTATAGGCCCCTGCGGTGAGGGAGGGAGGGGGGCAGGGTGCAGGGGCTGCCCAGCCGGGATGGAGTACAGGATAAAGCCGCAAGCGGCTTATCTGGAAGGTGCAGGGGGTGGCTGCTCCCACTGCTGCATGTGCCCCGGGAAAGCATGGGGGGGTGCATGCCCCCAGATCTGCATGCAGGGCATGGCAGGATGCAGGTCACTGTGGGCTGAGGCCAGGGCAGTGCTGGGCTGTTCCTGGCATGGGTGTTGGGCTGCGCTGTGCTGGGAGTTGGGGTAAAGGGGAGTTAGGGGGAACTACGGCAAATTCTGCAGTGGCTGCAGCCCCTCCTGTAGCCCCCTCCCAGCACTGCTACCACCCGCCCTGAGCGCAGCCTGACCCAGCCCAGCACACCCCCAGGCCACCCGTACCCTGCACTCAGATCTGGGGGCGCACCCCCCCATGCCTTCTCAGGGTGCATGCAGCGGTGGGAGCTGCCTCCCCCCATACCCCCCAGACAAGCCGCTTGCAGCTCTGTCACATGCTCCGCCCTGGCTGGACAGCACCTGCCTTTGCTCCAGCCCCACTCCCTTCCTCCCCGTGGGGGCCCAGAGTGGCAGCCCGCCCGCCCCCTGCATGCAAATCTGAGGGTACACACCTCCCAAGCCCTCCTGGGGTGCACATAGCAGTGGGAGTCACCCCCACCCTTCCCACACCCCCCATACATGCTGCTCACGGCTCCATCCCATGCCCTGTCCTGCCCAAGCAGTGCCTGCCCCTGCCCCACTCCCTCCTTCACCATGGGGGCCTCAATCTGCTCTCCTCCCTTAAAAACAAGAAAAAAAATATAAAGGGGTACATGAGCTAAAACTTTGAGACAAAAGAGATACTTGTTTAAAAAGGTTGAAAACCCCTGCTCTAAATTACATGTGTATTGTCTTGGAGATCGATGTCTATTCTATAAAAGTTAAACTTTGCACCAATATCTATTACTGAATGCTAGGAAAGTTAATGTTTTCCTAATAACCCATAAATAGAGTATTTTTCCCCTAAGTAAAAACCATCATGTTATTCTGAAACCAGAAGTGTAGTTGTTTCAAGTAACAAGAATGCTAATAGATCATTTACCAGCTTCATTCTGAATAACTGGAATACCCAAAAATAAAAATTAACTAGTCACAGCTATTGGCAGACTGCTTTATTGAGTTAAGCTCCACTAGACCACAACACCTCTCCTATTCTGCTAAAGTCTGAAACCCATGAACACTTTTCTGGATTTATGAACTGGAGAATTTAAATAACCACATTTTGATTTTTTTTTTTAAGTATTTTGTATGATTACTACTTCCCTTCTATGTTTAAGACAATGGGCTAAGAGATCATGTCTCTGTACATAGTTACGTGAGAAGTTTTATGTACATTAAAAATTCTATTGAGTCAATGGGACTTCTTATATGCACATTTCCAAGCGCAAGGCCTAAAAGCCTCCAATAATGACAGTCTATATCAGTGATGTCCAGCCTGGCCTGTCGAGCCATGCCATCCATTAATTCATTACTTGTTGCCAGCACTCCCCTGTCACCAAATTTCTGGACCCGTGGGGAACACTGAGGGCTGGATAATTGCCCTGTGGCCATATCTGGTGCACTGCATCATGCTTGTGCATTGGGCCAGTTCTACCATGCAAGGTCCACAGGCACAGATGATCACACCTGTGGACCAAATCCATGCACCAACTCCATGTGGAAGATATAGCCCATGAACCAACCCCACTTTACAAGATCCAGCCCACGGACCAACCCCACCTGCAGGATCTGGCCTATAGGCTGGATGAGGGGCATAGGGGTGGATGGTTGAGTACCACTTTACTGGTATATAATTTCAGTGGAAGTTAAAGAACATCATTCTCTACACAAAATCAGTTATGAGATGCAGCTGAATCCATTTACTATTCAAAACACACCGGAGACATTAACAGTATTATGTTCTGACAACTATGAAGGTAAGAAATATACTAGTATTGTCAACTCTTACTATCTGATTTTGAATCTTGCAGCATCTGGTGTTTTATGTAAAGTTCCTGCTCCTGAAAATAGCTTGAAAATGTAACCCAAGTGCACACTTGCCTTTTTGGGAACCAGGAGGCAAATTACAGAACCCAAACTCATGATTTTGGGAAAGTTAATCTGTGGTTTTGACAATGTTTAAATGAAAGCTGAGATTCATAACAATCTCATAACAATTTATAACAATGTGGCTCTAGGAACTATGTTTTTAAGAAAATCAGACACAAACAAATATTGTATTTTTATAAAAATTACAAAAATCAGACAACTCTATCTTATACCTGCAATACAGAGAGGATTTTTGCTATCAATATTGGTGATTGTTCAAACTTAACCAGCTACTGTCCTACAAAGGCCCACATATAAAGCCAGCATCAGTACACTGTGGATAATTATTAAACTGTTAATAAATTATTGGTAACTATGCTTGACTGTCAAAAACTGCACAGGATTAGGTAAGTCAATGGTTAGAATGTAATTACCTATAAATAATTTACAGAACTGTTGCCAGAATGTAAGCCCTTTGTGTATATAAAGTGCAAATGTTAACTATTACGATTAGAATATATACGATGATACCAAGTAAAAACTGTGTTCAGTAAGTGCCAGACTGGACAACAAAAGTGGCTGTAAGTTATTTTCTGTTCCGTCCAGAATTGTCACCTGCGAGTTAGGAACTTAATACCACTGCAGTAAGTAGGAGATAACATTACACTAATATGTTACTATGTGACTACACTGGAGAGTTTGTTTTCTTTAATTCTGCTCCACAACTGGGTATTCCCACTCACGCTACTGCTGTATATTTTGAACTCCTCAACCCCTCTAAAACAGACCTGGTTTGAACAGGAAGACTTCAAATAAAAGCTCTGGTGGCAGAGACAACAAACATGGGTTTGTAGCAGAAAAGTCTCTGAAAAAGAGAGCTCACTGGTCATTCTTATAAACCAGGGGTGGGCAAAATGTGGCCTGAGGGCCAAACGTGGCCCACCAGGCCATTCTATCCAGCCCGCGGGGCCCCTAAAAAATTTAGTATTTATCTGCCCTGGGCTGCCTGTCATGTGGCCCTCGATGGCTGGCCAAAACTCAGTAAGTGGCCCTCTGCCCAAAATAATTGTGCGCCCCTGCTATAAACCCTAATGTTCTCAGGTTACTGGTGGGAGCATGCCTATACAAACAGATTGACCAACATGATTTATACATATGCCAAACGAATTTAACTTGTACTATCTCAAATTATCTCAAAGCTCATGAGAGAAGGACACAGATAAACCAACCTGGGGTTAATGTCAGGTCCTTGGTAAAACAATCAAAATATCCTTAATCTGCAATTGTGTTACAATAACTAATACACAGGTAAAATTTTAAAAAGAAAAATCCACCTCCATAAACTGTATGGGTACTGTAACAAGGCAGTCTAGCCCCTTAAGAGGGAGCTAGATTTTTGAAGAAGCTCAGTAGTCGAGCATTTGGATAATGAAGAAGTGTCCTACTGAAAGCAAACAGAGAGACAGCAAACTGGTGAGGGAACAGTCTGCAAACAGGAGGCAAGGTGGGAGCAGAAAATGCTTGCTAAAGAGAAGGGCCCAGCTGCTGTGCTGGTGCCAGTCAAAGGGCTCTCCTCCTAGTGCCCAGGACAAGATAGCAGGGTTTGGTTTCATCTGTGCATTTGCTTATTTGGTGGCTACTTAAGAGTGTGTTTTATTTGGGAGGACTGGCTGAGTTGTTCTTCAGGGACCAAAGCCCACCTGCAGAAACCAGCAAGCTACATCCCACTTCCAAGCATGTGAACTGAATCAGAAAAACTAAAAAACTTACAGAGGTCTTAAAGTCTAGTGTTAAATAGTAACTCCAAATGGTTGGCTGTCCCTGAATACAAGGATGACAGTCGTCTGGTAGAAAGGTAAATCATCATGCAATCTGGAAATTAATGGTGAAGCCGATCTAAGATCTGCGTGCTCAACTTCAGACTTGGCATACAGCTCCAGAAGGAAAGAATGAGTGGAACACAGAAATCATACAAATCAAATCATAGAGAAATAGGGCTGGAAGGAACCTCCAGAGGTCATCTAATTCAACCCCTTGCCTGAGGCAGGATCTTCTCTATCCAAACCATCCTATACAATCCAGACACGACTGTCAGTCCTGACACAACACAAGACATAACACTAACTTGCTACAGATAAAACAGAGAAACCACAGCAGCCAATGTCCTGCTTCTATAAAAGGTTGTTAATATATGCGAGAGATCCCAGGTAGAGGTCCACACCACCTACTACTAAGGAAAGCAAAAACGACCACAGCCCAAACCAATCTGCCCGTGGGGTAAAATTTCTTCTTGACCCTAAATATGGCCATTGGTCTGACCCTGAGTAGAGGGGCAAGACACTCTAGCCAGTAACCTTTGGTTTTAGTACCAGCAGGAGCACTGGCACACCCCAGGCAAAATCCTCAGCCTTGGCTGCAGCTAACACGCAAAGCCTCTTAGTGAGGCTAAAAAACATCCTGACACATGTAGCAGAAAAGGGAGGTGGGGGCAACCAGCAAAGCCCAGAAGCATGAGAAATACCCATAACAAAACACTAGGCCTAGATCATGCCTCATCAATGGATATCCAAACTTATCTTGAATGCCTCAGGCACTTGCATATATTATGAAAATTGGACATTTTTGTGATTTAACTGCATTACACTGTACACATGCAGAGGTTTTTTATGATTTAAATGAGTTTGTTAGGTTGCAGCCTTTTGACAGCTTGTCCCCTCTCCCCCCACCACAGGAGAGGTGGGCTGAAGGCAGAAGCAGCAAGGGGCCCACTCCTTCTTTCTTTTTTTTCCGGGGAGCCTGCTCATGTCTCCCACAGCTGGGGGTGGGAGAGGGGGGAGCTGTCAGCAGGCCAACCAGTCCCTGCGCTGTGGGGTCCCCAGGCCTTCCTTCTGCAGCAGCAGCAACCCCACGGGACACTTCAGTGGGTGGCTAGCAAGTGTGTACTGTTCCCTGAGCCCAAGCTGGGCAGTGTCTGCCCACTAGCAGCCCATGCAGGTGGCACCACCACCACAGAGGGAAGGACCGAGGTCTTTCACTGCTCAGGGCCTGTTGGCAGCTTGCCCCATGTCCACAGGAGAGGCAGGCAGGCTCCGTGTGATCAGGCCCCTCGCTTTTTTTTTCTTCTGGAGGAGCCTGCCTGTGCGAGCTGCTGCCAAGCTGAGCAGCCTGATTGCAGACGGGCCTGGTCCTTCCCTCTGCAGTGATAATGCCCCCCGGGGCCACCCAGATGGGGTGCTTACAGGCAGCATTCTGCCAGATCCAGCTCTTCCCCAAGCCCACATGCTGGAAGCCCACCGGACGCTACTTCCCAGACAGGCTCAGGAAGGATGGATCCTGCAGGTTGGACATGGCAGGGTGCTACCTGTGAACTGAGGCAGCACCCGTGCAGCTAGCACCCCACCCAGGCAGCCCCAGGAGGCACCGCTGCTGTGGAGGAAAGGACTGGCCTCCCTGAAGTCAGGGGTTGCTTGGCCTGAGGGCAGCTCATGCAGGCAGGCTCCGCTGGAAAAAAAATAAGAAAAGCAGAGAGGGACCTGATCCTGGGGTGTAATTTTTTTTCCCCACAGAGCCCACCTGCCTCTCCCATGGACAGAGGGGCAAGCTGGTGGTGGGCCCTGAGCTGCGTGGAACCCAAGTCCTTCTCTCCACAGTGACAGTAATCCCATGGGCCACCCGGGTGACTGGCTAGTGGGTGGGTGCTGCCCCAGCTTGGAAGCAGCACCCAGCCTGATAACTGTTCCCTGAGCCTGAGCTGGGGCAACACCTGCCTGCTAGCAGCCCACGTGGGTGGCCCCGGGGGAGCACCGCCACTGCAGAAGGACTGGTTTCCCCCACAGCTCAGGAGTTGTTCGGCCCACCAGCAGCTCACAGGAGCTCAGAAAAAAAAATGGGCCCCTCAACATAACACCATTGAAACCCACTGTTTCAGTTTAGGGGACTAAACCCCCATCACATGTACAAGCACCCCTCCAGTGATGGCAAGTCCACAACTTCCCCAGGCAGTCTATTTTAACAGTGAGGTTTTTCCCGATATTCAACCTAAACCTACTCTGCTGCAACTTCAAGCCATTGGTCCACATCCTACTCTGTCCAGCAAAAGATAAAAGGTGCTTTCCCTCTTCGTTATGGCAGCACTTCAAGTATTTGAAGACTGTTATGTCCCCTCTAAAGCATCTTTTCCACTAGCTGAATATGCCTGACTCCTTCAGCCTCTCCTTGTACCACTTGGTGATGTCAAATCATAGCTCTTTCCCTCTGTCTCTCTCTTATCTGTTTCCATAGTGAGATGAGTTTGCTTGAAATGACCGATATCTTGTCATACTTCCAAACACCACTGGAGATGACTCAGTGCCCAAGTCTCCAAAGTATTGATGTTAATATCACATTTCTTCAGACTCGCCTTAAAGGTGTCCTTGAATCTCTTCTTTCATCTACTTCAGTAGTGGTGACCACTGGTGAGTTGGAAGTATAGAACCTGTTTTGGGAGCTGGTTGTCAGGTATCCTTATGACATATCCTGTCCAACAGTTCTTCCAATTGATATGGATTTTCCAAAAACATAGCTGATGGTAACATTCCAAAGCTTTCAGGTGTTTCCAATGTTGTTGTCTAGGTTTCACATGTGTATAACAGTGTATAGATGAAAATAGACTGTTAGATGAGACGCTTGGTTTGGGTCCCGACATCATGATCATCGAAGACACAATTTCAGAGACATTCAAAGACAGAATGGGTAGATTTTATCTGGTGTTGCATATCATCACCTATGTTTACTTTTTGGGAAAGGTGACTACCAGGTGAAAATACTCAACATTCTCCAACAACTGCCCTCTAATTGCAATATGTAAGGGAGCAGCTGGTTGGTTTGTGGTAGGTTGGTGAAGTATCTTGATTTTTGTGAAGTTGACAATGGGCGCACCTACACGCACACAGTTACTGTACAGTAACTGAAAATTACTGTGCAGTACAGGTGCACATCCACACTGCACAGTAAGTACAATGACTTACACCGACATATAGACACCTTACAAAGCAGTAACCCTGTTTGTATGAACTAACTTGGGAGTAATTTTACTCCCAAATTGGTGCACACAGCATTACTAAGCTGTAATGCCTACAAGTGTCTAAAAACTGCTTACTGTAAACTAAGTTACTGTGCAGTAAATGCATGTGTAGACATACCCAGTGAGTCCAACTATTTCATACATGTTACAGAAGCAGTCGAGTAACTTAGAGATCTTCAACTGAGTTGACACACATAACACAATCATCAGCATACCAAAGACCAGTAATGGAGGTGTGGGTTATTCTGGATTTGAAACATAACTGGTAAATATTAAAGAGATTCTTGTCTATGCCATACCATATGCTAAGTCCAGATGGAAATCTATCAACAATGAGATACGAAATAGCTGAGATGAAGATCGAAAAGAATGTTGTTGCAATCAGATATCCTTGCTTGACTGGTTCTAATGATAAAGAGGGCTGCTTCCAAGCCAGTGCTTAGAATGATTGCTGTCATGTCATTGGTAATAGTAACAAATTTTGGTAGGCATCCAAATTTCATCAGAACCTTCAATAAGTCCTCTCTGTTGATTGAATCAAAAGCTAATGAAGGCCATGTAAAGACCTCGGTGTTACTTGCAGCACTTCTTCTGCAGCTGTCTAGCAATGACATTTATGTCAATCATATATCTGAATGGTCTGAAATTACACTGGGACTCAGGTATAATCTCCTCAGCAAGGGGAATAAGTCTACTGAAGAAAATGTGGACAAGGATCTTCCCAACTATGGACAAGAATGCAATGTCACAATAATTGCTGCAATCTAATTTATTTCCTTTCTTGAATACGGTTATGATTATGGCATCTTCCATGTCACTGGGAATCTGTTCATGTTTCCAGATTTTCAGAGTAATGGCATGTGGTGATGTAGCTTTTTTTCCACCATGCTAATAATAGGAGACTGGCTGGGCACCTTGCTGGGGTCACCTAACCCCAGTTGGATTTCCTGTTTGGTGCAGAGGGCTGGACGCAATGATCTTCCAAGATCCCTTCTAGCCTTACAGTCTATGAATATTTTAGCTGGTACTCCATCAGGACCACATACTTCATCTGCCCAATGGCTCTTCCAAGGCCTCTTGGTAAGCAGGTGGCTCAGCAAGTAGACCTTACTGGGGTATTGTGGAACAGCTTTGATGGTATTGTCTTCAATATTAGAATAATGGTTCAGAAGCTCTTCAAAGTGTTCCTTCCACCATGCATTAATGGTGGAGCAGTCTTTACAGAATGTTGTTCTATCCTCAGACCTTGGAGGGACAGCTTCTTGTGTGTTTGGCCCATAAATAGCTTTAGCTGCATTAAAGAAACTACACATATCATGGCTGTCAGCAAACTTTGGATCTCATTTGCTTTGTCCTCCCACCACTTGTTCTTTTGCTCTCAAATTTCCTTTTGGGTAACTACTTTAACATGGCAATAAGAGTCTTGCTTCTGCTTGGATTCAATGTCATTCTGCCAAGCTTTGAAGGCAAACTTGAATTTCTGTATCACTCTCATCAAACTAGTCCTGATGGTTCTTTGTGGAAAAGCCTAAAGATTCTTGACACGCTTCATGGATGTCTTTCCTGAGGCTCTCCCTGTGATCAATGGTGTCAAGATCATCAGGGAGCATGGAGAGTTTCTCCTTAAGGTACTGCTGGAAATTATCACTTTTACCAGCGTCTTTCAAGCACTTGATACTAGCATTATTTACTTCAGAAGATGCTTATAGAGAAGCAGAATTTATTTCTTTATAAGGTCTCACTAGTACAAATTCAGGATTATTCCTAAATTCAAAACAAACATCCAGGACAAACATAATCATCAGTTACTGATCTTGGAATGAAGGGATTTTCAATAAACAGAGAACATGCAAAAATGTCATTTAAAGTATAAAATGGGGATAAGAGAGGGATATTTACTTGGGTTTATGATTCATAGGGGGGGGAAAAGTCATATGCCAAAACATTTTTCCCACATACAATCAAATGTTTAATAATTAAAATGAACGAAAGGTTGGAAACTCCAAACAAAGATAAAAGTGGAAAAGTAAACCAAGGTAAAACCAACATTGGAATAACAATAAAAACAAAAAAATTAACCTTGGCAGTTCACATGTGGCCCTCTTTATTCTAGTCATAACAAGTGAATCATTTCTTGTTTAAGTAGGGATTTCTTATGTGGCTTAAGGCAGCTGGTAGAATGTAGACTCTTCCCACAGTAGTTACTGTGAATAGATTGCTAAAGGGCTGGCATCCAGAACCACAGCTGTCCATCCTCTCAACTACCACACAAGACTTCAGAACATGTGGGAAGAATAGTATCATCAAAAACTCTGGGCTTCTGAATAGTTACACCCCAAGGAGTTATGCACAGAAACATTCAAAATTATGTGCCAAGTCCCAGGTGCTGCACGTGGCGCCATGGAGCCAGCCCAGCCTAGGCCACTGGCGCATACCGTTGGACCAAACCAGGCTGGCTCTATGCCAGCACATGGGGCTGACAACACTGCAGGCAGGAGCCACGCACCATCAGGCCAGGCAGGCTCTGTGCTTCCACGTGAGGCTTCCAGCACTCCAGTGGGAAGCCACACATGGAAGCACAAAATCTAGAGATGTCACATTTCTGTTTGAAAATTCTTGACTTACTATTGTTGAAAGCAGCATGCTTGATGCTAACTGGAAGAGAAAAGTATGTGAAAATTATTTCTTTGTTCTCCCTTTATTTA
Source organism: Gavialis gangeticus (assembly GCF_001723915.1). Classification (NCBI taxonomy): domain Eukaryota; kingdom Metazoa; phylum Chordata; order Crocodylia; family Gavialidae; genus Gavialis; species Gavialis gangeticus. The sequence goes on from NW_017729031.1 coordinate 78,464,167, forward strand.
TTTATTTTTGTATTTTTTGCACTTGACAGCACTTTATGCAGGATTAGTCTCACTGTTTCCACTTAATAGTTAAGTCTGTTTCTTCTAATAAGTGTTTTATACAGCAACAGGAAAGAGGAAAACAACTTCTAAGAGACAGGAAATTCTAGCTGTAAACTACAAAAATGACAGAAGACTTATCAAGTGAGGCATGCTGGATTAGATTACACTAGTTGGATATTAGCAATTGTTTTGAAATATAGACCCTTTTATTCTATTCAGTAGGCAGATTAGCTAAATTCAAAAACTTTATTTTCTAACTTGTCTTTTGGTTTTCTTTCATCAAACCCATATTGTTCTTATGACACAACATCCTATGCAGTTTTCAGGACTTTAGTGGGTAGTCAAGATAAGGCAATTAATTATTGCTGCTTTCTTTTAAAACAAAAAATCTATCCCAAAGCAATGGTTAAGGAAGAAGCCAAATGATTTGCTAGTTCTGACACAGAATCTTAATAAACAGAATTCTCTTTTGCTTGAAACAATTTCCCTTTTAAACAAAGGAATTTCTAAAGAAAGGATGCAACTGAACACTTTTGATAGTATGCATTCATTTTTTAATCTTTTTACTTTAGAAGAGTACATAAAATACAATTAGTTGACCAAGTCAATCAGCATTCCTTGGGTTAAAAAAATAGAAGATAATGAGCAGAAGAGTTATGTTGAAAAAAAGGGTGTTTCTGATTTCCAAATTCTTTTTTTCTCCAATTCTTTTAAGGAAAGAGCTAGAATGGCTTACCTTACTGTTCTGGGTTCTGCCACTGACTCAATGTATAAGTTTTCCCAACCAGGAAACATTTTGACTTTAAAAATGAAAAGCACCAATTATTCTTAGGGACCTATTTAATTTGTGATTTTGTGTATTTCTTGGAAATCATGAAATCAAGCACTGAAATCAGCAGTGATAGGCAAGGACACAGGGGCCTCTCAACCACAGGCATGGGGAGGGCCCACTGCAATAAGCCCACGAAAAGTGGTAGTAGACTCCATAATCTGCCTGTGAAATCAGCTGCCTGCTTCCTCAATTTGGGTATGTCCCTAATTATTATTATTACTATTGCTTGAGTGAGTAACTACTGACTAACATGAAGAAGAAACGAAGCATGCACCACAAGAAATGTGCCACAAATAAATCAACCAAAACTGCTCGTGTCATGTATAAGATTCATCCTGTCTTGGTGTTATTTCCATGTTTCAGAAATAATGCTGCTTATTAGAGGTTAAGAGGCACAATGAAGAGTGACTGCCCATGAAAAGCATCTCTCACCATGGTGAGCAGTACAGGAGAAATTAAGTAATACTAATAGGGGTGCACTGATAAAGATTTTCTTGGCCAACACGAATGGCCCATTATTCACCAGGCATAGCTGCCGATACCAATCTGATAACCGATTTACAGGCATTTACACCAGGACAGTGTGGAGAGCAGCACCCTGCAGGTAAGTCTGGTAGGGAAAGGGCATGGGGGGGGCAGATCGAGGCCCCCATGGTGAGGGAGAGAGTGGGGTGGGAGCAGGGGCTGGGTCGGTAAGATGAATGGAACCCCAGGGCTGGGGCAGGGAGCAGGACAGGGCCAAGAGCAGCTTGTCCAGGGGATCAGCAACCTGATGGTTAAAAATGGCAGCAGGGTGCTTGAACTAAGGCTCATCAAAGGAGCTCTAGTTCAAGTACCAACGCCACCATTTTTAAGCACCAGGAGGCTTTTAACCAGAGCGGAGCCAAGCGGGGTGAGGGCAAAGGCAGACTGACCGCTATGGGCTTGGGGCTCTTTGCCCTTCTGCCTTTGCCCTGGGAGCCATCCCCTGGACAAACCGCCCACGGCTCCATCCTGCTCCCCACCCCAGCCTCAGGGTCCCATTCACCATCCTGCCCAAGCCCCAGCCCCTACCGGTGCTCCACTTCCTCCCTCACTGTGGGGGCCTCAGTCTTCCCCCTATGCCCCTCCCCTCCCCCACGCGCCTTCCCTACCTGCAAGGTGCTGATCTCCATGCTGCCCAGCTGTATTCCTGGCTGGTGCATGTGTGCAGTTGCACACATGCATGCAGTATCTGGGGACCCCAGCCTGAAGGCATATTATATTTATCAGTACATTATCAGCTACACCAGCCAAAACAAGCCAGTAGCTGATAAGGTAAATTTTCCTTTTATCAGTGACAATCCGATACAGCACTGATATATTAGTGCACCTCTAAACATTAAAGCTCTTGCGTTTTCTATTTCAATTAAATTTTTAGTCAAAAATAACTTGGAGCATGACATTTACAGAGGCCACAGCATAAGGGGACAATGGAGATCTTCCACACCACCTGAACACATAGCTGGACAATTGGATGTGTGTGATTGTAACCAATCCATAGCACCATCAGGCACAGATGCCTACAGAAGTGTTCTGGCTAGTGGTAGAGGATTTGAAGGTACTGATGCAACTATTCCACAAGTGTCTTTCCTTGTACTGTAAAGATGAACAATTTGTCTGCAGGTTCTGTACAAAAGCAAGCTTCATTCTAAATCAGTTAATGCAAGCATGATTGTATAACTAGAGGATAACAAATTAAATGACAATACAAAATAAACTAGGCCTGTTTATTCAGTAATATAAGTGACTGACTTTTTCAGCAGCAAGTTATGATGTTTTTAGTATCCTTAGGGGATAAGAAGGTTTCATTTCATCATACAGCAGTTTATTTTAGAACTGGATATTGATCCAAGTTAAGATAGTAACAATAGTAACCATTCAGAATTGTGCTACACAGTATTTTTCAGTTATAATATGTTTAAAGCATCTATCATGCTCTAGCTTTTTTTCCCAAATTAAACACTATTTCATATAGTATCCCTTTCTAAAAATCACAGAAGATATTATTAAAGTACTACTCCAAGAATCACACTTACATCAACGGATTACTCTGGTGCACAAAAAAAAATATGGTTCTGATGAGTTACCTTGTAACATTAAATTTTAAACTATTAAATGGCCATGTTAAATTAACATAGTTTGTTTTTTTTTAATTGAAGTAGTACAATTAGAAAAGGACTTAGTTCAAGCAGTCCCTCCTGGAGTGACGCAAGTGTTCCTCAGGGTCTAGCTAGCCCAGTGATTCTCAACATTTCTGGACTTGAGACACCCCTCCACAACTTTTGTGAATTGAGTGGCACTCAATTTCAAAAACTTATTTATATATTGCAGTCCTTACCCCTTTGCTGAGGATCTGGGGGTAGTCTAGGCAGGAACAAGCCTGAGCCTGGGCCTAGCTGCTTATCTCCTCACACTTTGTACAACCCTTCAAAGGATCTTGTAGCACCCTTAGAATCACAGAGTGCCCATAGATGTGCTCATTCACATTCTAATTAGAATGCATTGGAGCTGACTCAACTAATCAAGTCTGCTCTGTGTTCTAATTAAAATGCTCCAGCATTGCCTCACTGTCACATCTATTAAGCCCCCATGCATTGCAAAATGGCCACAGAGCCACTTTATCTAAAATTTATCCAATGAGTCTTAGATAAAGCATCCTATGGCCATTTTGAAACATGTATGGGCTTAATAAACCTGACAAAAAAGTTGATCATCCACATAAGTATACTAATGATGGACTATCACAGTTGCTTCAGATTCAACCTCCATTGGCAACTCTGCTTAATAATGTTCTGCTTAATAGCTTCCCTCCACATCCCCACTTCTGTTTTAGCTCTACAACTGAGACACAAAAAGCGAAATATATACCTGATATTATTATATATTAAATAAATGCACATTTTTCTTGACTCTTTGCCATTTCCTTTCATATAACATAGAGGTAATGGACAACAACTGAACATGTGAAGAATGTAAGATCCATCCAGATCAGATTCCTTTTCTTTTGTTGTTTTACTCTGGGGTTTACTCAGGCCATGTAAAAAAAAGAAAGAACAGACACAGACACTCACCACATGACACACCAGATTCTGAAAACCCCATCTACCACCGACTGACTTGCCTTCTCAGTCTTTTTTAGTAAGTGAAGAACACCACTGGAATTTACTCTGGGAAGCCTTTTGTGGATATTTTTTAAAAAGTTTCAAATTATAGTGTCAAAATTTCACTATAAACTATAAAGATGCCATAAAACAGACATAGATAGAAAGACCCTGTGTCCTTTACACTCAAGTTTGATGTCTTAGCTCAGATGTTAAATATCAGCTCAGGTTACAAAACCACCACATACTTAGACTGGCTAAAAATCTCTCCTAAGGTTAAAACATATAGTACAGCAGAAATATATCTTTATGTATTTAAAGAGTCATTGACTATTGTACACACACTGCCACACTCAACGATTTTCTCTAGCAAGAGAGGACCCTCCATTCTGACAGCAAAGTTATTCTACCCCTCCAAGTAGGCAGCAAGACATACCTAAACACTTCCCCACCTTCTGCCTGAAGGGATCAAATTTTAGGTAGCCAGCGCCTCCCCACAGTGCATTTTACATTCTAGTAGCACAAAGCCATGCAAGTACATGGGTGTGTACACTCTTGAAGGTGGGTGGTGGGAACTGCTTGTTTTCTTTCTCTTTCAAAGCAAAATTTAAAAAAAAAAGAATTCTGGTTGAGTTTTCAGTTTTTGGACATTTATTCATTTATAGAAGCAAAGTCACCATAAAAGTTCCCTTATTAAACTAGCCATGCTTGGCCTTCCATGTATTTGCTATGCCTAGAATCACTTAGAGCAGTGGTTGGGAACTTTCTTATGCTCAGTGCCAGAGTGACCCAGTTCAGGTCAAAGATGGGCAGGCACTAGGACCCAGCTACTGCCAGCAGCATTCTTCCTTGCAGCAACAAAGGAAAATGACTACTGTAAAGTTCTCCCACTGCTGACTGCTGCTGAAGCCCCATGCCCATGGGCTGCATCAAATGGATCCAACCTGTGGACCATAGGTTGCACACCCCTGACTTTGATAGCTTAACAAGACCAATCTATTTATTAAACAATAGCTCTCAATGCGTTAACTTTAGTGTAACCTGCTCTGCTAAGATAACTCCCGCTCTACTGTCTACAACTCAGTGTAAAACTTTAAAATCAGACCGTTTGCCCTGGTCACTCAGAAACTGGACAGCCCTGGTCTAGTAAAGTTCCATGGCAAGAACTGACACTGCTGCTCCCAATCTAGCTGGTTGATGCTCGGTTGCGTAGTCCACCTCATAATTATCCATCCTGACTCCTACTAAAGGGATGAATAATTTAAAATAACAGATGTTTGTAACTACCATAGCAAAGGCAAAGGTAAATATGATGCATCTTATTTAAAGTACACTGTACTATATTCTTTTCCACGTTGTGTGCGTTATAAGAAACTTAAAGAGGACAGCTAACATATGTAAACACCCTCCTCTCCTGGGAAAGTTATACCACTGGAACACCATACATGCCAATTCAGAGTTTCCCAAACACCCTTTCTTCTCCCATGGCTTTTTCCACAGGAAGGGATAGTAAAAACCAAAATATAGCATTAAAAGACAAAAGAGCAGCTCAATATCTTTCTCACCTCTCCTAGGAAAAGGAAATGAATGCATAACTGTGAAAAATATAGCATCACAACAAAGAGGAATCTAGTAAACTGCAGAAAAAGTGGTTTGAAGGGGGAAAAGTGGCAAACCAAAAAAACCACAATTTGCTTTTAACAATACCTTCGATTGAACAGAAGCAATAACATTATTTACTCTGCTTCCTGGGTCATTCATTAGCCACCAGAGTCTCATTTGTAACTGTGGATAATCTGTGCGAACGTAGCCATTGTTTAATGACAATGTCATATTGGTGAATGGTAAAAGTTAAATGTTATTGCCACTAAAAAAAGGCTGATCTAAGCAACATTCCTTGGCAGCTATTAAAATATGTTATATGCATTATGTATGAAGGCTAATCAAAACCAATTTATTTTTACTCAGCTGTGAATGGGACATACAATTCATAAATGATACTCATGGGAATCCCTGTAATATCCAACAAATCAAATCAAAGTGCATTTGTCACTACAGTCTAACTTTCTATCTGATAAAATTATTCCCGTTATCAGACTCAGGAAAACTCCATCCATATGGTCTTCCATGAAGTATGCTTTCAAATTGGCTTGATCAACTGATGACTACAAACAAACACTGGTATTAATCAAGCATGGAATTTATTCCAACAGGTTAGTAGAATTCTGACTGTGATTTTCACGTTATCAGAAAACATAGGACTCACTGGTCCTTTTCACCACTGTCCACTCCAGTATTTTTTCATACATTATTTACTAATTCATATTTTAAAAATGACACTATCCACTTGGAAAAAAAGGGGGGGGGTCTGAAAAATGTTGTACCTACTAAACTTGCAAGTTAATGTCAAGATTTCTGACTGAATAAAGACAGCAGATTAGAAACCACCCCCTCCCCCACTCTTCTTTCTTTTACTTTGTGCATAGGACACTACTTTATACATAGGGGCTAAGTACAGACAGTCAAAATGCCTGAAGCTGAATCGATTCAATCTTTGCAAGTTAGTCTAAGGTGCTTATGTTGAGCCAATAAGCAAGTGAACAGACATTCACTTTTCATTCTGGATATGTAGCCACATACCTCCAGTGGCTCAGGCCAGAAGCCAGGGGGTGGTAGAGCATGCCTTCCTGCTGAGCAAGAACAGACAGCTTGGGCCAAGGATAGCCCACCCACCCTACAAGGAGGGGTGGGGGGGGTTGTAGGGAAGGTTCAAAGCATCCTTTGGGATGCTGGGGGACAGTGAATTAACTTGAAAGCAGAGGGGATCTGGGAAAGAAATTCAGTAAACTGATTTAACCTAAATTAGTTATGTCTAATACTACATCCATCCAGTCTGATCTTAAAACATTTTCAGCCATTTTGAAAGTGGTATATGTTCACTGAACTTCTGTTGTGTTACAGATTTGAACAAGTTTCCGGTCAGTTACACCAGTTTGTGTCATTTCTATCTCTAGCCAGGCTGTTTCACTGTGTCCCCTGCATAATAATCAGTTTCAGTGTCACTGAAGTGTTCTTTGGGTCTATTTTTCACAGTATCTTAAAGAAGGTAAACAATAAAATTTGTGTACTGTAGTTATTCTGACGCTTTTAAAAATGAGAGAGGTAGTTAGCCATGGTAGTCTGAACTCAGTTCGAAAGTAAAGTAGATATTAGGGATGTGCAAAGCTTCAGATCATGATTCGGATTTGGAGATGATTCGGATGCTGAATCTACAAAGCCAAATCAAATTGCTGGAAGCTTTAAGCTTTATAATTTCTCCATGTATAGAATGTGAGAATTGGGGAATGTCTTAAATTCAAAGTCATCCTGGATTCAGGTAAATAGAGTATAGTCATAAGTCATAAAGCTTGTACTTTTGAGTTATGACACAACTGTACCCATCATGCCAAACACTGACAGAAGAGTAGGTGAGTAGCATTTTTATCAATAGGTATACTCATTACCAGCTCCAGATACAACATCATAACTTGAAAACCATCAAAGCAATCAGTGGCTCTAACAAACATTATGGAATTCCTGCTCCATCAAAGCTATATATTTAGCCACTTACACACATTTAACCACAGAAAAAAACAGCCACAAAGAAATACTGCATTTTCCATGCTGACCATTAATACATAGGTAGAGAAGAGAATAAATAGCAATAAATAGAAGAGAAGAATGACTCTGTATACATGATAAACTGTGAAGGTTTGCTGCATTATCAAGAATGTTTTAGTTCCAAAATACTTTGCATGATCCTATTTCTAGACCCACCACCTATTTAAACCATCTCTCTCTTCCCCAGCATTTCATATTTCAGAGACACTCGTAGGAAATGCTGGCTGGTGTACACAAGACACTGACTGAGCAGTTGTTACTAAGTACACAAGTACTAAATGACTGTGCAGTAACTGGAGTTACTGCACAGTAGTGTCCCTGAATATTTTTTTGGTGACGCTGACTTTGCAGTAGCTTGTTACTACTGTGGAGTCACAGCATCTCGTGTAGATGCGGCTGCCATGACCGAAACCACAAGAGTAGCATGTAAACTCTCAAGTACTGGGACAAATCTCTTTGTTATGTATTTGTACAGTGCCTAGTACAATGGGACTCCAATTCATGTCTGGAGTCCCTAGGTACAATCATCATAAATACAATCAAGAAAAAAAGATGCTCAATGTTTTAAACTGCAGCTGATGCAAACAATGAGCCACCAAAGCATGCAACTCTTCTTGAGAGATTCAGATGGAGACTTTAAAATCTGAAATTTCACCAACTGGTTTTATACCATGAGATGAAGGGCCTGATCATCAGTAAAGCTAATGCCACAGTGATAGAAGAGCAGCAGTAAACTTCTATGTGAGAAAAAAAAGACTATAGAATTAGTAGCACGAATTCTTATTCCTTCTATGCAGGTATTACACTGTTTCATATACACAATCTGTCCATAACTATTATTTAAGAGAAGTTCTGATTGAAATGTGAAGCATTCAGAAATCTAGAAATGTCAAAGCTATGGTTGCCATACTTCCCCCATTGTGCATGCGCATTACGATTTAGTTAAATGATCACATGCTACTATTTTTCTGTGCGCTCGCTGCATTCATTGTCCTGCCAGCCTCTGCAACAAATGACACATGCTTCAGAATACAAATAAACACCACTTAATGAACAGCAACAAAATGAAATGGGCAATATAAAAAGGTGGTCAATTATTAATTAATGCCTCTGTCATTAAATGCTTAGGCATTTACTAATAAGAGCTAGAAACAGAGACCAGTACAGCCTAAATATGCCTAGGCTGTATAATACATATCCATTCTCTTTTTGTACAGAATCTTATCTTGGAATTGGGCCATAGCTGCTAAGGCCTGAACTGTTCATTTTTATGCAGCTATAATTGGCCCAAATCATTTTGCCCAGAGGAGTCTGGGAGATCTGAGACAGAGAATCTTCAACATCTCCACCCCCAACCCCAGAGCAACAATGAAATTGGATTTTGAACACTACTATAACAAGCCAGCTGCAAAAGCTTCAACAGTAACTGTGCCTTCCTGTGTGATACAGGAAGGGGAGAAATGTAGATGAAGACCTGCGTCTCTCTCAGGCAGACCTGCATCTGTACCGTAAACTATACTTCTCATTACTGTAAAGAATGTTGTTTGAAGCAGAGCCCTGATCCAGGCACAGAAGTTACAGAAACTTGAAACAGCTCTAAATCAGCCTGCATCCCATCTTTATGCAGAGTAGAATTAAGCCATTTCTATAGACTGGAAGGTCACGCGCTTCCATAAAACAAGGGTCACATCTGGGGTGACAGAAATCACTGAACACTTTCATCCAAGGACAATATGGATATTTTTATGCATCTCTCAGCATGAGAATTAATACAATTAAATGGTTTCTCACCATCAGAACTAAACAGTACATAACATACATTACATGGAAACTTAATGTAATATATGCAAGAAAAATAAAGAAATACAGTATTGCTTTAAAACAGAAACAGACACAAAAATAAAGTGTGGTAACTAGAAGCAGCTTTTTATACAAATTGCTGTCTTCAGTATGCTTCCACTAGTGTGATTTAAGTAGGGTAAGAAAGAAAATCAATGACAATACCTGCGTCATGAACAAGGAACCAGAACTGGAATATAATGGTAAATCTTTAAGAGGGACAGGAGCAGTGTGGCCCAAACCCTGTGTTTCATTCCCTATACATCCTCTTCCTCTCTTACCCTGATTGGATTATCCTTTGCCTTTTCAACATAGCCCCCACAGCCAATAATCCTTCTCTTGATCTGTCCACTACACCTTCACCGTCTCAATGAACTACACATGAGCCCCTAGTGCAAATATGCTCTAACCCATAAAAATACACCTTTTGCCCAAACAAAGTTTTTAGAATGTACAAGTCACACATTAAACGTCACATTTTACTTCCAGATTCCACCCCATTATTCATTTTTATATTGTCTTTTCCGATTGGACCTACCAAGTGAAAGTGCTTCACGCAGGCTTAGTTAATCCAGAATTGACGCATTTTACCTGTTTTTGAAACTGCTTCATGTTTTAGCATAAGTACTCCATAAACACACCATTAAGCAGCAATTTTGTACCTACTTCTATATAGTACAAACTTTTTTTTTCATTTTGTTCAAAGCCAAATCAACTGCAAATTCAATTGGGCACAGCACAAGTTAACTTCCAAAATTTGACTGAGCAGAACTTAATTCTGCTCAAGTTGAGTCAAGTCTGTGTGGCTCTACCACCAGGCAAGTATCCTGCCTCCCAGACACTTTGGTCAGGGGTTTCAGATACTTCCCAAATCCTGGTATACATCTTATATGCAAGCCCCTGTCTTGTGACCACTGTGGTTCAAGTGACAGTCCAAAATACACCTTTAGTTACACCATTCTCATTCCCATTACAAAAGGGCACTGCACACCTGCATTCCCATCACCGTCACCTTTATCCATCACAGTTACACAAAGAACCACCTCAGTGCCCTCCTACCTCACTTCACTTCACTTTCCTTCCCTCCCCTCCCCCACCTGTTTCCCTAGTCCTTTTGCTCATTAGAAGTACAAACTATGCATGATATAAGTCCAAAGCCAAAAGGGTCATGGTTTACCATACAGTTCACTGGGTTGGCCCCCTGCAAAGGCAACAGCATTTCAAGCCATGATGATTCCATAGTTCAAAGCTGCTTAGTATGTGTGTTTACTCCAGATACCCCCACAAAGGATTCATGTGGATCCATGTGCTAAGTAGCACCCTCAACCCCACCGCTAGACTGCAACCGGGTGACCTTCTCACAGGTCCTGGAATCCTCCAAAAAATTATATGCAGACAGTGTGCAGGGCAACTTGGTCTGGCTCCACCTCATGGAGGGCAGGGCCATGCTAATCATATACAACCAGCTGAAAGAGGGGGTGACAGAGGGATTCTGGGTAAACTGTTTGGGGTCCCATTTGGTGATGTTTGCCAGATTATTAAGGCTGGTGAAAAAACAGGAATTATTGGAACTAGGGAAGAAAGGCACAGCTCAGCTGTGAGAGTGAAGAGGAAGTCAAATATATTCTATGTAGTGGCTCACCATGACTTGCAAAAGTGTTGGTGCTGAAGGAGACTGAGAACATGGGTAATACCACATACCTTATTCACATAGACTGCACTAATCTATCCTTGCAGTAGGTTCCTATCAGCATATCAAATGTAACTGCTGGTCCTGGTCTGATATTACAGTCCCTCTGGGCCCAGGAACACCTACCCATTTTTTTTTGAAGGGCCAAAAAAAAAAGAAAGAAAGAAAGAATCAAAAAGTAAAAAAGGTTCCCATCAGTATGTTTGCCCAATATGAGCCATATGTTTTGCAGTCATGCTTGGTGTTAGCTGCATTTAATCAATTTCATATTAGTTAACTTCATAGTTGGTTTCCATTGCTGAGCACATGCTGCTTTTGGCAGCAGTTTAATTATAGACAATGCATTTAATGAGGTTTCCTTATATGCAAATATAAGACAAGGGGTTGCCCCCCCATGGTGATAGGAGGGGAAAACAAGTCTTGTATTTGAGTAAATACAGTAATAAATTACAAATTATAAATAATTCTAAATAAATAATAAGGTTCTCATATTCTGTAATATCTTTAAAGACAGTATTTTTATTTCAGTATACTTAAAATGCATTTCTTTTAATCTTGTTTTTTTAATCTCTGCTTAAAGTAGCATGTCATGCTATAGCTTAAATGATCAACAGATTTTTTTTAAGGACTGTGCTAATTTTGGTTCACCGTGATCTGTATTCTGGAATGCAGCAAATTCTATATAAAACTATCCCTGGGCGTAGGTGCTACCACACCAGGAAATGGAAAAAGATCAAAATCAGTGTGTATAAATACAATCCAGAAACCTTAGTGAACAGATCACCAAAATATAAACTATATCATCTAAAAGGCTGTATTCACTATTTTAATATATGTGTGTTTTAACCCTTTTTTCATGTACTATTTTAGTCCAAAACATTTGCTTGAAGTACAAAATTGTTAGCTCTTAGAAAACATTCAGATAAAAAGCTTGTATAACTGATGCAGAATTTTTAAAACATTTTTCTTTTCTGAGATTTTCTGATTAAAGAGTGGTCTTCGGTTTTGGTTCACCTGCATTGTTCAGTGCATGAAAAGCAAAATTTAAAATTTAGTCTATGTTGGATACATTGTCAAATAACATTATTAAAAGCTTCTTATAAAATAATTAAACTTTAGCTTCTCATGGATAAACAAACTTTTTAACTTCCAGTTCATCCAGCTATATACCCACTAATGCTCCATTTGTATTGTTTTCACCTTATTTTTTAAAGTAAAGAAATGTGATATAGTACTGATGTGCAACAAAACATCTACTGCCTTTAACTTTGTTTTTGTGAAGCCACTTAAAAAAAGCTATGTTTCTTCTCTGGTGTATTCCATAGTTATTAACCATTAACTGCTAATTCTGTGCAAAATTCACTTACTTTATATAACACTTTGACTAAATAGGCAAAAGACATCCTCTTCCAAAACCAGAGCCTGGGTTTACAGCTCATCTATTCAAGGTCACATGATAATTTATGCAAACAGAACCAAATTGTAAGGGATCCAAAAACACAATTATGCTTCACTTTAGTTTGCACAAGAAATAACACCTCTAGACAAAATAAAAAGGCATTTCTCTGTCTCAGTTTCTCTACTACTGTAGTGTTCTTTAGGTTTAGATCAGAGTCCTATGTGGAATCCAGGATACCCACCCTTACACATGCCTTCTCCTTTATATCATTGAGTTTCCTCTTTTGCCCTTCCTACCCCTCTCTGGAACATGTTAAATCTCTGATCCCTTCTCCTCCTCTCTCTAAAATAGCCAGTGAGAGAACTTTTCTTTTATAAACCTCCAAAACTGTTGCATAACCCCAATCAACCTCATCAAGTGATCTGTTGCTAAAATACCCACTCAGACAGTATGGACTTTAAAATCTGGGTTGTCCTTAGCAATGGCCATCTTTGTCCAAGTCTGTTCCATTTAAATCAATGATCGTCAATGTTTAACCGCCCTCTTTTTTTCTTTTTTTTAATTTAGCTTCCATCTGGAACTTCTCCTATCACCACCTTTGGGTTTGGCCATCATGAAGGCAAAAGATAGAGAAAATAACCAAAACCATATTCAAAATGGGGCTTGAAGTTTGACAGACCCACATGTGAGAATCCCTAATACCAAAAGGAATTCATAAACTGTATATAAATTCTCCAAATCTACAGTCACTTTGAACATCACTTTCTAAATTTATCATTCACTCCTGAAATAGTATTTCCCATAATAAGTTATTAAGAAAAGGAAAATAAATGTGTTAATCTAGTGTGAACAAATACTCTAATACTTTCAGTGTTGAATCCAGGGCAATGCAGTGGCATGGACGCTCCCCTCTTGCAGTTGCTCACTGCAGGAGCAGCAGCTGGAGACATGTTTTTAAGTCCCCAAAACAAGTAAGAATCCTCCTTTCCTCCCCCACCCACCCCCACCTGCTGCTGCCTCAGCTGACCTGGGGCTAGGGTCCTCCAGAGCCACACCTACCCTGCTCCAGCCAGGCTCTATGTGGAGCTGGGTTCAGCCAGGGACAGGGGCAGCAGAGAGTCAGTTCCTTCTCCCTGCCTGTTCTCCCAAGTGTTCCCAGCCAGCTTGTGAGCAGGCACAAGGGAAGTGACCCCCACCTGCTGCCAATGCTGCAGCTGCTGTCTCTGGACAAGTCTGGCTCCACTTGCAGCAACATCTCTGGAGCACCCCTCCATCCCTCCTCAGCTCACCTGGGGACAGCAACAGCGGTGAGTTAGGGTGGGAGAAATAGGAGGAGAGTGAATGTGCCACTGAGCATGGAGGAGAAGTAGGTGAAGAGGGAAGATTCTTACCTGCTTGAGAGAGGTAATAAAGTCTGTCGCTGCTGCTCCTGCCATGTCGTCTGCTCTCCGCCCCCTCCCCCCCGCAGTTTGTGTGTAGGGGGAAGCTGAGAGCCAAGGTGCAACCACCCCTGCAGCACAGGTCTCTGCTCCTGCACCCCTTTTTTCCAAAATCCTGGATCAGCCCCTTTAAGAGTGCCTTTGACAATGATACTATTTAGCATATATATATATATATATCTTTTCATCAGCTCATCCCAAGGCACTTCGTAAAAAAAAAGGGTAAATGACATTACTTCCATTTTGTAGACTGAGAAAATGGAGTATATAGTGACTTGATGAAGGTAACAGTAAGCCTGACAATTTTCGCAATAGAATTCACGTCCTTGACTAACATTCCAGTGGTCTACCCAGTGAACCATACTGTCCCTAAATTGCCATAGCAATTTATAATATAGGTTCTTGCCACTAAAGTACTTGGATATTTTAAGGCTTCTTACATCCATAACAAGTGGACAGAATTCTTTCTCTTATGAACTAAAAAGAAAAGATGTATAGTACTCTTTTCTTAGGGCTCTTTCTGTTTTCTATTGACAATTTCTATATGTATTCTAAATCTAAAGTATTGTACAATGAGAGGTGCAGCATGATATGAATAAGAAAAGGAAGGTCTTCCATCCCTGGAAACCATTTATAGAGTTCATCAAATTAACCCTATTCTTTACAGTCTCCTGAGTTCCAGTCAAAACAAACGAGTTTTGTTTTGTTTTGTTGTTGTAAATGAGGAAGTTGTGGGGAGATTCAAAGACAAACGGCAGTTAGATGCCCTATCCCCAATGAACTTTAATGAGTATTGAGCAATTTAATCCCATTACTGCCTGAAAAATCTCCGTCTCCCCACTTATTTCTCCAATCATAATGGAAATTTACCTCAATTTGATTCACCCCAAGACATCTAACTGGAAATACATACATGTAATTTCATCACAAGTCAAAGAAATTATAGAAAATGACAATTCAGAGCTAAAATGCTTGATGTTTTTCTCCTCCTAATGCCAAGTCACTAATAGTGCTCTAAATTTTCCAAGTTAACAATCCAAAACAACCTTTTCAAAGAATAAGTTGTAATGCTTTTCTGGGTAGCCCAGTTTTTTGACAATGTGTAAAGGCCTCATTATGCTAAACTGATTGTCATATTCAATCTCCTTTGTAGGTTATGGCTAAGTGGAAACTGAATGAAGTCACTGGAAACAAAATCCCTGCAGGGCAGGCTAGAGTTGAAATAGAGTTTGAAAAGCAAAATGACAATATGTGAAACTTCCAGTTCACACTACCTGGTTTTCTGAAAGCTATCTGGTTAGATGGCCATATCATTATGGTCAAGTTACTCTAAATTATCCAACTCCCACAAACTGGTTAAAATAGTTCAGCATCAAAAAATGGTAAGTATGGGGAAACATCCCTCCATATGTTCCCTTAGTAATAGGTTTAGGTTTTCTTTGGGTTTATTGTGCTGTCAGTGTGGAAGTAAGTGAAGCATGCTGTTTTACTGGCACTTTACTGACAATCTTACTCCATGTCATGTATGCAGAAATCATGCAGTACTATGGTTTGTTTATATTACAAACTCAGGAAAGATAACTACTTTTCTTTTAGCATTCAGGCAAGGGAAGTAAAATCCGTGAAATGGGCCCTAGCACAAACTTAAGAACAATCCTGAAAACTGGATGTAGATCCAAAACATAGGTACAATCAGACCCAGGTTTTTTAATTCAGTACAGTATTTTTTAAATGCTTCAATAATTACATTATGAATTAAAAAAATAAAACACTTAAGCCAGTGGTTTTCAACATCTTTAGACTCCAGGCATCTCTCCATTACTTTTTTGAATATAGCAGCACCCCTTTCAAAAACTAATTTATTTCAGCACTTATCTCCTAGGACAGAGACTGAACGACCATGTAGGAGGGGAGGAACAAGTGAATGTTCACCTCCCACAGAGGCCAGGTGGGAACAAACTGGTACCTATCTATTCATATGCTGCAGCACCCTTAATAGGATACCACTGAACTCCAGGTGCTGTGGCATCATGGTTGAGAATCATCAATTTAAAGCAAAAAAAAAAAAATCTCAGCTTGTGACTTAATGAATTCTAGGACTATTCAGGAACCCCTCTGCTACCTACCACATAGCCACAAACACTGAATACAAGTAGCAATTAGCTGCTGTTCCTCTTAGCACTAATAGCACCATATGGAGAAGCGTACATTACACAGAAGTATTAAACTATGGCGTATACTAATTATTTAGATTATTTGTTTTTCTTAAAAGTTCACCAGTTACAAATCCTTTCTAAATAGTCTGCTAGTCAGCAAAATAGAACAACAACAACTGCTGGATAGAAATCAAGTCCTTTAAAAATTATGAAAAATGGCAGAGCGAACTTCCAACACAGAGTCAATAGAAATATAGATTTTATTGGTCAGAGCAAAATGAATGATGTGCCTGGAGGTCATGATAATTTAATTCAAAGCCAGACATCACAATCCAGAGTAATCACTTTTTTATTAATGTTAGAAAATTATTAGAAATATCTGACATTATGGGGAGGGGATATTTGTTCAAAATATCAATGTAATGAATAATATCACTGTTCCTCCATGGATCACACAGAAACAGTGATATTATGGATCTCTCCATGGATCTCTCTCCATCAGACTCCATACCTTGATTGTCAAGGAATGGAAATGGAATTTTACCTACAAAATAAAAAAGTTAAGCACATTTCTCTATTTTTAAACAATTCTCCCTATCTCCTCCTTTATAAGTTTATCAGAAAGAAAAACACCTTAGTGAACTGTAAGAAGCAATAGATATAGCCAACATAATCCTGACCTGAAAGCAGATGGTCTCTGTTAGCCACATTAGGGAGTGGCTCCAGACAGTGTTATGCGCGAGGCAAACTGCCCGTCAAGAATGATGGTGGGGATGGAGTGCCACCATGATGGCAGAGATGGAGGGGACAGAGCAAGAGGGTGAGGCCAGCGGTGGTGGCCTCGTCCCCTGCTGCTCCCCCAGCCCTGCTCCTTGGAGGCAGCGGCAGTATGGAGTGGTGGCAGAGGTGGACAGCAGGGACAGAGTGGGATGGCAGAGCACCACCATGATGCCAGGGATGGAGGAGCTGGAGCCGGGGTGGGGGGTGAGGCCAACAGCACTGGCCTCACCTCCCCGCCTCCCCACCCCCCCACTCCTTGGAGGCAGCAGCAGTGCAGGGTTGTGGCGGCGTAGTGCTGGCCTCACACCCAGCTAGCCCCTGCATCATTCATGATGGGCAATTCATTAGTACATTGATAATAGCCTTATACAAAACAGGGCACAAGACTAGTTTTGTTACATGCATATATTAGCTGATTGAAACTTTCTCTAAATTATTGCTCAGCTTCCCTGCATTTAGTCCAATACATTCTCTTGTTCTCTCTATTTTAAGACAGACATATAGCTTTAATAAAACCAATCTATACCACCGTGACTGGCAGTGAAAATTCATCTCATCACTATGATGATGCATCTTCTGTATATTGGGGTTACAATTCCTGAAGTGACCATGTGCAAAAGAACAGCAAAAGGAATCTGTAAAGTGGGAGAAGATACTCAAAATAAATGCATATAAAAATATAGTCCAGATTCTTGTGCTGAAAAGGGTAAACTCAAAATGTTCTTTATCTGGCACACCTGTGACTTAATTTTGAAGCAAATATAGATATTGCTTTGGTACAGCTATCCAGTGACACACAATACCAGAATCTATACCTTTAGTTTGGTGCTGTAAAAGTGCTAAAATTCATTTATAATTACACTGACTGACCTACAAATTTCAGCAGCAGGTCAAAAATGTTGCTAATCTCCTGGGCTCTGAACTAGATCCAGCAGTAGCAACAGCCAGAGACTATGAGTGTGCAGGTCACAGATGAGACATGCTCAGTCTGGCACCATCTTCGTGAATCATACAACACAGTTGGCATCAATTCTAATAGGAATTGATGCCAATCCACCAGAGCACAATGTTGACCAATAGGAACAGGAAGGGTAGGTTTGATGAAAAACAAAGACAATTAAAACATGTTAATAACACACTTAGTAGTAGGAAAGGTCATTAAGCAGAGGGAAAGGCATGGCAATTCAAAACTGGGAAACACTATCATAGATCAGAGAAGCCCGTACAGGTTTAGAAAACTGTAACAGGCAAATTAAATGTCATACTACTAGCACATCAGAGTCAGCAAGCTGAGCTGCCTGTACAGTTCCTTATTTCAATTTTCACAAGGCAGACAAGATCAAGCAGTTCGACACTGAGTTTCCTGACAACAGAAAGAGTGGGGAGTGCAGGGGTCTGTCAGCCCTTATAGCAGCAAGATAGCCTGGTTCACCCTGTGACCCTGAGAGAAGCTTTCACAGGGTCACAGGCCAGCCTGACAGAACGAAGTAAAACAGTAAAACTGCATTAGCAAAGTAAAACATACTTGGTACATACAGACATTCAGGGAGGTTACGTCGAGTTAAAAATGGCCACCAGACCCAAGTTAAATCAGGATGGGCAGGTGCTAGTGAACGGTATGGCGGGGTGGGGGGGAACAAGCAGACTGTAAACCAGCTGGTCAAAAAGAGATGTTTATCAACATTCATAGGCTAAGAAATGTATGCATGTGGGGAATTTTTTTAAATTCACCAAGCAAAGTGACGTCCAATTCTTTTAAACTCTCAGGGTAGCATGTGCTGTTATCTGAAGACAATGAAATGACTTAATTTGCCACTGTATAAGATAATAGGAAATTAATTTCTGGATCATTAACAAATGACACTGAGGTGGGTTATAGCAGGAGTCTTCAACCTTTTTTGAGCAGCGTACCCCCCAGTGGCCAGTCGAGGAGCAGGGGGGCAGATAGCAGCAGCTGGTTGTAGAGCGAGGGGAGGAGAGAGGGGAGTGGTGGCTGCTACACGTGGAGCAGCAACACAGGACGGTGGATGGCCATGGCTGTGTGCTTCTCCCCCCATGGCTGGCTGGGCAGCACCTGTTTGGCCCACAGGGGGTGCCACTGCCCTCGCCCTGCCCCAGCCCTGCTCCTGTGAGGTGGCAGCTCTCCATTCCCGCCTGCCTGCATGTACCCCCTGGAACCTTTCAAAGTACCCCCAGTTGACAACCCCTGGCTTATAGCATCACAAAACTAGGGATGCAACAATAAAGATTTTTTGGGCTGATACTGATGGCTGATTATTAATAAGCCATATCAGCTGATACTGATCTGATTACTGATATGCAGCCCGCCAGCTACATCAGCCAAAAAAAGCCAATTGCCAATAATGTCAATAAACCCCTGGCTTATAGCATCACAAAACTAGGGATGCAACAATAAAGATTTTCTGGGCTGATACTGATGGCTGATTATTAATAAGCCATATCAGCTGATACTGATCTGATTACTGATATGCAGCCCGCCAGCTACATCAGCCAAAAAAAGCCAATTGCCAATAATGTCAATAAACCCCTGGCTTATAGCATCACAAAACTAGGGATGCAACAATAAAGATTTTCTGGGCTGATACTGATGGCTGATTATTAATAAGCCATATCAGCTGATACTGATCTGATTACTGATATGCAGCCCGCCAGCTTGGAGAGCAGCATCGGGCTGATAAGTCTGTTGGGGGTGGGAAGAGGCAGGGGAAGGGGACAGATTGAGGCCCCCATGGTGAGGGAAGGAGTGGAGCAGGGGCTGCCCAGCTGGAGCAGGGCAGGATGGGGCAGGGTAGGGCATGTGATGGAGTAGTAAGTTTGTTGTGGGGGGGAGGCTCATCTGGGGGATGCAGGGAGGAGGGGGGCAGCTCTCGCTGCTGCACGCACCCCCACAGTAGGCATGGGGGGGCATGTGCATCCCAGATTTCTGCATAAGGTCAGAGCTCTTTCCTCCCCCCCACAACAAACTTACTAGCCAGATGCTGCTCTCCACACTGCCAGGCTGGCTGTGTGCATGCTGCGGCTGTGCACATGCATGCAGCCTTTATCAGCAACATAATCAGCTACATCAGCCAAAAAAAGCCAATTGCTGATAATGTCAATTTTCCTTTTATTGGTGCCGATACAATATGAACCGATGTATCAGTGCACCTCTACATAAAACCTATGTCAAGTGGCTTAACCATCTTATATCTAAAATAATTTCCCACATACATATACCTTTGGAGGATCTTAATACTAGAATGTATATACATAGACATGAGGAAAACTGTCAGCCTTTGCATTTACTAAGTATTTTAACCATCCAGATGACAACAACGAGCCAAATACTTCTAACAATTTT
Source organism: Gavialis gangeticus (assembly GCF_001723915.1). Lineage (NCBI taxonomy): Eukaryota > Metazoa > Chordata > Crocodylia > Gavialidae > Gavialis > Gavialis gangeticus. The sequence continues at coordinate 78,484,487 of NW_017729031.1, forward strand.
CATCATTCCCAAATCTGTCTTCCTGCCTAGATTATATTCAATGACTTGAAGTTCCTGGACATAAACAACTTGAGTGTTATGTAAAATAAAGTTTCCAGCTGTGAATATATTCTCTCTCTTCTGTTTACTACTTCAGATTTTTTTTCTTTCAAATGAAGGTAGTCTAAACAGGGTGTTTTAAACTTTTCCTCCCCAATGTCTTCACTGTGAATTGCTATATAACCCTTTTCTTCCCTGTTTCAAAGTATGATTCATAATACCTGCACCATTCAGTGCCTCAGACAGATTGTAACTAGGAAGAAAGAGAACTAGGGGTGCACCAATAAAGAACTTCTTGGCTGATACCAGTAGCCGATTATTCATCAGGCATATTGGCCGATACAATCCAATAACTGATTTACGGGAACGCAGCCAGGTAGCATGGAGAGCAATAGCCTGCAGGCAGGTCTGTGGAGGGGAAGGGGTGTTGGGGGGGCAGAACAAGGCCCCCATGGTGAGGGATGGAGTGGGGCTGGGGCTGGGTGGTGAATGGGACCCCGGGGCTGAGGCAGGGATTTGGATGAAGCCACAGGCAGCTCATTCAGGGGATCAGTGTCCTGGCACTTAAAAATGGTGGGAGGAGCATCCTGTGCTGTGGGCTTGTGACTCTGACCTGCTGCCTTTGCCCGAGAAGCCATAAGCTGGCCACACTGCATCCCCTGCCCATCCAGGAGCAGGAAGCATAGCTTGCCACCACCACAGCTGCCAGATGGGCAGGGGATGCAGCACAGCCCTGCAGCTCCCAGGGCAAAATCAGCCTGGCAGAGCCCTGAGACCACAGTGGGCAGCCTGCCTCCACCTCCACCCCACTTGGCTTGGCTTCAGTTAAAAGCGCTCCTGGCGCTTAAAATTGGTGGCAGTGGCACTCGAACTAAAGCTCATTCAATGAGCTTTAGTTCAAGGGGCCCCATGATCATTTTTAACTGCTGGGATGCTGATCCCCTGGATGAGCTGCCCACAGCTCCATCCCACTTCCTGCCCCTGCCCCAGGGTCCCATTCACTGCCCTGCTCCAACCCTAGCCCCAGCCCCACTCCATCTCTCACTGTGGGGGCCTTGATTTGCCCTGCAAGCCCCTTCCCCTCCACAGACTCACCAACAGGGTGCTGCTCTCCATGCTACCCAGCTGCATTCCTGACTGCGTGCATGCGTGTGGCATCCAGGATGCCCAGCCAGGTGTATTATATTTATCGGTACATTATCAGCTACACTGGGCAAAAAAAAGCCGATAGTCGATAACATTAATTTTTCTTGTATCGGTGCTGATCCAATGCAGCACTAATATATTGGTGCACCTCTAAAGAGAACCATGCATTTCCAGCTTTTTTATATATATATATATAAAATCACCTCTCTTTTCATTGTATTTAAGTTGCATTTAAAATAGGTACGAATGCTCATCTCTAGACATAGGTGTTGTGTGTATCTTCACCCATGAAGACCACACCTGGAAAGTCTCAGCACTCTTTTGCTTTCAACAGAGCATATTTTTACAACGGCTTTAGTAGTATATGTGGGGAAGACTGGGACAGTGGTGACAGGATTAATATTTAACAGTGGATAAGACTGCTAATAGTTTATCATCTTTTATACATATCGCTAGGATATTAGATATTTTGGAATAAAATTCACTTGTGTTAGGACTGTGTTGCCATAATACTGTTATCCAAAGCCACATTTTATTTAAGCAGTAGATCATCTCAGTCCCACTAAGCAGCCTGTTCATTTGTTAATTTTGTGTGCAATCACCAAATTAAATTGATAAATTTACCTTATAACTTTTAGATTTTTAGAGAAACATAATATTAATAACACTTCATTAAATACAGTAGAGTTACGAAAGTCATCTTTAAATTTAAAAAATAAAAGTTAACAAGCCAAACACAGGATTATTTAACACACAACTCATCATCCCATATTAGTAAGGTCTGGTTTAAATGGCAGGCCCACCTCACAAATATTGTGGCACCACCATCATGGTGGAGCCACCATTTTCACGCCCGGATCATGGTGCTAGCAGAGCCTGCCCCCTCCCCCCCCCGCAACCGCCCTCCACCAAGCAGAGTCAGATGCTGAGAGGAGGGAGGGAGGGATCTCCATCCATCCCCCACAGCAGGGGCTTCCCTCTCGCCTCCACACCCAGCACAGGGCAGGGAAGGTGTGGAGCCCCTCTCACCCCCCCCCCACAGCTTCCCCCAGGGATGAGGGAGGGGACACAGGGCTGTGTGACAGAGGGCCTGGCCTGGTGGTACCTTTGCTTTCCTGGCCCAGGAGGGCAGGCCCTTCTTGCTGGCCATAGCCACTGCCTCAGGGGCTCCAGCCCCCCTGGGCTGCTCCCCACCTGTGGGATGCAGAGCCCAGCCAGGCAGTAAACTGGCTCCTTCCCACTGGCCACCGTCACCCCCGCTTGAGCCATCACTGCCATAGGGGCTTCAGCCCCCTTGCCCCACCTCCCACCTGCAGAGCAGCCAGGTGGGCATTGGCTCCCCCCGGTGCCAAACAAAGCAGGGGGCTGGGCTGGACTGGGCTGGGCTGGGCTGGGCTGGGCAAGGCAAGCTGGGCTGGCACACAAAGATGGGGTTGGGGAGGTGGCCACCACCACCACTTCTACCTCATGAAAGTCCACAGGACTCAGAGAGACCCTGGCAGCCGGGACAGGGAGACAGGCTATTCTCTGCCCTGCCAAAGTTGCCACTGCTGCTCCCCCAGCCTTCTGGCTCCTCTCTTTAAATCGCACTCACCACTCTCCCTCCACATGCCATATGGTGGCATTTTGTTGCAAATCACATTTTTTGTGAAAATCATTTAATTTTGTGATTTTCACAAACAATGCAAAATCATGATTTAAACCAAGCCCTACATATTAGGAGCTATGTCAGTGAACAAAAATATTAGACTCCAAGTAAAACATTTTAAAACTGTAAATTTGCTACAGATTGGGAGTACATTTTAAGACAAGATTTCATTAATTTATTAAAATAACAGAGCCGAGTTATAAAAAAAAAGGTAGGGTAGCTTAAAAGCTTGAAGAAATATTTCAGGGAAATATTCATGACAGAACACAGACCTTTTCCTAAAAAACAAAGAACAATGGGATCTGTGGGTTACAAACATTTGGGTAGAGCTCTTTACTAAGAACACTTCCTGCACCACTCTGCCACTTCTTCTTTGTGAGAGGCAAGTATTTCTTAGGGTGTTACCTTTTATTTTAATGATCAAGCTAGGATAAGGTTAAACAAGCTTTCAAATGCAACACATTCTTCTTTACTTTCCTTCCTGTTAAGCTTGACAAATCCATCCTGATGGATCATACACTGGCACATAAAAAACAACAGTGGAAAGAACAAAGGCCCCCATATTACAGTTTTCAAGTTGTGTATCTAAATGAAGCAAAAACAGAGAATCCACCTGTACTTCCTGCATTCTCTCTTAACTAACACAAAATTACTGTTTGCAGATTGTTAACATATAATGATTTGAAATGAAGAACTGTTATAGAAAGACAAGAATAGTAGCCCTTGAAGCATACTCTATACACCACAGAATGCATAGTTTTTAAAATACTTGTGAAACACTTTCGACTTGACTACTGTCAAATATTTTGGTTCTTCTAATCAGCTCTGACCTATTTCCTAAAGTGACTCACTGTGTTTAGAATAATTTGTCAACAAACAACAACTTTCTTCCCCAAGATTTCTGGGAACCAAAATAGAATTATATTTAGTGAGTTGGCACTGCAGTTTTGTTTGGTAAGGGGATGGGCTTTGCCTATGCCACATGTATATTTTTTTTTGCCAACTCTTAATCTCACTTTGATTGTGTAATTATACACGTTACTACCTTTATTTTATGCACTTTTATCACTTTTTTTTTTGCATCCTCTCTAAACTAAACAGTTCTTGATCTTTTCTCCCCTCTCCTCACATGGGTATTTTCCATTCTCTAATCACTGGGAACTGCTGCACTGTTAAAATGCTTCTCAGATTGCAGCATGTTCCTGAGTCCTCAAAGACCTTCCATTAAAGAGAGAGAGAGAGAAATCAAAACTTTAAAATGAATCACTAAACGTTTTTAAAAACATTCAAAGACTCCCTAACTGTCTGAGGTAAGGAAAATAAAAAAGATACGATATTGTTAAGTCATTTTGATAAATGAGCTTTCAAGACAAGAAAAAAGCAACTCAACCTCTTTCTCAAACAGAATTATTCATGAAATTTCAGATTAACTGGTTCAGTGCTTGCAAAGTTACCCAAAATTAAAAGAAATCTAGTTATAATCCTAACTCATGAAAAAACACCAGCTCTTCATAATAAGTATCTGATACCTTACCTTTTGATCTCCATATTCTTTATTTTTTTCCAAAAAAATGTGGATTTTGTAAAAGTATATCAGGATGATTTAAGTACCATTTAAAAGTGCTGCATATCAAATTTTAAACAGGATTAAAATGTGATGCTTTCAACACCAGGGGCACGTCCAGATGAGCATGCATGCTAGTATGCGGCACCACAAAACCATCTGCAGCATCTCGCATGCTGCACATGCAGGTGATCCCTGAAATGCTAATCTGCAGCACAGGGGATTTTTTTTTGCCACTGGGGATCCCGGTGTCAAAAAATCTGTGGTAGAAAAAAGCAGGGTGGTGCATATGGCAGCGGCATGTGCTGCCCAAAACCAGAACCTGGCTAGGCAGACCCACACTCTAGCTGCTGGCCAGGCTCCCTGCTGCCAGAGCATCACTGCTGGAGCCCCAGGAGGCCTCCAGGACCCCAAGTAAGGCTGCTGGGGCCAGCCCAGATGCTGGCCCCAGCCTCCCTTACCCCACCCAGTACAACTATGTGCCATTGCTGTTTGTCCCTGGGGAAACATATATGTGCGCTCATCTGGACATGCCTCAGAAGTATACTTTAACCTAGTATACCATATTCACTTTATAAATATAAATATTCACTGTATAAATTAAATACTGTATTTGCTTAATTATTGCAACATTTTCTTTTTTATATTAAACCATGTTTCTGGGATACTGTCTTAATTCAGTAAGCTGTTTTATGCATATGAATACAAACTCATTGTTATGGTACTCTCAGCTTGGTCTGCTAATATATAAAAAATGGGCAAGACAAACCAGTTATCCCCCAAAATTTTCCTTTAAAATTCTCCACCTTAAACAAAACTCAGCATAGAATTTCAGTAGCTAGGACAACTGGTGACCAATGCATAAAGCCTTAGGACATAATGAACATAAGAGTCATAGAAACTATAATGATGCCCAATTTAGTCACCAGTTTTACATTAATAAATGAAATTTTGTTTAAAATCCTTTACTACATTTTATAAAATTTTAGAACTGGAACAAGTTAGGTATCTGGACTATTGGGCTAATTTCTGCTCTGCTGGTCCCCTGCTGTGGTGGCAGGCACCAGCTCTGGCTCCAGCATGGGGTACATGGTGGGGGTCAGCAGCTGGGGAGGTATGGTCATAGCAATGGTGACCAGTGAGGTGTCTGGTGTCAGCCTTCACTTACCCTCATGCTGTTGATCACCAGAGATCCTGGTTTTCTATTTAAAAATCCAAAAATCTCAGATAAAAAAAAAATTACTATTTTTCTGATAAACCCCAAATCCACATTTTCTGCAATTAAAATGAAATGCCACTGTATGTATGCATGTATGCATCCATGCATGCATACATACATACATGTATTAGTTGAACATAATGTTTTATTGATATATTTACAATTTTAAAGCAATTTAGAAGCCTAACAGTGCCTCAATCACAGTAAAATAAATTCTAAATATCAATATATTTTGGCGTTTAATTTTGGTTTTTTTTATCATGGAAAATCAGAGCTCACCCTGCCTCCTCCACTCACAGGGATGGGGATCCAGCTGCAGCTGCACCCCCACCCTGCTTTGTGGAACTGAGCAGCCCTGACATGCCACTTCCCTGCCCCTGCCCATTGTCCCTCGCCCCCAATCCACAGACTCCTGAGTCCAAGTGCCCCTCACCTCCAACCCACAGCCCCCTGGCCCTGACAGCGCCCCTCACTCCCAACCCATAGACCCCCAGCCCTGATGGTGGCCCTTGCCCCTGA
>NW_017729031.1:78490634-78498045 GCF_001723915.1 Gavialis gangeticus
TCCCCTGCCCCCCCCCCCCAAGCCCCAAACCCCAGGCCCAAGCTGGTCCAGACCAGCTGTATCCCAATGCCTTGCTGTGAGTGCAGAAATCGGGGGGGAGGAAAAACGGGGGGAAATGCGCCCCCCTGCAAGCATTGCCTGTGCTACCTCCTGCCCCAATTCATTGCCTGTGCCCTCCACCCACATTGATTTACCCAGAGGAAGCCTCAGGAGCTGCTCTCTACCACACTATCTGCCTGCCACATGCATGTGTGCACATGCACATGGTGCCCCCGCTCCCTGCTTCCTCCATCCCCAAGCAGCCCCTTGCAGGCTGGAACTCTGCCAGCCTGTAAGGGAAAACCCATGGTTTCCTGGGTTTTTCTCCTTTAAAGAAAATCCATGAATGGAAAACCTGGATCCCTGGTGATCAATTTACACAATCAGTTCCAATTATTTCTACTGCTGCTGTTTTTTAATTAGTGACAACCTCCCAGCAGCCTTTTCAGCTCAGAATTATAATCACAACACTTAGCAATAAGATTTTTTTCCCCTCACAAAACTTTTATAAAAAATAATTCACAATTAGTTCTCCTTGGTAACATGGGGAGGGCATAAAGGGGTAGAAGCATGCAACTCTCTCATTTTTGCATACTAGTACATTTCTCTTTTAAAGAACCAGGCCACAGAACCAGCTGGGGAGTCATAGTTTCATAGTTGGTAGGGTCGGAAGAGACCTGAGCAGATCATCAAGTCTGAAGCCAGCACCACTTCTCTTGGAAGTTGGTTCCAGATCCTAGCCTCCCTGACAGTGAAGTAGTGCCTCCTGATATCTAGCCTAAATCTACCCTCTGCCAGCTTGTGACTGTTATTTGTCACTCCTGGTAGTGCACGGGGGAAGAGGGACTCCCCCAATGCCTGCTGGTCCCCTCTGACTAGCTTGTAAACAGCCACTAGATCCCCCTCAGCCTTCTCTTGTGGAGGCTGAACAGGTTCAGGTCCCATAGCCTCTCCTCGTAGGGCCTGGCCTGCTGCCCCCTGATCATGCGGGTGGTCCTCCTCTGGACCCTCTCAATGCTGGCCACATCCCTCCTGAAGTGCGGCGCCCAGAACTGGATACAGTACTCCACCTGTGGCCTAACCAGTGTCGCACAGAAGGGGGAGGATCACCTCCTTGGACCTGTCTGGGATGCATGTGTGGATGCATGACAAGGTGCGGCTGGCCTTCCTGACTGCATCCCCACACTGCTGGCCCATGTTCATCTTGACATCAATAATGACTCCAAGATCCTTTTCCGCCTCTCTACTGACGAGAAGGGAGTTCCCCAGCCTGTAGGTATGCTGCTGGTTCTTCCTCCCCAGGTGTATCACCTTGCACTTGTCAGTGTTGAAACCCATCCTGTTCTCATCCGCCCACCCCTGTAACCTGTCTAGGTCCAAGTGCACCAGTGGTACAATTTAAATAAAGCAGAGCTGCCAGTGGGCCACTCTGAAACAGCAAAGGACCTCATTTAATAATAGTGAAGTACAGAGCCTACATACTATTAGTCTGTACTCCTGACAGATGTTGGGGAATACACTGGGGCTAGGGACAAACATTCAAAAAGCCTGAGCCTGAACTGATTCAATCTTTGCAGATTAATCTAATCCAGGCTTGTCCAACATGCGGCCCACCAAGCAATTTTCTGTGGCCTGCAGTGCTGCGATGGGAACCCCTTGTCTCTTCCCCAGCTCCTCAGCAGCTTCCTAATGGCTGCTGAAGGGCTGAGGAAGGGACAAGGTTCCCACATGCACCACGTCAGCTTGATGTTGCTGATGCGGTGCAGCTCCTCCCCTCCCCCCTCATTTCACTGTATCCCTTCCGCGTCCCACCCCTCCCCTCCTCATTTGTGTGCCAGCTCCTCCCCTCTCCCACATTGCAGGGTTTCCATTCCTAGCCCCGCCCTTCCCTTCCTCATTTGCATGTCGGCCCCGCCCTGTGCTGGTTCCTGCCGGCAGTATGGGCTGGAGCAGGTTAGAGTGCAGTGGGCGGGCGGGCACAGGGGCGTGGATGCTGGCACAGAGGGATTCTGCAGCCGGGCCCACAGGAGATGCTGCTGCCACTGCTGCTGTGGCTGTCAGGGCTAGAAGCCGGCGCCGCTCCTGCCTCCCTGCATCCCCCCACAGACATCGCACTGGGGGTGGTGAGTCACGGGCCCCGGGAAGAGAGGGACTCGGGCTGCCCTGGGATAGAGGGAGCAGGGGTGTCCCTGCACATCCCGCACCCCCCCGTAGAGTCCCCACATGTCCCCCTGGCTGCTGAGCCCAGGTGCGCAGGTGTGGGAGCATCCTTGAGGCCACACAGGTGGCAGAGAGGACACGGTGGGGTCAGGCGGCACCTCTTAACCCCTGCGCCCCCAGGCTGCAGCTGAACTGGACAGGCCGCACGAGCACCTGCTCCTGCTGACTCACTGGGCGATAAAAAGTTCATGATCCAGCCCCACATTCAAAAAGGCTGGACACCCCTGGTCTAATCTGCCTAGGTTGAATCAGTTTGCAACTGAACAGACATTCCCTCTGGACTGAAGAAATGCAAGCACATGCCTGCAGTGGCTCAGGCTAGAAGCCGGGGGGTGCTAGAGCAGCTCTCCCTTCCCTTCCATAGCACTGAGCTGGGGGGGAGTGTGGCCAGGCCCCCAGCAGGATGCTCTAATTAGGGATAAACCCCCATCCTGATGACACCACCCCAGGCTTTTCCCTGCTCGCTACCCAAAGGGTGGGAGTGTTGCCAGACCCCAGACCCTGGCTAGCACTCTGAGGCAAAGAAGGGGGAGGGGTGTGTGTAGTGCATGCATCTGTTGATGATACTGAGCTTTTCAATCTCCCTCTCCCTGCTTCTTCATACTATCTGCAACCTGACAGGTGAGAGAACCAGCAGGGGCTGATAACACAGCATTTATTAGCTCATCAACAATACAAAAGCCTCTCTCATTAGTTCAAGCTCTTCTTAAACAGCTTTTTCCAAGGAAGGAATGGAGGGACATTACCAGCTGACCTGCTGATTAGCTCCAAAAAGCCCTAAGTGGACCTTGTTCTGTCTGCCTGTCCTAGTGAAATTGGAGAGACACACACAAACACCTCTCAACATTAGCTAGCACACCACATGCCCAGGGTCCATGGGGTTGGGGTCTGTGCTATGGGGGAGAGGGAGGGGGGGATCCCTGCTTGAGCAGAGAACAGGGGTGGGAGGGGGACAAGGGGAAGTCAGGCAGACCCTGCTGTGCCTGCAGTCTCTGCCAGGGAGCAGAGGGGCAGGGCCAAGCCTGTTCTCTGGAGTACAGATCAGAGCACAGCACAGCCTAGCCCAGGGCTGCAAAACATCTGGGATGCTGGGGAACTCTGATTTAACTTAAACCAGGATGGGGTCTGGGACAGACATTGAATAAACCAGCTTGACCCAAATCAGTTAAGTCTGATAGTACACTCAACCAGGTTTATCTTAAACCAGTTTCAGCCATTTTAAAACTGGTTTACGTACATTCAACTTATGTACTGCTACAGGTTTAAACCCGTTTCTGATCATTTAAACCAGTTTGTGTAATGTCTGTCCCTAGCCTGGTTATGCATGGCAAACCTCTGTTTTCTTTCACAAAATTAGCAATAGCACAATGGCTGACAACAGACCTGTGAACTATTCAACCTAGTAGGACAATCTGGCACCCAGGAGGTATCACTGTGGATAACCTAATCACACAAGATTTTCATCAGGAAGAAAAAATAGGAACTGAATTATGAAAAAAAAGAAATAGATCTCCTTTCATTACATTATTTACAATAAGGGTGCCTGATCTCTCATCCATGAATCTCAGAACCATAGAAAATTAAGGTTGGAAGGGACCTCAGGAGGTTATCTAGCCCAACCCCCTGGTCAAAGCAGGACCAGCCCCAAATAGATCATCCCAGCCATGGCTTTGTCCAGCCAGGTCTTAAAAACTTCCAAGGATAGAAACTCCACAAACCTGTCTGGTAACCTGTTCCAGTGTTTTACTACCCTCCCAGTGAGAAAATTCTTCCTAATATCTAACCAAAACTTCCCTTGCTGCAACTTGGGACCATTGCTCCTATTAAATCCTCTCAGTTTTCTCTTCTCTAGACTAAATAAGCCCAGTTCCCTCAGCCTGTCTTCGTAAATCATGTGCCCCAACCCTCCTCACCATTTTCACTGCCCTCTGCTAGACTCTCCCCAATTTGTCCATGTCCTTTCCATAGTAGGGGGCTGAACACAGTACTCCACAGTACTGAACTACAGAAAGTGTTACCTATGCTTCCTCTTCATACACTTATCTGCAACATACATCAGAATTACTTTCATTCTGTATTTGCATTTAAGAGACCTAAAGTAAAAATTCTTACTGCACTAAAGTCAGTACTTAGCAGGGGGCTAGAGTTTCATCCTGCCTTTAATCACAAAGTTCAAGACATTATATAAAATTAATAATACTCCTTTCTCCTGCTCTCTGATGCAATTAGCAGCTTCCTTTAGAGATTGCTGAAATACTGAGATATCCTATACCTGGTCTTAATACATCCCATGCAGTGTTTAAGAAATATATCTCAGAAATTGTTCATAAAGAATTAAAATGAAACCACCCAACCCGAGACCCTATTGAAATCTATAACCAGAGAAAAAGGTTATTTATTCAAGAAGCTATTTAGCATCTTTACTGCATATTCAAAAGGCTACCTAGACTGCATAATAGGCACCGACTTCACTGAAATTTTCAGTTCATTCTTTCTCAAATCAAGTGCACACAGTAAAAATCATTTCTGATTTTTTTGTTTCTTTTTTTTTCCTGCATTTTGGCTTACAGCAAAAGGGAAATTACATCAGCTTTCACCAGGCATGCAAACTCAGATCCATGGATATCAATCTTTAACTCTTCTCCTGGGAAAAATTTAGAGGAAATCAGCTTCACAATTAATTGAAAATATAAGCTGCCTCAGGCCCAGCTGAAGTAAGCTCTCGAGCTGTATGATACAATGTTTGCTCCCTCTTTCTCAGAAGCACTGGTATAAAAACCCCATAAAGTCACTTTTACTTGAATCTGCTCCATGTTCAAAGTAAAACCAAAGAAAAATAACCTAATGCAATGCCTCTTTCACTAAGAAGAGAGCTGCCTTAGATCCAGCTGAAGTAAGCTGTCAGCAGACTCACAAGAGCTTAGCTTCTCCTTTGCGCAAACAGCCAAAACCTAACCTACTTGGGGTGCAAGCCTAGGGATCTAGAGCTAGACTCAATACAAAACTTGGATGACTAAAGCAGGACATGGACAGAACTGAGAATTAAGTCCAAAATCACAATGCAAAAAAACCCAGTCAGCTGCTCCCTGGAGTTGCCTGAGCATACCAGGTACCGCACTGTTTGAACTTAAAGTTTCCTAAGTACCCAGAGGTCATAGCTCTGCCCCACTCTGAGCAGCCCAACTAGGTCTGCAGCTTAGGGCACCCAGCTAGAGAGGGGAGAAATTCTGAATTCCAGGTCCTGCCCCTTGGGGTATTTCTGAATTACAGTACAATGCATAAATAGCCCAGGGAACAGGAATGAGAAAATGAGACTCTCTTCCTCTCCCAGCTGAGTGCTCTTGTTACTAGGCTAGAAGGCAGAAGCAGGTCCAACCTACCTACTCTCCCATCCTGGTTGCTGGTAGGGGCAAGTACCTGACGGTGTCAGGGGGAGGTGGATTCCCTATATCTACCCCATCTTCTACCCATAGCTGGAAGAAGAAAACATTATTTGTGGGGGGGCTGAGCACATGTGCACACATCCCCCCAAGCAGGTAAGTCTGTGGGGGAAGGGGGGGAGGGGAGGGGAAAGGACCATGCACGGGGCAGATTGAGGCCCCCATGGTGAGGAAGGGAGCAGGGCACAGGCAGAAGCAGGGGCTAGGGTGAGCGGGGCCCCGGCCAGGCCAGGTGGTGGGACAAGTGGAGGCCCAGGGGGCATGTGACCCCCATCTGTGCACAGGGTGGAGGCGGCTGCCGCTGTGTGCTGGGCTTTAAGCCCCACTGCCCCAAGATTTGCACAACTCCATGTGCGTCCTGCCCCTGGGCAAGCCGGGCGCACAGAGCAGCTGCACCAGGGAGCAAAGTGCAGCAGCTCCCGCAGCTCCCCTGTGCACAGATCGGGGAAGGGGGCACATACTCCCTGGGCCTCCACTTGTCCCACCACCTGACCCAGCCAGAGCCCCACCAACCCCAGCCCCTGCTCCTGCCTGTGTCCTGCTCCCTCCCTCACTATGGGGGACTTGATCTGCCCCCCGCCCACGGCGGTGAGAGAGGGAATGGGACTGGGGCTGGGGCAGGCTCTGCACAGCCAGGGCAGGGCACAGGATGGAGCTGCATGTCCAGAGGGTGCCTGCTCCCGCTGCTCCACACACCTCAGGAGGGCAGGGGGTGTGTACACATGGGGTGGGGGCAGGCTGCCACTGCAGGCTGGGGCCAGGCTCTTCCCAGCGGGGAGGGTTGGGCCACACTGCACTCAGGGCAGGCAGCAGCAGCGCTGAGAGAGGGGTTGGGGAGCTATAGCGAATTCTGGACTGACTTCCGCCCCCCTGGAGCCCCCCTCCCAGCACCGCTGCCATCCATCCCAAGCACAACCCACGGCCAACACATGCGCAGTAAATGGATTTCCTTCTGTTCAACTAGTTCTCCCCCACCCCTTTCCCCACAGCCAGCACATGTACAAGTCTTCTGTGCATATCTCATTGAGATGGCTTATTTTTTAGTGCTAGACAGCTGGAGAACTTTCTTCTCATTATTCCAAAATTCTTGCAGCGCACCAGGGAGCTCTTCATGGCACAGTGGTATGCCACGGCACTGGTTGAAAAGAACTGGCATAGAGGTTTCCCAGCATACCAAAGAAATTATCTTCTGCTCGTCAAAAACCCTTGCATTCTGTCAGCGTAGCACTAGGTACTTTTGAGGAGCAAGGAATGATCATTGCTTAAAAACCGCAACATGTGGGAATAAACGATACAATCTACTCCTTGAACTTACTGCAGTAGACAGTAATCTTGCACTAAACAGGAAAATGAAGATACCATACTTACTTGAATACAAGACAAGGTTTTTTCCCCAATCAGCATGGAGGGAAAAGCTCCAAGTCTTACATTCAGATCCAAGGAAACCTCATGAAATAGATTGTCTATCATTATACTGCTGTCAAAGGCAGCATGTTCTCAGTAACAGAAACCAACTAGGAAGTTGATTATATGCAGTCAACACTGATCAGAACATGACTATAAAACATGTAGCCCAAAAGGGGTAAATACACTGCATTTTTTCCCCCAGATTGTTGTTATTCTTTTTTATATACTGGGAACTGTACCCCCCGCCCCGACACACACATTATGTATTATATATCATAATGTTTGTGTGTGTGTGTGTGTGTGGG
>NW_017729031.1:78498056-78503594 GCF_001723915.1 Gavialis gangeticus
CCCAAGCACAACCCACACCAGCACCCCCTGCTGGGAAGAGTCCAGCACAGCCCCAGCCTGCAACAGCAGCCCACCCCACCCTATGTGCAAATCCAGGAGCACACACCCCGCCCCTGCCTTCTGGGGTGCACTTAGCAGCAGGAGCCAGGCTCCCTGGATGAGCTGCTCGCAGCTCAGTCCCATGCCCTGACCCAGCTGTGCAGCACCTGCCCCAGCCCCACTCCCTCCCCACTCTTGCTGCAGCTGCCAGAAGCCCACAGCCGGGCTGCCTTACAGCCCTACCATTGTCCTGCATGGTGGGGGGAGGGCTTTCCCTGTTAGCCCCCACCCCTTTCTGCCACCTATGCATCTACCTGCTCTAATTTATTAGGGAAAAAAAGAGCTACTATGTTGTATCTTTGTGAGTGGAGAAAAGAAAAGAGGATTAACTGTCACCACCATTCAAACTGGAAGTAGTAGTTTAAGAAACCAGGTGTCTGCCAGGTTGTGGTATGCCTTTCACTCCCAAACACCTTAATTCAGTTCTGATCCACTAACAGAAGTTTAACCACACAAGCTTGTTACAAAAGTACAGTAGAAACAAATAATACAAGATCCATAGAATCTAGGGCCACGTGGGAAGATTTAAAGAAAAGTAAAATAGTTCCATTTGAGATAGAGAATATCACAACATTTTTTAAGGAACACTAAAAACAAAGTGAAGATAAAGCTTAGGCATATCACTTTTTGACTAAATTAGCTTTTGAAAGAAGATAACTTTGAAGAGAGACAAAATATACTGCACCAAGCCATTTAGTAGTTCACTACTTCAGTGAGAAGTGTGATCTATACCGCAATCAGAACCTCCAACTCTTGTAATTTACTTGCCAAAAATGTAGGGAACAGAGGAAGGTTTAAATATAACCATTTTTCTGTGAAAGCAGTAGCTTGGAATTGTTTGGGGTGGGCTTTAGCAGGCTCTTGTCAATCACTTAAGTCTTCCAAAATGTTCTTGAAACTGATGCTAGAGGTAACATAAGATTGACATCTAGTAGAACAGACAGAAGCACCATAACAAAAAAGGTTTGATTTTTTGGTTCAATAAATATTTAGCAAAGAGCTAAATATTCACTAAGCTAATTTCAGAAAGCTGTCACCAGCAATGGAAAAAAATAGAAAAAAATCCTTAATTATATGTACACTAGAGAACTCACTCTACCTCTTGTATTTTATAAATCAAATAAACTCAAAGCATAAGTAGAAGTTATCTAACCTTAAACAAATAAACATGTCCACACACTGAAATGACTTCACTGTATTTGAGAGGAAAACATTTCATTGGGAGATATCTTTTACTGGACCAACTGCATAGTTGGGATGGACTTAGACAAGTTTGGAAAGATAAGGCATTCTTCTTCAGATGTCATTGTATTCATAATTTTCTTGGATAGATTCACACAAATCTTCAAATGTGCTTCTATTTCTTTTTTACTGTGAGTGTACTTTAAGAAACCTCCTTTTATTCTTCAGTATGTGCATACATTTATTACTTTTAACCCTCCAATCCAAGAGAAGAGTTGAATCTCTGAAGCAAGCACAAATCAGCTGTAATTGCTGGCAGTTCCAATGATTCTATGGATAGTAAGAGAGATGGGCATTTTATGAAGCAATCACCTGCAGCTTGTCACAAGTTTCTATCTGACTTAGTCCTTTCTCAGTAAGGAAGGGGATTTTACAGGAACATGAGTTTCCTAGAAAGTCTTTAAGGAGAAAAGCAGGTAAGCAGTGAAAGCAGGTAAGCAATAAATAATTCATTAATTTTCCTTTATTTCAATTTTCAAAAAACAGGTATTGCACTTTCAATCTCATTCTTAAAATACATTAAAATAGAAACTGTATTTCCATAAAGCCTATTCTTTTGCACTCTTTACCATATTTTGAGATCAATTCCTGCATGACCCATTATTGGATTAGAACAGACACTCAGTACTTGCAAGGAGACCACTATGCTAGCGAATAGATATGCATGTCACTTAAATGGCCACTCCTCTGTGATTACGATGACAAAAATGCTAATATGGGAGTGTCTGTGCTAATACGTGCACTAACCCTCTCAGCACTCCCAGGGCAAGCTACGTATTTTTCCAAAAGCCTGGGCATAGTCTGAATGATCTGAGTGCACTTAATAAAAAAAAAAAAGATTCATTTTCTCTCAAACCAACATGATTCATCAATGCTTATTAAATATTAAAGCGGGTTGGTTGGGCTATAAGCCATCAATTTCTGCAGTATGCAGGCTTTATTTTTTATTAAAAAGTGGTGTTAAAATATGTAATGTTGTCTTCCTCTGCCACAAACACCACCAGAGTGAAGTTAACAGGTTTCTAGTTATTGTAATGCTTTTCATTAAAATGTTGACAGCAGTGAAACAGACAAGAATCCTGCCTATTTCATTCTGGTGCTGCTGAGGTAGGCTACAAGCAGCAGCAGAAGCAAGAGCACAAGATACAGAGAGGAAGGGAGGGATGGAGAGAGAGAGAGAGAGAGGGAGGGAGGGAGGGAGGGAGGCTGGAATGGGAGTAGTATATTGGACACCTCCTGCCTTCACAGCAAAGAGCATAGTAACAGAAGCTCCAGAAATACAGAATCTGTAGAGTGCAGGCGCTGGGGATGCATGCAATACAAATAGCTTCAAAATTAACAAAAGCTTAGTGAAGCAGAAAGTGATGTGACTGATTGAGTCAAAAAGCTGGACTAAGGAACCTGAGCACAGTAGAAATCCCAGCAGCCATTCCTTTTTCTGCATTTCTCACATTACTTAATGAAGGTGCTTATTAAATGTACAGATACAAACAGAGAATAGAACAGAATGGAACAAAATGTTGCAGTTTTTACCATGTCATGCTTCTGGATATTGTCATGTTGTATCCACCTGGCTCCTATTTGCATATCAGGCTTTAGCTATTATATTAGCATCCTGGCTAGTGGGTATCTGGTAAATTTTTCAAATCCAGAATCATTGTACTTACTTGGCATTCTACCTCCCTCCTATCCATAACACTGCCTGCAAACCACTAAAAAATGGTTCTATCTACAACTGACTAATATCAAGCTTCAAATAAGCTTAAAATTTCACTTTAGGGTAAACTATGTTCTGTAATTTTGATCAAGCCATGAAATGGCCAAACTGTGAAGAGCTGTCCTAGCCTAGAATCTAGAATAAACACAATTTCGGAACACAATTCAGTAAAGCCTGATTGCAGGCCAGGGATGAGTTTCACACAAAAATGCATCTCAGACTGAATTAAGTTGCTCCTTATAAAATTAGCTTTATATACAAGTTTTAAAAGTACAAACAGTCACTTACATGCTTTCTAACTTAATTATTTTGGAAAAACTGAAGCAAACTTCTAGTACAAGGCCTACAATGATTGATTCAAAGACACTAACCATATATGAAAACAAAGCAAAAAAAGAAAATAGAAACCGAGCTGACTGTGACTCAAAGTCACAGAACGTATAACCTGATTTTAGATAGCTTGTGACATGCACAGTAAGAACCAGTTGTATTTAAACTTGTAGAGAAACCATGTTCCACATTTTTCCCCCCAGGAGGCATTTTTTTAAATTCATTTTGTTAACTTCAACTAGTGCACTGCATCATTTATTATACCTATTCTAAGAGACTTTGGTTCTGGTATTCTTAGGTGGTCGTTTACCCCAGTGCTGACCAGAACTAACACTGATTCTTGAACTAAACAATATCAAACACATTCAGGATGGGATGACAGACTTTTGACATCCTTTACTCTCAGCTATTTATACTCATACTTTAAAAATGTATTTCTTTGACTACAGAAAAAAGGATCAGTCTATCTTTAAAGCTATTTTATGCACTGGAATATAATGCCTGTACAGAACAGCATCCTTGATCTGCATTGTTCTTAAATTATGCAGTCCTCCTTGCTGTGGGTAGTAAATAATTCATAAGTGAGCATTAGTGCATGGGAAGCAATTACAAGCAGTGTGCTCAGAGACCTCAATGCACTGAGTGTGAGACATTCTGAAAAACAGTAATATATTTATGTCTTTTTCTGTTTAAATAAGACATACATTGGGAGTGGTATAGAAGATTTTTATCCTTAGTAACAAGAGTAACCCAAATTTCTATGCAGTTGAATCGTCTTCCATTTCAGCTCTGGATTCGGAGTTTTTCTGTAGTAAAATGGAAAAGCCATACATATGTAGAGGAATCACTATATTTGAACTTTTTGGTTTTAATGTAACCCTTTTGTTGGGTACCGGTTGGCAGCAACAAGGGCCACGTTCAAATTTTGGGGTACCCAGTAAGTTTTTACTGTGGCTTGAGCCCGCACCCAGAAATTTGGGATTACTAAATTTGGCTGGGGTGTTCCACTTAAAGAAAACCCCCTCCTCACAAGCAGCATAAACACAAAGGACAGATTTATTATAGAAAAGGGCAAAGGAAACAAAGGGAACACTAAATACAATTGGAAACACTATTAACCACAAGGTATAGTTTTTAGTTTGCACCCCTTCTGGGGAAGCCCTACACATGCCCAGGCAGGCTGAGATGTGGGGCTCACTCAAAGGGTTAGTTTTGGGGGTTTGTACCCCTACACATGCCCACTTAGTAACAGGCTGGATAAGGGAACCCACAGTGGAGAGCTGAGATACAACAACAGTAAAACAACAGTGAGGAGGGCAAGCCTATTCTGGCCAATAACTCCCAGAACTTCATTCCTGGTCAGTTTGCTTCAGGGATTAATGACCTCACCATATTATTCCACTAATGCCTTAAGCCTGGGCCAAATTTGCCAGGCCTTTAATTCTGGCCAAAACGGCCAGGCTTTACCCCTGGTTAGTGTGCTCCAGGGATTAATACCTTCACAGTATTATCCCACTTCAAACCTAGGAAAACAAAAGGGGAAAGAAGAGGGAGACTTGAGACAGACTTTCATTTCCTGTACCCGAGGCTTTCCCTTCACATATCTTAAGCTCGCTTCTTCAGTGAAGGGGGGGGACCCCCATGAGAAGTAGTTTCTCTGCAGCTTAGCTCCCCTGTTCCGCAGCAGCAATCTTTCCTCTCCTCTTTGCATCCACCAAAGAAAGAGCCCCAGTCTCAGCTGTGAGATTCCTATACACCTTGGCATGACATCACCCCAAGTATTTAACCAGGGATTGACTGCCAGGCCTTCAGCCTTCCTCTTAACCAACTAATTTTGAAAAAAGAACATGGCCCAGTTTAGCCAATTAGGCTAGGGATTTGATCCCCCCGCCTACACAACAGGGGGGTGTTTTAAAACAAAGGCCACAGGTATTTGCTTATGTGCAGTTTCTTGTTAAATTACCGAGTCAGAGGAAAGGTGGCCTTAATACAGAACATATAGAAGACAGGTTGTATACAACAAATGAGAGAAGAAATGTAATTATATTTAAACAAAAACAAAATACCTAGTAACATGACATGAAAACTAGAACACACTTTGCAATACAAAATGGCTTTTACGTGTGTGTGTGTGTGTGTGTGTGTGTGTG
>NW_017729031.1:78503732-78514299 GCF_001723915.1 Gavialis gangeticus
GTGTGTGTGTGTGTGTGTGTGTGTTACATTAAGATTTAGTATCCTGAAAAAAAGAATCCAAACTAGTGCATGCAGGAATTATTATATATATAAATATAGATAGATAGATAGATAGATAGATACAGATATTATACACCCCCCCACATACTTTAATCTTTACAAATAAACACTGTTTTACCTCATTATGATCCTGTTGCAACAAAGGGATTTACAAGGTTTGTTCCTTGCTTAAGTTAAAACCATATCCACCAAATAGCTGCCACATTTCCAGACTTGTGGGAGTCCTGTGGGCTGGAGGACATGGCCCCACATGCCAGATCACACCAGTGTACAGGGTCACCCTGCTGGCAGATGGGGTCAGGCCTGTGCAGGGGGTCGCTCCGCAGCCAGATGTGCATGCAGAGTCAATCCAGAACACCAGACTGCACCCATGGACTGATCCTGAGTACTGACCCCACACTGGATGTGGCCCATGGACCAATCCCACCTGCATGATCCAGCATCACTCATCCATCCTGTAGAGCCAGAAGGTTGAAAGCCACTGGAATAGACCGTACCTCAGTTAGTTTTCTGCCCATTTTAATACTTCTTTACAGGCAAACAGGAAACCTTAATAACTAAACAAAAGGATCATTTTTAAAATATTAACATTCTGATCCAATTCAGTTAGTCTCTAAGGTGCATCCCTACCCTGCCTTCTGCCTGACTTCAGACTTAACACAGATAGCTACCTCTTAGAGTTCTGACTGTGTCACATTTAATAATGTTTGAAGTACCTTGACTCCAAAAATAGCCCTGTTGGTTTCAGAATCATTCCTAATTTTTATATCCAACCATTAGCATATGATTAAAAAGATATTTGAATCTGTCTTCCTCATATTCTTAGCACTAATAGGGTTAACTCACTGACATAATTTATAATGGCAGTGGCTATCCTACTAAGGCCAACATCTTCAAACTAGACAAGGGGCAGGCAATTATTTTGGGCATAGGGCCACTTACCCAGTTTTGGCAGCAGGCTGTCAAGGGCTGCATAGGTAGCCCAGCCCCCTGACAGGTGCCCCACCCCTTGAGAGGTGCCCCGCCCCCTGGTCACTGCCTTGGGACCATTGTCCAAGAGCCAGCACCAGTGGGGCCCAAAGCAGGGCACAGGCTGGCAGGAGTCTGTGGAGCCAGGCTGGGCTGCACCAGCAGGGGGGGGAGCTAGCCAGGCTCCATTGAACCCCTGCCGGCTGGGACCCCACACTCCTGCCACCCTGCTCTGGGCCCCACAGGCACTGGCCCCAGACATTGGTGCGGGCCCCGTGCTCCTGCTGGCCCCCTGCCCACTCACCCCAGTGCCCCCCAGTCCCACGGTACAGGCGAGGGCAGCGCACAGCCCCAAACCCCTGCTCGCCAGCAGGGAAGAAGCTGGTGCTGAGCTTAGGGAAAAGCGGCCCCTCGCCCGCCCCAGGAGCTCGCAGTCCACGCAGGGCTGTCCGGAGCAGGCACAGGCAGCCCCTGGCCAGCTGCAAGCAGCTTCAGCGTGGGGCCCTGGGCATGGGGCGGGCGAGGAGCTGCTTTTCCCCATGCTCAGCACCAGCTTGTAACCTGCTGGTGCTGGGGGGGGAGGGGGAAAAAGCAGCCCCTCCCCGCTCCATGGCCAGCGCCCCACGCTGCAGCCGCTCGCAGCTGGCCGGGGGCTGCCTGTGCCTGCTCCGGACAGCCCCACGCAGGCTGCGAGCTCCTGCAGCAGGGAGTGCCAGCCATGTCAGTATGAACTGCAAATGATCAGCTCCTCAAGACATCGAGCTATTTGTTTATGTACCTAAAAGGGTAAATAATATTTCACTATTAAATAATGAAATAGAAACTTCTCATAAGCTTTCAAACTGTTGATCTGGAAAAAAAATTTCTCGTATACCCCTCTCATGATATCTCAGATATTGTAGGAAAAAACAAAAAGATAGAACATTATGACAGTAAGGACCAAAATGCATAGTTTGTACATAATTCTTATGCAGGCAATAATCCCATTAGATGAGACTCCTGATACTCAAATCCAATAGGAGTTCTGTCTAAGAACAGGGTAAGGAGTGTAGTCCTAAACCCTGATGTATTGAAGAAAACACACAGGGTCTCAAAAAAGCATATTGTTAAAAATTCAGCCATCATACTGAAGACAGAAATGCAGGATTTCCCTGCCTTTGATGGGGAACCTTTCCTTGGTTGCTGTTGAATCATCGTTCCTGGACAAACCATATTTCTAGAGTCTATAAAAATATTTGTGAAGAACAAAGCTTTTATCCCTTACAAGGTCCTCATTCCAACTTCCCTACATTTTCAATTATCAACATACTTGGTGTATTTTTTCAGGTGAATTTTCAGATATAAAGGAAAACCCATATTGCCTCCTTCCCTGGACATAATTAAAAGAGGCAATGTCTTAAGAGGAAATTAAATGTTCAGATTTCTCTGCCCACTATATTTTAAACCTCTCAGGCTCACTTCTCTCTAAGGCACAAGACCCAGAGCTTTTACTGTAGGCTAAGAACATTTTTTTGTAGAAACCTCATGAAAGGACATAAGTATGGCATCCCTGAAACTATCAAGGCATTTATGCAGTACTCAGCACTACAGTGGTCTGGTGATATCTACAGATTAGACCAGTGATTCTCAACTTTTTTGAACTTAAGGCACCTGTCATTAGCCCCGAGACACACTCAAGAACCCCTCAGAAAATGCCAATTCTTTCACTTCTTATTGAATATGGAAAAACAGCAGAGCAATTCTTCTGTTGTACAGAACTTGGAAAGACCACAACAGATCAGAATATTTTTGACACTATAGAGTCCTATTCAAAATTTCTGGGTTTACCTTGCAAGTCTTGTGTAGGTGTTTGCACACCTAAAAATGCCAATATTGCAAAACACCCTTAAAAGTATCATATGGTACCCCTGGGTGCCATGACACCCATGTTGAGAATCACTGGATTAGACATTCACAATCCTTCAATTAATATAACATGAAGTTGTCCTAGTAATCAGAAGAAAAAGCAGGGCATGTACAAGCCCCATATAAATTTATATATCAATAACATAAGGATGGGTGGTCAAGTGGGTCACAAGCCCTGGTTACTCCTGGGGAGGGAATGGAACAGGGGATGCTTCACCCTCCAATCCCTCAATGACATCTTGGGAAACGTCGTTCTGTCAAGCAGTAGCATGAGGTGGCACAGGAAAAGCATATGGAGTTGGCTGCTGCTGGGGAGAGATAGCATCCTATTTTTTCCCACTGAAAACAGGAATGTTTTGGCCCTCTGACATGGGCATCTGCAGCAAAAAGAAGTGACATATCCTCTCAGTGGTGGCAAAATATAGCTGCTGCTTCTGTACCACTGCCCACTGAAGAAGCCTTCAAAGCCAGAGCCCAGCAAAGAAGACACAGGAGGAAGAGAGAAGGCAGGACTGACAACTTACGTCTCAGATTTTTACTAGAACGTATACCATGATGGGGGAGTGGAGTAGGAAAATGTACCTGAAAATTTAAGGAACTCTTTGACCATCCAACTTTGGAGCAAAATAGGGTAGGAGACAAAAATAACCTCCACTAATCTGTGTTTTTAATTCACCAGAAAATAGTTTTTTCTTGCATGCAATGGACTCTATTCAAAACAAACCATCCAGTTAACTGTGGAAAGGTGACATGTAAGAGGAACTCTAATGACAGCCCTGTGATACAGTGCTAGAAATAATTACAGACCTATGAGACTACTGTATGATAATAGCTGCTTAGCTTCATTGGCATAATTGGAGGAGAAAGTGTGTGTGGGGGGGAGCAGCCAAAGCAGCAACCTCAGATGCCACCCTTGAGGGGAGGGGGGACAATGACACAAAAATAACTGCTGCTGCTGCTGGCAGCTGGCTGCACTGCTCCATGCGCTGCTGTAACCCAGGCTGTGGAGCCTCTGCTTGGCTCAGCACAGCATTTGTTCAAATACATTATGTCCTGCACATCTTTTCCTCATTTTTCATGGCTTTTCATTTTCTTATTCCCTTTATTTTGCTGGCTCTTCTTTGAGTTTTCTTACAACATAAAACACTAAAGAAATGTAAACTAATGGCTTAGGATATCATGAACATGATTTTAAATTCTTATTTGTTCTCTTTCATACAGTAAAACATGAATCAATAAAGACAGAATACTGTTTAACAAGTCATTTCATTAATGCCATGCATATGAGATATTAAAAAATATACTCCAAAACAAACTACTTTAAAAATTAATTCTATGTTCTACCAAGTTCTGGACCTTGTGGATTCTATTTCCCAAGCTAGATGACATTAATAGAACTGAAAGCAGGGGAAAAGATGCTCTTTGTATGACTTTCAGCATCATCAATGAAATCTACTTTGACAGGGAAAACTTGGAACCTCTAGGGACTGATCTCAGGTCTTGGCAGATTTAAAAATAAATAACCGCCCCCCCCACCTTTCCATTCACCTTCAAAATAACTTTTACAGGCAAAAAATATCATATGCAGATTTAACTGTTTTAGCTGGTGTAGCTATGTAGACTTGATGCCTGGGTGCGGGAGAGTTCCTCCGGGTCCAGGCTTAAATATTATTGGGGAAGGACAATGAAGCCCACACTTAATTTTACACACCAAGAAAAAAATCCAGTCTTGTCTGTGCTTTTCACTTACTGTTGACAAATCCCTAGCCCAATATTTCTACTCTGTCCAAAACTCCAATGGAGGGTTGGGGGGCATGGAGAAATCAACATTATGTTCTTCAGTAACACTATTTTTTAGCTTGCGTCTATTGTCTTGCTACCATGCTGCTTTTTCTAATAATGGTCTCACTGCATTGCTTTGGAACATACAAAACATCTAGACAGCATGTAAGCAAATAAATCAGAAAACCTCCCCCTTGAACTGCTGCACAGTAAAGAAAGTATGAGAACACTGGCTGGTACAGCAGCATAGGAGTGGGAGACAGCTTTTGTAAAAAGCAGTTCTCTTGAGGATAAAGGTTACAAAATCCTCTTACTGATCTAATGGAGCTGCTTAGTACCTGGGGCTACATCAATATCAAGCCAGGTGCACTAACTGCAGCCTGAAAGAGAAAGGGGATTGAGATCATTACCAGCAGACTGGTGCTGCTGGTCTTCCAGATGGAACTAGAATGAGCTCCTCGCCACAGTGATCAATTTTAATATCCCATTTGAACAAAGGGCTCAAATGGGACTTTCAAAACCTCTCAGCTGCCCCCAGGGGGAAGCCTACAGGCTCTTCTCCGTTGAGGCCCAGAGAGCAGACTGAGACCAGATGCTTTCTGTGTCACTGTCTCTAGCCATCTCACTACAGTGTTTTGGTAATAGCTACAGAGTAGACACACAAGCAGTCAATCAACACAAGGCAGTATTACCTGAAGAAGCACTCACTCCTGCTGGGCCACACTAAAACAAAGACCACTGGTGAACTTGGGGTCCTGAGGAAGCCCATACTATTGAGAGGAGGCAGATGTAGCTTGGAAGAACTAGCTCTACACAGAGACACTTCTCCACCTAGAGTCCTGGGTAAGGTTTCATTTTCCCTAGTACCTACAATGTATTTAGAGTTGGGAAAGCATGTACCCTGATAACTTCTATTAACCAAAACCTTATTAATTGGAAAATTTACAAGGTCAACCCTGAAAAATGTCATAAATAGATTTCTCTATGGGAGGATATATAACCCAATCTTCATCTTAGCATTTAGATTTGAATACCAAAATACAGAATGAACAGAAAAGCCTTTTCACCATGCTGGAGGAACCAATGGAGTTCCAGATACTCTTAAACCAATCGTATGAAATGTGGGGCAAGAGTTCAGGTTTTGTTTGCAGAGTTTCTCTCTGTCAGGGTTCTATATTTATTTTGGTAATTGTGATTTTATTTAGTTTAGACATTAATTTTTACAGTATTTTCAAGACACTCAGTTATCTTAATGATTTCTCTGATCTCCTTTTACTCAATGGGAGAAATGTTAAAAAATGTTGTCAATGGATTGATATATGATTTGTAATGATCTGCAAAGTAACTGTACTTTCATTACCATTTCATATTTCTCTACTGTTCTTTGCTCTAATGCTGATTGTTTAATTTTTCTTTATGAGATAATAACTCAAATAGTATCAGAATTGTTGGAGACAGGGAATCTATGATGCCAAGAGAGGAAGGAAAAGTCTCAGTAGCTGACTTTGTGTAAAAGACACAAAATGAACATAATACATATGCACCATTTTATTAATTGCCAACTGAAAAACAGAAACTCCCAAAAGTGTTTCACCTGCTTCTCGCCTTTAAATCTTTGTGCCAGTGATTCTCAACCAGCACCTGGGGAGCTCTGAGATCCTTTCAAGGGTGTCACAGGGTGTCATGCAATGTTAGCACTGTTATGTGTACAAACGTGATTCACAAGATGAACCCAGACATTTCAAACAGGAATCATAGTGCTAAAACATTCTGACCCATTATGAACTTTTTGGATTATCTACAACAAAACAATTACTCTATTATTTTTCTGTAGTCAAAAAAAAAGAAAGTGAAAACTAAGAGCTGGCATTTTCCAATGGGTGCCTTGAATCTAACAAGGGGCTCCTTGAGTCTAAAAAGGTTGAGAACCACTGCTGTATACACAGACTCAGACCATCTGTATGAATTATTATATGAACACAAAAAATGCTGGAGAAAATTACACTGCCAACTTTTTTCAATACTGAACAGTTGCTCTTTATTCTAAATGAAGTAACTTTTGTTGCTGGTAGTTGTCTAAAAGATTGCAGACAGAATGATCTCTTGTAGGCCTACTGAACTACAATTTATTTTTCAGTTTCAATGCCAATGTTCCTTATGGGAGATTTAACACGTACATAATCTTCTGATACAATACTTTTAAAAAAATGGTGGTTTTTTTCAAAATCATTCCCACATTGTCCATATGAAAAAAAAAGAATATTTTGTTAATTTCCACTTTTCTGACCCACTAATGAATTCAAAGGCCTTTACTTAAGTCAGCTAGAGAATACTTTGTTTCACTGAACTGCAACCTCTCTGACAGAAACTGATTCACTAATGGTGTCCAGCATAGCATGAACATGGTAGGTCAAACGGAATTTAATAGGAATGTGGATCAGCACAGAAGGTGCAGTTTGCTTTATGTTAGGCAACACTGAAGCTGTTCAAAGAAGAAGCCTCAAGAATAAAAAGTCTTACAGCACTTGGAAATAGGAAACTGCAAGAATCTGCTAGGGCCACTGGTAATAATGAATAAAAACTGAATTTCAGTTTGAAAAGGAGAATTCTGAAGGAAGATATAATAGAGGTAAATAAAATCATGAAGGTTGTACATAAAGTGAATAGTGACCTATTATTCACCAAAGCCCAGACAAGAATTAAGGTATGAACACTGAAATTAACAGGAGACAGGTTTAAAATGAATAAAGGGAAGTACTTTTTTAAAGATTTTTTTTATCACAGTATGAGGCAAACTTGTAGAACTTCTTGCCACGGGAGGTTATAGTGGCAATTAATATAACCAGATGCAAAAAGGAATTAGACAAATTCATGGAAGGCAAGTCCACTGATAACTATTAAATAGAACAGTTAGTGATGGCATCCCTGAAACAATGATGGTTAATGTCAGGGAGGGTATGACAGTGGATGGATTATGCTAGGTATGCCTTTACATAACAAGCATCTACCAATTGCCACTGCCAGACACCAGATACTGAGCTAGAAGGACCATATGACAGTTTTTATGTTCTTATGAACAGACTTTCAGAAAGTCTGCAAAAATCACAATGCGACTAGGTGGCTTATGGGGGGTACAAAGAATCAGCAACTGACCATTAAGCTAGAGCTTAGTCCATTTATATCAGCTAAGAAAAATCCCCTTGGTGTTTTAGAGAAAAAATGATCAGACAGCCAGTGATCTGTAAGGTCCCTTCCAGCTCCTAACAACTATGAAACTAATGCACAAATAGCTTAACCTGAGGCTAAGTACAGACAGTCAAACAGCCCGAAGCTGAATCAATTCAATCTTTGCAGGTTAGTCTAAGCTGTGTAGATTGAACAGATAAGCAAGGGAACATTCACCTTTGATTCTGGAAATGCAGCCACATGCCTGCAGTGGCCCAGGCCAGACTCCGGAAGGTGCTAGAGCACACCTCCTTGCTCTGCTGGAGCAGACAACTGGGGCCAAGGCTACCCCACCCACCCTGCAAGGGGGAGCAGGGAGAGGGCTGTGGGGGTGGTGCAAAGCATCCTGGAATGCTGGGGAACCATGAGTTCACTCAAATCTGGATTGGATTTGGGACAGAAGTTCAATAATGCAATTTAACCTAAATCGTTAAGTCTGATACGACATCCATCCAGATTTACCTTAAACTGGTTTCAACCATTTTGAAATCCATTTATGTGCACTCAATTTCTGTTGTGTTACAGATTTGAACCGGTTGCTGATCACTTATGCTAGTTTAAGTGAAATTTCTGTCCCTAGCCCTACTGTCTGCGTGCCTGTCTCTGCTTGGCAAGACCTGTGACATGAGATCCAATCTGCCTGTCTCTAGTGAGACTGCTACTCTATCAGTCCAATAAGTCCCAGAGGGTAAAGTGTGCCGCAAGAGCAAAGTGTGCAACCAAAATGGGCTGGGTCAGGCCCCAGCTGTGCTGGCCTTGTGTGGAGGGATGTGGCCCCGCGCAAAGTGATGGGGCCCACAGACCAGATCCAGCCCACAGACCACTGAGTAAAGTGTGCTGCCAATTTTAATCCAAAAGAAAAAAAAAGTGGCCTCCAGTATCAAAAGTTTGGAAAACACTATATTAGTCTTTAAAATTCACCAAATTCTGACCGACTACCTATGATTATTATTTATTTTTATTGTAATAGTGTTAGGAGCCCCAGAATATACACACACTAAGGGACAGTAGTTGCACTGAAATATTTACAATTGCAAAACAGACAAAGGGTGAGAAAGAGGGTAGCAGAGCCAGGAAGAGAACCCAGATCTTTCATTTCCTAGTGCCATGTCCTATCCACAAGACAATGCTGCCTCTCAGGTTCCATTCTGGGATGCATATGAGGCTTCCTGTGGCTTCAAAGACAGCTCTGTCTGCACACTGGAGTGGAATCTGGCTCCTTCCATTACCAAATATTTTCTCTCAAAACCTGTTAGTGCGGGGCTGTACCAGCATGCTCTGCCATACCTGGCTTGCCTAACAGGCCTAGAAAACATGCTAATCAAAACTGACAGGGACAATATTTGGTTAACAGTGTGGATGGACATTGTGCCCTTTTTTCCTTACCATGCTATGGGAAATAAATGGACCTGTATTAGTGACACTTCAACTTCAACAGCCAAACAATTGCTTGGTGCTCAATAAGTTTTCCGAAGTCCATAATCACCTTGGTAGACTGGACACCAATAGTACCTGTGGCCATTTGGAAAGAATTTTAGTGATATCGCTTCTAGAATCTATCTTTATATAGATTCTGATGTAAACTGCCTGCAAGAAAAATATTCCACCAGAAGCATGAACCATTTTCTAAACTGATATACGAGCAATACAAAGATAAATGCTAATTTCACACCCTATTTATGTTACTGAGAATTTACATGTGAAGATTCACAGGGAAAGGAACCCTGGAGGTAACGTTATACATACTGAGCAAAACTACATAGTTGAGTGTAGTAAACTCCTCAGACATGCCTTTTTAAAGCTTTGTATGTGAAGGCTTCTCTTTTTTTTTTGTCTCTACCCTCAAAAAAATGTCATCAGCTAACTCAGGAGTGGCCAACCTGTGGCATGAGTATCACAAGAGGCATAGAGAGTCTGTGTATGTGTGGCAACCAGCAGATTAGGGAGGGGTCAGGCAGCACAGTGGCAGATAGGGCAGGCAGCAGAAAGCAAAGCAGCAAATCAGGCAAGGAGCACAAGGCAGGAAGCAGAAAGCATAGCAACAGATTGGGCAGATTGTGGCATGCCTGCTGGAAAGGTTGTCCCCAACTGAGCTAAACTATACGTAAAACTAGCTAACTATGCTTTATTTGGGACCATTCTTGTAGGATAAAATACTTTTGTATGAAGGATAGTAGATGTTTATGAACGTTACTTTTTAGTGCTTTAAATGCATTCATCTTTTCTCTATAAGTTCCTTCCTTTTTACCTCTGCAAATTGGGGAAGTTTTACCCAGCTGATAAAGGGCAAGATGGTTTACCATGAGATTGGAAGACGCCTTGGCAGTTGATACGAGCATTATGAAGAGGGATAATTTGTACCAGAGAGGAATACAAGCCATAAAATTTAAAACTGGATTGTGGAAACAGGTGGGAAAGAAGTAGAGATTAGGGGCAGCCAAAAAACTCAGGCTAAGAATATGTGTGTATTCCCCAATGAATATCTGAGCTTTGATTTGGGGGAGAAGAGGGGAGGTAGGCTATTCTCACACAATGGATGTTCACACATACTCAGGTCCAGTATATGCAAAAAATAAAGTTGATCCTTCAGAGTCAACAAAATATAAAACAGATGTTTGAGTTCACA
>NW_017729031.1:78519299-78519684 GCF_001723915.1 Gavialis gangeticus
AAAGTTGATCCTTCAGAGTCAACAAAATATAAAACAGATGTTTGAGTTCACAGGACAAAAGCCCCAGAAAAGCAGCCAGTCTTACAGCATCCAAAAATCTCTGGTCAGAAACATCAGATTAAAAAATTAACTTTATATACAGTAACATCAAATCACCAAGAGCAACAAAAGGTATATATAACACATGAAAGCTTTTAATGAATTGCTATATCATAGCTTCATTATTCACAGATGCTTATGAATTCACTACAGACTGCAATCATAGAATCATAGAAGTAGGGTCGGAAGGGACCTTGTAGATCTTCAAGTCCAACCCCCTGCCTGGGCAGGAGAAAAACTGGGCTCAAATGACTCCAGCCAGGTAGGCATCAAGCCTCTTCTTAAA
>NW_017729031.1:78520666-78520894 GCF_001723915.1 Gavialis gangeticus
CTGAGGCCAGCCCATTGCAGATGTGCTCCATGATGATCTTCTCAAAGAGTCTCCCTAGGATTGAGGTAAGACTGACGGGCCTATAGTTGCCCAGGTCCTCCCTCCTCCCTTTTTTAAAGAAGGGGATAACGTTGGCTATCTCCCAATTATCTGGCACCTGGCCCAAGCACCACAAGCGCTCATAAAGCTGTGTCAAGGGCCCTGCAATAACCCCTGCTAGCTCCCTCA
>NW_017729031.1:78522034-78525200 GCF_001723915.1 Gavialis gangeticus
TTCTTACCTGGACACTCCTTGCATTTGTCACCTGTCTTGCTCAGGTGGTATCTCCTCAATCAACAGCACTCAGCTAAATCTGATTCCCTATTAAAAAGCAGTGGTCCTCTTTTTGCTATTTTAGGTCCTCCCTGGGAAAAACCTAGGACCCCAAGCAAGTCAAATGATGATGGAGATCCTTAATGCTTTTCTCAGAAGGACCAGCTGTAAAGTAAAAATAGTTTTACAGGAAACAATCAAACAGAAGAATGATTACCTCCTCTTCCTTTATGAGGGCTGGTTACAGAATATCCATAGGCAAACGCACAAGACTAATCATGGCTTTAGTATCTATTTACTCAAATACCGAATACATTCATAACAATGATACTTTCCAACAGATGGCTGTTGAGTGAAGACAATCAGTCACTGCTGGTTCTTAAAGCATGCCCTTTTTATCAGAATAAAGGATTATCCAAAGCTTCCGTTAATCCTTAGTCATAGGTCCTGAATCCCTTCAACTGACATCCCAGAGGAATTATATGAAGAGGAAAAAAAGGGTAAATCAGCCTCCAATATTTTAAATTTCAATTTAAACCTATACCAATTTCACTGAAATGTTAAGCTCAAAGAATATCCAGAGACATCTTAAATGGATTTTAAAAAGCTAGCTCTTTGCATTGGTCATCAAGACAGGCCAATTTCTGTACCCAGCAGCTCACATGGGGCTGCCACAGTCTGACTGCCTTTGACCAGGTAGCCATTTACAACTTGGTCAACTGAGGGCAGCCTTTGGCATTAGTCTGGAGTGAAGTATGATCTCATGTCTCTGGATCTGTAACAAAATACCTGACATCCAAGTATACATGAAATACCAAATTAAATCTCATACTCAGCTACATTTCATCATCGTGCTTTTCTGAATTTTAATTAAAAATTCCTCCTGTTCCATAGTTTGAATGCTTTAAAACAGTAGTTCTCAAACTTTTGAGTCCATATCCCCTTTTAAGTTTCTTAGCTTCTCAGTAATTGTTAATGGGGAAATATGAATGAGCAAAGATGTTTCTATCCCCAGAGTGTAGTTCCTGTTCCCACACTGTTTAATATTTTTATCAGTTTGCAAATGACACAAAGATTGCTGGGGGAGTAAATAATGAGGACAGAGTACAATTAAAGTAATCTGGAGTGCCTGATTAAATGATCACTAGCCAACAAAATGCATTTTTATACAGCCAAATGCAAGTAAGACCTCTGGGGACCAAGAATGCAAATTATATGGATGGAATGAAAGACTCTGACTTGGAAAGCAGCAACTCAGAGAATACTTTAGGGTTGTTTCACCATCACTAAAGGTCTTAACATGAGACTTTAGTACAAACAGGGTTAATACAATCTCTGTA
Source organism: Gavialis gangeticus (assembly GCF_001723915.1). Taxonomy (NCBI): domain Eukaryota; kingdom Metazoa; phylum Chordata; order Crocodylia; family Gavialidae; genus Gavialis; species Gavialis gangeticus. The sequence continues at coordinate 78,523,414 of NW_017729031.1, forward strand.
TGTATTGTATAAAAACTAAGAAAATAAAGCAAAAGTAAGGAAGTGCTCTTCCCTATGCATGTAAGCACAAGCATAGATTTGTGCTACTGCATCCAATTCTGGTGTCAGATCTTTAAGAAGAATGCAAAAATACTAGGGAGTGTTCAAAGGAGTCATGCAAATCATTCAAGGATTCAAAAAAGCCTTAGAATGTCAGGCTTAAGGACTTCAACTAATTCAGCATATCAAAGACAAGGTTGAGAGGTGACACAATCACTGTGTATAGATACTTACACACAGAAAGGAAATCAGATAGTGGGAGGTCTTTTCAACATTGCTGACAAAAATGTAACAAGATCCACATGCTGGAAGCTGAAGTTGGACAAATTCAACCTTGAAACAAGAAGCGATTTCTAAGCAGTGACAGTAAATAAACCTCAGAAGAGAGCTTACCTGTGCAGGTGGGAGCCTCATCTTAACAATCTTTCAATACTTGTTTTCTAGCTATGCTGATATATTCTGGGAGAAAGGCTGTGCTGGGTTGTGGCGGCCTTCAAATCTGTGGATTTCTTAATCCCTCCATTCACTCCTTCTTTCACAGACTCTGGGAAGAACAGGACGGTCTATCTACATTACATTCAGTGTCTTTGTAACATTTTCAGCTCTGCCCCTTTTGCTTCCCTTGAACTATTTTTATCTGCTACATAGGGCACCATCTGCTAGGATCATATGGACATATCCTTGAGGCCTTAGGCACTGGCAGCACCTCAATCTCTCTTAGCCCCTGCCTGTGGCACACAACAATTTAGTCTCCTAAGAAGAAACTGCTACTAAGGACCAATCAGCTTGCCTCAATTACTATTACTCCAGTGTAAGCTCCCAAAGGAAGATGACGGGAGGCAAAGTCAAAAACAAGCAGGAGTACTCACAATTTCCACAGAGAAATTAGGCAAAAAAAATCACCTGAATAAAATCTTTTATACTCTCACACACACTCTGGCTCACAAAGACCACTATTCAGAAAAGGAGAGATAGATAAAACTAACATACTAGTGTAATAGACAGTCATTTATTTGAATTTCAATTACCTTCAAAGCCAGTTTCTAAATTTTGGTTCACATATATTAGTAGACCTGTCCTCTAATTATATTATGCTTAATGTCCCTATTAAAATCTAGCTATTGGTTAGTGATTTTTTGGTTTCTTGGGGGAGAGAAGAAGTCTTTTTATGTTTTTCTTTTATTCTGGTCTAATCTAAGTTGGGTTGGGTTTCTTCAGCTTTCTTTGAAATACTGAATATTTTCAGAGAAAAAAGAAAATTTAACGCTTAAATTTTGCTATTTTAAACATTTGTGATTTACAAAGAAGGAAACGATGTCTTCAAGCTTTTGTAGGGTAGGAAACAGCAAAAAAGATAAACAAATTTTCTCAATCAAAAAGCTAGAGTCCAATCATAGAATCATAGGAGTAGGGTCGGAAGGGACCTTGTAGATCTTCAAATCCAACCCCCTGCCTGGGCAGGAGAAAAACTGGGCTCAAATGACTCCAGCCAGGTAGGCATCAAGCCTCCTCTTAAAGACCCCCAGGGTAGAAGCCAGCACTACTTCCCTTGGAAGTTGGTTCCAGATCCTAGCCGCCCTGACTTCGAAGTAGTTCTTACAGATGTCTAATCTAAACCTACTCTCCAACAATATATGGCTGTTATTCCTCGTTATGCCAGGGGGCGCTAGGGGAAACAAGGTCTCTCCCAAACCCTTCTGGTCCCCCCTAGTGAGTTTATAGATGGTCACCAGGTCCCCCCTCAGCTT
>NW_017729031.1:78530200-78536657 GCF_001723915.1 Gavialis gangeticus
GGTCACCAGTCCCCCCTCAGCCTTCTCTTGTATCATATACACAATAATTTCAGTACCCAGCCTGTATCAAAGGAAGTTGCTAACAGACTTGCTTTAGAAACCAAGCTAAATTTTAAAATTCCCATAAAGAGAAAAAAGTTTGCAATAATGTTGTAAAATTGAATGCATCTCATACTTTTAAAACAATCTGGGATATAACAATAAATACAGAACCTGATTTTCAAACATTCAGAGCCAAATTTTTCAGATTTTTCAAGCTCGCAGTTAAAAGCAGGTTTTTAAAAGAACACCCATTTAGACACCTGATTCAGCAAGTAATTTTTGACATCATGTACATTTGTGCGCTAAGCGTTCTGATGAATAGGAAGAGACTTCTATACATGTTAGTAGTTGAGTACATCCTTTCATAATTTGCTGAATCAGTGATTGATTTTCCAAAGCATTTAAGTACTGAACAGCTCCCATTGTAAAATACTTGGCCAGATTTTGAACACAGCGCCATATCTGGCTCACAGGGCTTAGACACTCAACCTTACTGGCTACACAGAGCTTGGCACACTACTATTAATATTTAGTCCTGCATTTCTGAACCCTAGGTCACTGTATTTCAAAGACTGGTAAAGATTATTTTTATATATATAATATAGAGAGAGAGATTATATGTACACTGGCAAAACGCCCATCATGAATGACGGGGGGGTGGGGATGGAGACTAGTGTCTAGCCCCGCACCCTCCCCCTGCTGCTCTGGGTCCAGCCCCACTCCCCCCGCTGCCTGCTGCCACTCTGGGTCTTGCCCTGCTCCTCCTCCCAGCTGCTGCTGCTCCAAGTCTTCCCCTGCTCCTCCCCGCCAACCACACCGGGTCTTGCCCTGCTCCCACCGCCCCTCTGGCTCATGCCCCACTCCTTCTGCCACTCTGGGTCCAGCCCCTCTACCCCACTCCACATGCGAGGTAGCGTGGCTGCACAGGAGCATGGTAATGCACAGCCTTAGGGTGTGGCATGGGGAATGGGAGCGCTCAACAGCTGCGTGGCAGAGGGAGCAGCCACAGTGTGTGGCATAGGGTGCACACGGGGATGGGGGTGGTGCGTGGCCACAGGGCAGGGTGTGGTACAGGGAGCAGCCCTGGGGCATGGTGTGCAGCTGTGCGGGGGAAAGCCACAGCCACAGGACATGGCACAGGGAGCGGCCACGGTGGGGTGGAGCACCCGCCAGCTGTGCTCATGTGGTGTGGGGAGCAGCCCTGAGGTGTGGTGCAGGGGGTACGGGGGGGCATGGTGTACAATGGAGGTATCGTGTGGCCACAGGGAAGGCACGGGGAGTGGGCATGGCGTGGGGAGCAAGCCTGAGGCGTGGTGCAGAGCATGCAGGAGGGACATGGTTTGTGGCCATGGCACAGGGAGCAGCCACGGCAGGGGGAGCACCTGCCAGCTGTAGCCATGTGACATGAGGTGTGGCCTTGGGGTGTGTTGCAGGGCATGCGTGGGGGAGTGGCCACAGAGTGTGGCAAGGGGAGCACCCACAGTGCAGGCAGCACCCGCTGGCTGCACAGCGTGGGGCATGGGCCTGGGGTGTGGTGGAGGAAATGGGAGCGGGCAGCACCCACCAGCTGCAGGTGAGGCATGGTGCATGGCCACAGGGTGCAGCGCGGGAGCAGGCACAGCGGGTGCACCCTACCCCATGGCCATATGCTACAGCTGGCAGACACTGCCCACACTCACCGCACGGCAACCTACAGCCACGCGCCATGGCCTGGCTGTGCACCCCCTCACCATGTGTACTGAGCTGCAGCTAACGGGTGCTTCCAGCGCAGGGAAGGTGGGGCACGCAAGGGTGTGGAACACAGCCACAGGGTGCTGCACAGGGAGTGGGTGGGGGGCATGCCCTGCTCCATGGCTGTGTGCTGTAGCCAGCGGGCACTGCCCCCCCCACCCACTCCTTGCAGCACCCTGCGGCCATGCACCACACCCCTGCATGCCAGCTTCCCACTCAGCACACTGTGGCTGTGTGCCCGCACACCATGACACCCCATGGTCCGCAGCCAGTGGGCATTCCTCACATGGGGGGCTGGGGTTGCAGCCACATGCAGGGGCATGGCCACAGGGTGCTGTGGGGAGCAGGTAGGGGGATGCACCCCACACCGTGGCCAGGTGCTGCAGCCAGTGGGTGCTGCCCCTGCCCCCCTGCCCACTCCCCGTGCAGCACCCTGCCCTCTCCCCCCCACGCTCACAATCCAGGCTTGCCCTGCATGACCATTCACCCCTACTGTGCCCCACAGCAGGGAGCCCAACCTGTACCCACCCACCTCCTCTCCCCCCTCTGCCCCCACCTCCACCTGTCTATCTGTCAGTAAGGCTCTGGGCCGCACATGCGCAGTTGGCCCAGAGCGTTATGGACAGACAGACACACAGCCGGAAGTGCCATGGATTTTATTATTTTAGAATAATATAACATAGGGCAATGTGTATATATTGCCCTTCTAGTTCCTTTGGGCTGAAAAACTGGGGCTGAGTGCACCAATCCTGCACTCAGCTGCTGGCTGCAAGATCAGATCCTAAGGTACTAAAGGGAAATTGTCTGATAGCTATTTGTTTGGCGTGCAAGAAAAAAACCAGTTTTACAATATGTAACAGAAGTGAGGTTTTCAGGATTTGCTTCGAATCTCAATGAAAATAGGATTCCATAATGATAAACTCTTCTCTGCAATATTTTAATGCCAAATATAGACCTCAAGTCTGTCAAAATGTATGTGCAATGGTTACTTTTTGTAATGAGGAAACCAACCATGCATGTTTTCCAAGATCAGGGCTAAAAGACACATAAACAAAGAAAAATGGCCTATGAATTACAATTCTGAAACAATCTATGCATGTTGAGTACTTCTGCCTGTAGAACAGTGATTCTCAACCAGGGTCAAATGGCATTCTGGGGTGCCACGAGATCCTTTTAAGGGTACCATGGGGTGCTATACTACATTAGTACTGCTAGGTATGCAAACACCTATACATGATTCACAAGATCAACTCAGACATTTCATACAGGAATCCATAGTGTTAAAAACTTTGGGTGCCTATACACATGCCCAACACCTACTCTGGTGCATTCCAATTGGAACACTTTGGAGCACGCTTGATTAATGGAGTTGGAGCAGACTCAGTTAATTGAGATTAATCAAGTCTGCTGGAATGATCTAATTAGAACATCCCAGCAGCCTCAGCATTAAGTGTATTCAGCATCCCCACATTTAAAAATGGCATCAAGGGCTCATTAACTAAATCTTATTAACTAAAGCTGGCCATTTTGAAGCACAGGACACTGGACATATGAGATGCTGTGGGCTCCCAAGAACCGATCTCATTAAAACACCCCCACCCCCAAAGCATATATAAAGATGCCCATTATGACCTGTTGTAGTCTCTTGTTGTAAAGGAAGAAGCACCAAGAGTTAAGCAGGGAGCTGCACATCTGTCAGTGCCCACAGGTACTTCTAGAACACAGCCACAATACATTAGCAGACTTAAACAGTAACTAGTAGCATTTCATGTTGTTAAAAAAATGAAAAAGAAAACTTAGGATTTCTTTTTTTTTTCTTTTTGGTACAGACAATTTACCAAAATAGTCCCAGTCATATATCACTTCCTGGTTCAGTAAGTTCTTCACTATTAGAATGTAGTCCACTGTCTGCAGCACCATTTTGCAGCACCAGTACAACAAGTAAATAAACAATTATGCCAAAATTGAGGTCAAAACAGTTGAATTATCCATACTTAAATTTTGTAGAAAAAACATTAATCATTTATTACTGTCCCGGGACAAGAAGAAAAGCCCGTACAGCTCATTAGCCACACCTTTATTCAGCTGGGGCCGGCCGGTGACATCACCAGCAATCTCCCCTAGTAGCTGCTGCTGGAATGGCCCTTCTCCCTGTCCTTGTCCTCCCACCAGCTAGCAACTGTCAGTAGTGGTTGGGGGGAAAGGGGGAAAATGGGGAAAGGAGCCCCCTGCCACAAGGGCCCCCCCACAGCTTTCTGGCTCAGGGGCTGGGGAGGCAGTCCAGGTCCTTTCCTTCCCCCTGCTCAGTTCCTGGCATGACAAAAAGCCAGAGCAGCCCTACACTGCATCCTTCTAGCTGCAGCAGCCAAGTCGCTGAGGCGTGGGAGGGATGAATGGAGCCTCCCTGCCATGAGCTCCCTCCCACCCCACACCTTGCTGCTTTCAGGCTTGGATCGGGAGGGGCCAGGCCAGACCGGGCCCACACAACAGAGGGGCTCCATTCACCCCCCGCCCCCAGCAACCTTGAAGCTGCAGCTAGAAGCTGCAAAGCAGGCTGCTCTGGCTCTTCACCACACCAAGAACTGTGGCCGGAGCGGAGAAGGGAGCTCTCCAACACCTTGCTGGCTCAGGGTTTGGCGGGGCTGAGGGAGGGAAGGAAAATCAGCCTGGGTCCATGTGGCACAGGGGTGCCCTCCCCCAACCCCCCAGCCTTAGTTCCCAGTGCAGCAAAATGCAGGGCCAGGAAGCTCTGCTGCAGCTGGTACTATCCAGAAGTTGGGACGGGGGGGAAGGGAGCCAGCCCCCTTGCTGCAGGGACCTGCCAAGCCCACCTCAAAGGCCCCAGCTAGCAAGCTGTGGGGAGGCCCTCACAGCAGAAGAGCTCCACTTCCTGCTGCTTCTGTCCCCCCAGCCACTGCTGAAAGTCACCAGCTTGTGCAGCTGTGAGAGCTACTCCAGCAGCCTACTCAGAGGCCTGAGAGAGCACCCCCAGCCAACAGGCTTTGGCCAGTGCAGGCAGGCACCAGCCCCCTGAATAGCTTGCATCTGTTCAGTTGGAACACGTTCTAACTTATAGCACTTTACTTAAAGTATGACAGTTACAGTGCTTTCTGCCAGGGGCTTTTTGAATGTCTGTACTTAACCTGAGGCTCAAACTAATTCCCCACAATCCCAATGTCCGTCTTTCCAGTGCTTAGGTAGCTGGCCTTAACATCCATCTCAGAGTTCTTTTTCTTACTACATGTCTTTGAGTTGGTCAAAGCAGTTTATGAGGCCTGTCTGGGGAGCAAGAATAGTACATAACAATTAATAGTCTTAGGTATTTTCTAATGAACTCTTATCCATGCTATCATACATCTTCCTGGGCATTTTGCAGACCATCAAGTTATTGTGACAACTCAAGGATCACATATGCCCAGCCTCTGGAATCATCAAAGTAAATAAACAAAAAAATTAAAATCAATATTTGATTATCTCCTTTTGTGCCACAAGCTCTAATAAAAATGCATTAATTCTGAAAGATCCAATAATAAGCTCTCATAGAATATTAATAAGCATAAATCATCCAAAGGAAAAATTGGGAGAAATAAAAATATGCTTGCTGAAGAATTATAAACATATTTTGCTGTTTGAACATAAAAACTGACCATAAGGTATCGGGGTACACATGCACACACCAAAAACTAGATAACCTGTGACATAAAAATCCTGTCATGAAACAGAAAATAGAAATGTAGGAATGCAAGCTATTATGAACTTAGAATAAGCTGTTCTACCTCACTTTGTCAAATATAATCAAAATGGCTATTTCAACCATTAGAAAGTTTTTTTTAAATGATTGCATTAAAATGTCGCATTTTTATTCATCTATAAAATGGACCAATATTTCAAATGCATGATTATATACAAAAATATACTTGGCCTCTGAGTAACACTGCGTTTTCATCCAAATGTTTGGCATAGCTCATGCTGATTATAGCAGGGCACTGTTGGTGCCTGCCACTTTAAGGGCTGAGACAAGCAGCCAGCAGGTGCTTGACTGTGGTGGCCATTTTAGAACTCTGGCCGCCTATATAAACAGAGCAGTTCTGTGCTGGCAGAAACATTTCCTGGCTACATGCAATATTTCAGAGGTAAGGGTAGGTGCTTAAGGGGATGGTTTGGAGGGTCCTAGGCATGACCTAAAACTGCACCCTGCTGGGAGTGGGTGGCCTGGTGGGGCTCCTAGTGGTGTGGGAGCCCCCAGGAAATACCAAGCCAGTTACCACACCAGTGTAAGGTGGGTTGGGGTGCCTTAACCCCTAGCCCCCAAAACACTGAGTACAAGGGGGGCCAGGCACAGCTATGGCCACCTGAGCCCCCACTGGGGAGGGAAGCCCCATGGCCCCTGTGAGGGGACAGAGATGAAGAGCCCAGTATATGCATGTGAGTGTATACAGAGTTGTTTTAGAGGGGCCAGGGCAAGCTTGGCCCTGGTTGGGTAATTGGCTGGCTGCTACCCTGGTGAGGGTCACAAGAGGCCCAAAAAACAGTATGTCTGCCACCCAAGGTGTGTGCTAGGTAAAGCCTATGGCCAAAGGAGCCTGCTCCAAGAGGGAGCAAGGTGGTACAAGTGGTCAATGTGTGAAAGAGACCCTGTGAGGGGGTGGAGTTACTCTCCCTAGTGAGAAGGGGGGCTAGGGGA
>NW_017729031.1:78541657-78542205 GCF_001723915.1 Gavialis gangeticus
AACAAGGGATAAGCTTGGTCCAGCTGTAGGCCAGAAGCACTGTCATCTGTGAGGCTTGGGCTGTAGGGTAAGGGAGGAACAGAGCTGTAGATGGTGCCCCCTGGCATCAGGGCTAGAATGGGCAGCCTCCTGCCTAATTAACAACATAATTATATATCATCAAGGTGAAGAGGTGGGTGGTTGGCCCAGAAACAGGTGGGCGGGCCAATGACAGATGGGCCCCAAGAAAGCCCTCTGTTACTCTGATCTTTCTAATATATAAGAGAAATCTTCCATGGCCACTTCTTAGGACTGACTCTCCTCATCCTCCTCCATTCTTGTGTTTTTCACATTCCTGGGAAATGTAGGATCTAAAATCTTAAAATGCCACTTCATGGCTAATTTAGCAGATTCATGATGGGGTTGGATCTGGTCTCACCACTGGCAGGAAGCAGCCCTAAAGGATACATATCTATCTGGAAGTGGCAAGGATGTGTTTGTAGTGCAAAGCTACCACAGTAAATTGATCATCATCACTCTGTCCCTGAGATTGGGCACAAATTGCATTG
>NW_017729031.1:78547205-78548573 GCF_001723915.1 Gavialis gangeticus
ATTTACTTACAGTACTATAATTAATTTAAATTAACAAAGCCAACTTGCAGTGAATTGGTGTCAATGAAGAAAAATCAGGACCCTGGATTATAATGACAGATCACCTCCTTTCCTACTAAACAACAATAGCATGTTGCATACATATTCCAGAATAATCAACTGAAAGTCATCCATCTCTCAAAGTATTTAAAATGCCTTAATTAGAAACTATACATGTCTGGATACCTGCTCCAATGCATGCTAATTAGCATGTGTTGGAGCAGACACAATTAATCAAGTCTGCTGGAGTGTGCTAATTTATCATGCTCCAATAGCCTTGGTATCATGTATGTTCTGCTTGAACGAGCTTTAGTTAAAGCACTCCTGCCACCATTTTGAAGTGCAGGATGCTAAATATAGGCAACACTGTGGGTGCTTTAGAGCAGCTTCCAAGAGCTGCTCTAACTAAACCCCTCCACCCCCAGAACACACACAGATGCCCACAAATTCCTTATTTACCTGGAGATATATGGTCAACAATTATTTCAACAAGTGATGCCTAATTCCTATTAATTTAAATGATAAATAATTTGATAAATATCAATAAAAAGCTTTTTAAAAAAATGCCTTTTTAGCCACTGTTTAAAATGTAAATTCTATCTGTGTTGGCATAGATTCAGTTACCTAAGTTACCAGACTTTTAAGACTGTAATGTTCTTCCATTGCTAAAGACCAAAACTAGTACTCCAAATGTACTGTTCCTAAAGAAGGAACAGAGTTAGAATACTGCAATTCAGAGCAGTATTGTTGTAAAAAGCTACATTTCCTAAGTCTAGAAAACCAGACAAACTTTCCAACCACTTAACACAATAATTCTTAACCAGGGTGCTAGAACACCCTATAGTGCCTTGAGATCCTTTCGTAGGTGTTCTGGTATGCCACACTGTTAGCACTTTGAGGTGGGCAAACTTTTATAAAATAAACCCAGAGACTTCAAATAGAAATGCATTTTTTGTTTGTTTTAAATGTTCTGGCCTGAGGGCATTCTGAGTACTTTGCAATAGAAAAATTCGCTTTTTTTTTTTTTTCCATAGTCAAAAAACGAGTTAAAATTAAGAGATGGCACTTTCTAAGGTGTGCCTCAAGCCAAAAATGGTTGAGAAATAATGATTTAGTAAAATCTTGTCAGGGAAAACGATTAAAAGGGTGAATGTGTATGGTTTGCATTGCAAGTATTCTAGTAAAACCAATGAATTTTGTGGGTGATATCTTATTGGACCAGCTGCAGTGTTTTGGGGCCCCCTGACACAGAAGCCATTGGTGGTGGAGGCAGGGAAGGGAATGACAAGTGCCCACAGAAGCAGGAAGCAGTGGCAATGGGGGGGGGGG
>NW_017729031.1:78548751-78550591 GCF_001723915.1 Gavialis gangeticus
GGGGCTGGGGTGGCACCAGAGTATTCATGGCTGCAGCGAGTCCCCTGCAGCCACAGGTTGCACAGGATAGGACAGGATGGCCCTATTCAATGGCTTGCAAAGCCCCTCCATTTTGGAGCTCATAACTTCAGCTCATCAGAATGAAATCATGTTGACCAATTGAAACACAGCTTTTTACAAAAGCTTTTCTGCAATATGAAAGGCTGAAGTGTGACCCATAACCATTTCGTGTATAAAGACTAAGAACTTATGAGGTTGCAGGAAAGGATGGGGCAGAGGAGAAAGGAAAAAAGAAAAAATTAGATATAGATTCTGCCCAGGAAAATAGAAAAAAGAGTCACTCATGAATTTGTAATGTTAACTCTCAATTTGGTATTTGGCACTAACGGTCATGGTATACTAGAAACATTGGGAGTGAGACAAATAAGAGTCCTTGATAAAGTTAGTAGAGAATCTGCCTAACCTTTACAAATGTCTTGGTGGTTTCTCTTTCTACACGATCTTCCATTGTGGTCTTTGCCTTGTACACATGCACTTTGCCTTACCTTGTGAATACTGTCAGTTTGCTAATGGTTCATTTGTTTAGCACCCAATTATGTGGTCTCAAGTTAAATTGTGATTACAGAAGTAGCAAGAGACGCACATCCCACATATAGCACCTGTAAATTTGGATGCTTGTTGAGGCTCTCTTGTCATTAACAGGACACACTGTTGTCTAAGGACCTTTCCATAAAATAGATTTAAACTCTTCTGAGGACGGAGGCCTATGAAACTCATAATCAGATCTTGATTACCTGCAGCTGATGGCCAAAGTGACAAAGGCAAGAACATATGAACTGCATCAAACAGTGTTGGGAAGCTAGTCAACTGACCAATCAAGTAATTCCAACTGACTAGTCAACTGACAGCTGCTTATTTGACAAGTCAAAAACTGGCAAATATTCCATGAAGCCAACAACACCCTTGTATATGTGGCAGCCTGCTCTTTTTATTGCATCATAGAGTGAGGGGTCTGTCTGTCAAAGCAGGCACCCTCTGCCCTGTTCCTCTCTTCTGAGCTCTTCCAATCTCCTTTTCCTTCCCCATAGTAAGCCAAGCAGGGCTGCTGGAGTTACTATATGGTAAAAGAAGAACCAAAATCATATTTGATCAATATCTGATAATACTTGACTGGTCAACTGATCATTTATCTTTGACTACACAAATACCCAAACCTTAATGTCAAATAATGTATAAAAACGTATTTCATTTTGATTTTGCTAAACTTCTACCATTCCTAAAATTGCTTGATTGCCTTCATAGCTTTCTGAAAAAGAAGATATTCTCTTTTATCAATTGCTATTCTTTATGAAGTAGATGCCTAATTCTGCAGAAAACTTATTTGAGCATGACCCACAGATCCACAAATCAAATGAAGCAGATGCAGCAAGAGCTGCATAACAACTTTAAACAGAATGCAAAAGACACTGAATGCGCTGCTAGAAATTAAAGACTTTAAATCTAACATGGTACAAGGCTGCTTTTTAAAATATTTTCACTAGTGCTGGGCCTAACAAGTATATTGGATATGGACTCAAACTAAAACTGATGAAGTCTGGGTCTGGATCACCATTTAAGGACTTGGACCCACCTCTGCATTCTATTAGATTCAGTTACTTAAAGGTAGGTTGCTGCAGTGGAGTTCCTACACTCCAAGGCTATTGCTAGTATTCAAAGGCAACAAAACACATGAGAGAAAAGGTTCCTGCATACAATTTCCTCTTTTGTATTTAAAAAAAAAAAAAAAAAAGGATTTTTTTTCTCAGAAGCTAGAGCAAGAATCTACTGGGTTGGGGGGCTT
>NW_017729031.1:78550657-78565765 GCF_001723915.1 Gavialis gangeticus
AAAAAAAAAAAAAAAAAGGATTATTTTTCTCAGTAGCTAGAGCAAGTATCTACTGTGTTGAGGAGCTCTAGCAGAGTATCACTGTTCTAATATAAATAAAAAAGGTTATTCCTTGCTATAAATGGCCTCTTTACACACTATACATGTGAAGTAAATCTAGTGTTAAGAATAAGTCACTGAAATCTATTACTCAACAGCAATTGTTTTGAAAGAGAGAATTGTCTTAACTCAATAAAACACTATAGCCAACTGACATGACAAAAGTTTTGTTTTGTTTTTTTTAAAGATGGCTTTTGTATACAAGGCCAGAATAACATTTTATCAGCTTGTTTGTTTTAAGCTGAGAAACAGCTTTCATATTTGCATGTGCAGTTGAAACAGATTTTTGTTAACAATGAATACACAAACATCTCACTGATGCCCTTTTAGTGAATATTCCTCTTAGTTTCTTTGGCTGCTTTTCTTGGTAATTATGGCTGCTTGCAGACATTATACACACACCCAAAAAAAAAAAAAAAAAAGCACCCACTTTACCAAAAGAGGCAGAGCTTCAACCAGGCTCTACAATGTCTGTAAAGATCAAGGAATTTCAGTGGGGCTCTTTGGCATTACTAGCTAAAGCTGATTCAGTCAGCTATTGGATAAAAGCACCAAACAGTCCCACTAAGCATCCAATCTTTACAGATACCAGGTGAGCTAGGTTCAAGTAATGAGCTGCCTCTTCTGGGCATGCACAAGGCTGGGTGTGGGAATGCACAAAGTTTAAAGTAAAATGCCAAACAAACTGGTGCTTTACATCTGCAAGCACCCTATTAGTTTGGTTTGTTTTTTAAATAACAACAAATAGTACCCTAGCTAATAAAATGCATATACAGAAAAAGCCTTTAAAACAAGGCTGCTGGGGCATGTTTCACCTGTTGCAGATAAGAATTAATGTTAACTTTTAACAAATGTTAACTGCTGCACATCTGAGATCTGTTCAGAGACATTAGAGAACAAGGAGAGTTCAGCAAGCAGTAGACACTTACTGATTATACCCAGACCACGCTACTACAACTAGAGGCCAGCACAGAAGAATCAGTGGGGCAGAGCCTAGTCATGGGCTTAATTTTCTGATCCAAGTCATCTAATTCACAGATGTGAAGGGTGGTGGCAAGGAATGAAGAGAAAGCAGAAGAAGCAGAGAGGTGCTCAGAAAACAGACAACCAGGGATGCAAAATATGAGGAAATAGAGGAGTGATTAATTCGTAGGGGGAAAGCTGAACAAAGGCATAGGGAGACAATATAATGATAGAGCAACAGCAAAAATAACAGAAGAGGATAATGAAAAGGATAATCAGTGGAAGAAAAACTTCTCTACTTCCTTCAGCGGAACAAGAAATACATCAGGACAGCTGGGCTGATAAAGAAATAATTAAAAGGTGATGGAACCTGATATCTTCAAAATATGGAATAGTTCTTTTAAACTCAAATTGTACATAACCCTAAATTTTAAAGACAACCACCTCAATAATTAGATTCTACATAAGGGAAAATGTATACATGTTATAATTTTACAGGTATAGAATCTAATAATTGGAGGGTTGTCTTAAAATTTTTGTATCCCCCCACTCCCATAGCAGGGAAGTAGTGGGTGGGGGGGGAAGTCTGGTGGCCAGGTGGAGGCAGGCCCTGCTTGCCAGCTGCTCCCCCCATTTCTCCCCATCACCTGCACTCCCACCCCTGACTCCCCAGTCCCTGTTTCTTCCCCCCCTCCTTCGTGGTCTCTGTCTTCTCCCACAACTCTCCAATCTCTGCCTTTTCCCTGCCACCCCCTTAATGTTAGATGGATGCTGCTCAGATTTTATTCCCTCCCTGGAGCACAGCATGTGGAATTGCAACCCACCAGGCCACACAGCAGCAGCACTGCTGATGCTGAACGGCAAAGCAGCAGCTTCAGTGCTGCTGACTGGCTGGACAGGGGACAGAAGTCCACGTGCTCCATACCCAGGGAAGATCTTGAGGGGGGTGAGGCAGTGCAGTCACAACACCCTTTTGGATGCTGCACATGAGCTTTCAGTATGAAAATCTTCCCAGAGCTATTGCTTTTGTGAGGCTCTAGAGCCCAGAGAGGAAACGCTGTCATTGCTACTCATCCCCACCTTACCTCTGCTGCTGAATTGAGCAGGGTGGGGGAAGGAGCAGAAAGTGAACAGCAGCAGTGTTCACCCCCAGGTTCCACAGCTGCACAAAAGCAGTGTTTCTGGGCACACCTGGCCAGACTTCACGATCAGCTGGTGATCTCAGAGTTCACTGCATATGCTCAATAGAACAAAACTGGAGTGGGGGGGGGGCACACATTATGCCCTTTGCCCAATTCCTGCTACTGATCAGGGATATCCTGCCCCCCAGCCAAGGCTCCTGACAGATTGGACATGGAGGCAGGCTGACTGACAGTGGGTAATGCAGCCACCACTTGTCCCCCACTGCCAATATAAATGCCCAACAGGGCTCTATGCCCTAGTTAGGTGGCAGTGCCCTCCAATTCCCAGCCCCTCTGCTAGCCCATATGATATGCCTGCATGAGCCATATGCTTCATACCACCCGTTTAAACAATAACCCGTAGATGAAATCGAGGCTGGGGAACTATTGTAAATTGACTGCCCCACAAAATATTTATGCGCCACAATAGCCAATTGCAGCTGATAGACAAGTAAAATGACAACACACATATGGTATTGACATTTTAGCCAAGATCTACAGAAATAAAAAATAATGTAAATGTATTTTTTATATGTAATTCTAGTCCTGATAAACTGTAACGTTTAAAAGTTAGTATGAGAGAACACATACCAATAGGACTTCCCCACTGAAGATATAATATGTTTATTTTTTCTAAAGTAGACTATGAATATTATAAAACACTTTCACTGGATACAATAGCTTGAATTGCACTGTTTGCAACTGTGTGAATGTAATTTCTTTGGGTCATTTTCTCTGCAGTAAATTCCCAAAACAGCAAACCATATCTCACAAAAATTTCAAGTTTCCTGCTTTGGAAGCAGACTGTGCCATTCTCCAAAAAGGTAGAACAAAACGATGCAAGGGGGGAGGGAACATAACCTGGTGCATTAAATCAACTCATAATGTATATTGCTAATCTGGTTTACAATTTGAATAGTACTTGACCTGCCTGCCAACATCTGGAAATAAGCACAACTCCATTATGAACTGAGAATCGGGCCCAAAACTTGCTATCCACAGAAATATATAAATTACAAAAAAAATGATAACGTAAAACAAACAGCCTCATTTTTAACCCAAATCTTCCAAGCAGAGAATTCAATTCGACCATTCATTTCTTTTTGACTGTTCACAGAACTGCAGTTAGATGGCATACCTTTTAGGCACCACAAACTGAACTGGAATTAAACTACGTCTCTAGAAATGAAAACTCCCATTATCCCAAGAATTCCAATGAACTATGTGCATTAAAATATATTTGGAATGAAGACTGTATAGCAGTGGTCTCCAACCTTTTAAAGCAGGAAATCACCTTTGGCATTTAAAAGCAACCCAAGATCTACTGTGAGGTCCTGTCTGTGAGGAGGGAAGGGGGGGGCACAGATCGAGGCAAAGGGAGAAAATATTATTCGGGGGCGCACATCCCCAGCAGGTAAGTCCCACCCAGCTGGGGCCCCACTCAACTTACCCCTGCTCCTGCCTCTGCGGCAGCACTGTCCCTCACCGTAGGAGCCTTGATCTAGCCCCCACCCCTTCCCTCCTCGCCCACAGATTGACCTGCTGGGCTGGGGCACGGGTGCATGCATACAGGCTCTCAGCCCCCCCACCCAACTGCAGCCTCAGATAGACCCCAAGAGGCTCTGAGATATACCACAAAAGGCCCCAAGATCTGGTTGGTGATCACTGCTGTATGGAATAAAAAGGGGAATAAGTAACTCATGAGAGTAAGAGGTACAACATCTGGTCCAATAACTGCAACTTTTTCTTTCAGGCTTCAAAAAGGAATCTTAGTAATAAAGAGTCTTAGTTAAATTGAGTAATCCTTACTCAGGCAAGTAAAGCCTGAAGATTAGGATCCAAAATTCTTATTTTGGATTACATTAGATGGATTTGACTGCCAAAAAAATACTTCATTCTTTGCTTAATGCTTTTTTGGCTTCTGAATCACACATGTGGTACAAGAGATGGGGCTGCAGCCAACACTTTTCCCCCTTTAGCAATACAATTCACGTACATAACAAGTTCCATGCTTCACTTATTTCTGAGGCATTTTGGAATATCAAGCTCTGAAGCATTAGCATTTATGAAAATAAGCATCTACTATTTTTATGGAGAAAAAAGTATATGGATAAACAATGCATGCTCTCTCTAATTAACTTCACATGCAAAATGAATAAGGTCTCATTTGGTATTAAAGCAATGCCGTCAAATTAAACATCACATTTACCTGTTAAAGTTTTTTTTCACATTCTGCAATTGTTCGCAGCACCCTCAGTTACTATGACTAAAATGGGCTAGCGGAAAAAATACTTTTCTCATTTTTTCCAATTCAGTAGTTTTCACGTATGATAGCACTTCGTGTATATTATTGTATGCTATTCATGTGCTCCCCCTATCCAGCCAACTAGCATCCTTTATTGTTTGTGTTAGCCTTTCACACAGCAACAGGGAAAAGAAACGTGTGTTTTACAAACACAGGAAAATGTCACTATAAAAACACAAACACTGGCAAAGACACTCTAATTGTTTTAAATTACTATTTTTCAACTGTATAGTGTTACTTTTACTTAGGAAAAAAAAGTGGAAAGATCCATTTACACGAGGGGAAAAGAGCTCCAAGATTAAGCGAGTTCTCCCTTGTCAGAACCAAGAATCTTAGAACAAATTAATACCAACAGAAGAAACAAATGCAAGTATTATTTTGGTTTTGGGTTTTTTTATTGACTTTCTTTACACACACAGATTTACAATCAACAGATGTAAAAGAAATCTACAAAGGCAGGAAACACAGGTGCTAATTTAGCTTTTTTACTATCTCTACTTTGTTTGGTCTAATAAAAGATATCACCTCTACGCAAAGAATCTTGCCTGCCTACGTCCTTAGACCAACATGGCTTACAACCAACATTGCTGGCTGATGGATTTAGGGAAAGGCACAAGCAGTGTATGTAAAAAATTCAACCTATAATACTTCCTTCCTTTTAGATCTGGAACGTGCATTTGGAAGTTGTGAAATAATACAGCTTTGGCAAGGAATTATTTTAGTGGGTGCCTTATCTCATTATGCTGAAGTGCTTCTATCAACAGCTGAACCTCAATAAATCAAAGAAGGCTTATAAAAGTTAAGTCAAACCCCTTGCCTGAGTGCTTAACTTACTCTGGCTGAAAATCCAAGTTGTTACACAGTTCTTGAAATAAGGTATATGTATGAAGGCATAAGCTTACCACACAAAGAGAGTAACTGGACATCAAGCAGACTTCTGGCAGGAGCCAGGACCTCTGGTTAAAAATAGAAAAAGTGTGGTAGCAAGGCAAAATGTTACCTGACCTAATTGTATATGGCAAACAAACAAAAATTCAATTAAGGAAAATAAGATTAATCTTCAGAGTTAGTAATAGGCGAAGTCTGAAAACTCCACATCTGGCAATCTGACCTTATTTATATATTTATTAGCAAGTCCCTGCTGAATTAATGCCAGGCAACAATTTACTTCATACAGTGCTTAAGAAAAACAAACATCTTTGATCCCTGGTTAAAAAAAAAAAGACTTGGCAGTTTAGTGTGACTAATTCAGTGATAAGCAAGCTAGTCAAGATATGACAATTTCCACTATCTGAAGAACTGTTCCACTGTGACTAGGAGTCTCTCTCAAGACCAAAATGTTTATAATGAAAACTCTGCAATTGCTACATAATACCACCTTTGTATATAATACTTATTCAAGTTCAACGACACCATAATAACTAAAGGCCCAGATTTAAACACCAGATTAGGTTTAGGTTGCATTTTGCATGAAAGCTACTTTTTTCCAGGACAGAAAAATGCCTTTTAAAAGATAAATTTAAAAGAAATACTGTTAAATCTTAAATGCATAGTATAAATACTTACTGGATGATTTGGATAATAGTACCAAGCATCTATGAATTCTGATGACTACTTTACTTTTTAAAATTTTTGGTATAGAAGTTTGCAATTCGTCAGCTAATTATGGGAAGACTTGGACACTACTTGAAACACTTGAGTCTGCAGCGTACTAGTTTAGGTACAAGAAACAACAATATAGAGGCATTGGTTAAACTATGTTTCCTTATAAAAAAGACAGTACTTTTTCCAGCTTGCTTCTAGGTAATTAGAATACTACTGGATTCCTTTAAAAAATCTTTTAAAAGATGCTAAATTGTCTGGGCATAGTCCTGGTGGGAGATCTATGAGGTAATGCCAAAACTAATTTTATAATTTGCCCATCCTTTTTTGTATTACTACAGCACAAATATGAACAGTTGATGTAATGTGAGCCTTCTATAAGTTACTTTTCCATAAATTATATTTTATTTAGACTTATTAATATAGAAATTGTCTAAAAAGTTGGATGCATGCAATTTTTCCATTGCACTTCATTTTCCGTTTGTAAACTTACTTGATTGTAGTTCTATTTTTAACAGCACAGAGAATTTATATTCTGTGATTTCTGCTCGCTCTCATTTCTTAAAAAGCAACAGCTTTCTATCACTATAAATCTGAAGTGGATTTGACCCAGCTCAGCAAAAAGAATGTATTACTGTATTTTGCCACATACAAAAAACCCACAATTTTTGCCCCAAAAGCTGCTAGAAATTGTGATGGGCACTGTATGTGAGAAATACAGATGTTTCTGCCACTTACCAAGCAAAAACTAAAGCAAAATATGCGTGCAAATCAGATCAATCAACAACCCTAGCTCCCTAGCTGCAGGTACTCAGTTACTTACTACAAGAGCGGACATGGACGACACCATGAGACCTGCATCAGAGAGAACAGCTTGCGGCTTCGGAAATGGTGTCTCGAGGCAGGCTTTGGCTTTTTGGACCACAACCCATACTTCAGAACAAGAGACATGCTCAAGTGGGATGGGCTTCACCTCTCCCCAAAGGTAAGCATGTGTTCTCTTTCAGGTTGGCTGATCTCCTCCGGCGGGCTTTAAACTAGGCTCGTCGGGGGAAGGGGAGGATGAGGACAGAGGGAGCCACAGAACACCAAACCAAGAGACACCCACAAGAACAGCCCAGCCAAGACAGGCTACGAGCACAAGAAAAACCCTGGTAAGAGACAGGGGCCCAGACAGTCCTGGGATTGGGGGGGGGGCGGGGGTGCATACACCTTCAGGAGGCCTTAAATGCCTCTGCACTAATGCTCATAGTATGGGAAACAAGCAGAAGGAACTTGCCCTCCTGCTAGCTAACACAAACCCAGACATAGTGAGGCTCACTGAAACTCGGTGGGATCCAACACACAACTTCCAATAGAAGTAATGCTTGCTCCTACCCTGGGGGTCTTCAAAAGGAGGCTAGACAGACACCTTGCCGGGGTCATTTGACCCTAGCACTCTTTCCTGCCCATGGCAAAGGGCTGGACTTGATGATCTGCTCAGGTTCCTTCAGACCCTACCAACTATGAAACTAAGAAAATATCATCTTTATTTCAAAACACATGGTGTGCTGTATGTTCCAGAGCATATTGTACATGAAAAAACATGGTATTACTAATCTGCTGAACCAAATAATCAAGTGGTTCTAAGATAAATTTAAAAGTAAAAATGTATAATGGAAAAAGGATAGCTGTCAAAGTGGAAATATGATAACCTAGGGTTGAAAAACACCCAGCCTGTTGCCTACACTTGTTTAGCAATTGGCCGTAGCATGACTGAGTTGCACCCAGCGATGAGATGACGTTTTGTCAAAGCCAGAAGTTTAACCCAAAGAAATGTGTTTGTTTTTTATATTGTTTTGCAGTATTCAGAACCGCTGTAAATTCTCAGCTCGTGTGTAACAAACAAACTAGCAAAACAAAAATACAGATATGGGACAGGATGTCTACTCCCAGTATACAATCACTTTTTACTAATACAGTGCTAAGACAGCTCATTGCTTTCCAGCAAGCTATGGTTGACCCACTCAACTAACTATAAGGAATGTAGACTTGAGCTGAAACTCATCTGGGCAATGCTTTTTCTTATTGTGGTTACTTCATCTGACAAGGATGACTTGCACCATTATTTTGTGATATTTTTAAGATGCTGATGATCATTTCTGGAGAAAAAGAAATGTTAGTGCATTCTTTAGGCTTTTGCAATTACAATATTAGTCTTCAGGGAAATTTTAAATTAGTGATGCCATATTTATTGACTGTGATGCATTTAAAAATCATATCACCCTGCAGTTTAAATGGATCCTAGCCAATAGATATGAAACTTCCTTTTCAACATGGTAGCACATAATGAGACAATTAACTGTCCTCTGTGTAATAAATGGGTGGGCTCCAAATAGCTGGTGTTGCTGTCCAATACTTTTTTCCTTGAGTTGAACACAGGTGAGAAAAATAAAATATGAACAGGTACAAGTAATGGCATCAGAGGTTGCACTGCTAAAATATCACACAGGATTTTCTTTCTATTTTATATATGAGACCAACATTTTTGTGCTAAATATCAGCAGTTTTACTTGTAGAATACTTGAAAAGCTGTTACCTCATTTTATGATGGGCTGCATGACTCCAAGAGCGACAGGTTCAACACCACAATTGATATTTGTCACTTTACAACTATTTGTTCTTTA
Organism: Gavialis gangeticus; assembly: GCF_001723915.1. NCBI lineage: Eukaryota > Metazoa > Chordata > Crocodylia > Gavialidae > Gavialis > Gavialis gangeticus. The sequence continues at coordinate 78,559,474 of NW_017729031.1, forward strand.
CTCCGCTCCCAAGATTTTTCCTTCATTCGTGTTCCAGTGGCAGTACAAAGGTTGAATAAACAAGCTATTTAGGAGGTCAAAAATCACCAACATTTTTTTCAGAAAGCAAAAAGTTAAGACTACCTATCAATCATGTACATTTTGATACTACTTGCATTGTATATGGAAAGGTGCAAGACTGACCATACTAACAGAACGATTTTGCCAAGTAACACAAGACTCCCATTTCAACTAAACGATCTTAAAAAAAGCAATCTCTCTCTTCCCTCCCTTCCCCTCCACTGCTCAAAAATGCCACATGAAAGACCTGGAGCTGGTGAAACTGAAATCTCTCAAAAGTACAGGTCACTACAGAGCCACAATTTCTAGGTTTTCAAAGATGTTTTTAAATGCTTCATTTAAGTATTGTTATTCATTTTACATCATTTACCCAAGTATTATAACATAATTCCTTTCCTCTTATAAATAATAGAGTTATGACACAATTGAATGCCATATAAATGCTGAGTTCACAATACTGTATTAAAAAGAGTAGGAGAAAGCAATTAGTAGGCAGTCTTCCTTGTCAACAGACCATCAAAAAACAATAAAGCAACTTACATTTATCCATCACAGTTTTTAATCCTATAATGAGGCAGGGGTGATCATAAGCAAATTCAACAGCTTTCCACAAACTGGACAGATATGAACAAGAGGTGTCCACACATGGTATTTCCTTTGAAATGTAATTATACATCCTAGAAATAACATTATTATATTGGTATTACTGAATCTTGAATTAAAAGGCCAAAGCATGCATGCCTGGTAAGAATGCTCTGCATGGCAACAACCCTTTAATATATCCAGTCAGATGTTCTGTCAATGTGTTCAGACGGGGTGACTGTCAAATTCATCTGGCTCCGTGAGGCTGATCCAATGCCATATGTGGCATACACCCTGAAATGGTCATGTGTGCTATATGCTAGATCTGACAGCAAGCAGCCCCTGCAAAAAGGCTCTGAGTACTAGGTCTGGTATCTGGAGTGGGTCTGATTTCTACTGGCACCAGATCCAGCACAAATGACTGGTCCAGTGTGAGCACCATACACAGTGGGCACTCCACAAGGCAGGCCCCTCACACTTCATGCAGCAGGAGTGAGCCCTAGCCCTGTGGGGCACATGACACATGGAACAGGTCCAGGGCATGCACTGACTGCACGTGGCACCCATGCCAGGCCTGCCCTGCATGCTGGATCTGGCATGGGTGGCTGATCTGTGGGCCTGATTCAGACTGGCCGCAAATCAAGCATGTGTGCAGCACATGCCCCAAACTGGCCCCCCACAGCCTGTGGCCTGCGCCAGGCAAGCTCTGTATGCTGCATGCAGCACCAGGGCCAACTGTGCTGCATGTAACATGCCAGTCAGAGACACTCAGGGCTGGATGAAAGGGCTGCATGGGCCAGATCCAGCCCATGAGCCATTTCTTTGACATCCCTGTGCTAAGAAAATAAAACTTGAAACATTAGTTTGGAGTTATTTTTCAAGAAAGAAAATAACCCATAAGATATACCTTTCAAGAACTTGCTACAGCTTTGCAAATACAAAACATTATATTTTGGTTGCTCACATAAAAAAATGTGTGTTTTTTTTCTAAGCCAGGTGCTCTGAAAATAATATTGGTAATTTTCCATCAGTAACACAATACCTTTTTCAAACTATATTACACAAAGGAATCAGGGCTCTATTCCCATTGAAATCACTGGGAATTAGGTGTCTAAATACCCGTGAGGATTTAGATCTAGGTGTCTTAAAGAACTAATAATCTGATATGCAACCTTTAAAATTGAGGTTGGTAGTTTAAATCCAGTCCAGTTTTTTCAGGACAAAAAATCCTCCTCCTCCTCTGATAGCTACTTGGCGATCTATGAAACAGTTCAGTCATCCCCCTCCAGCTATGGGCTCGTGGTCTAGTTACAGAAAGTCCACCACAACTGTCACTTCTGCTAGCAATCTCAGCAGAAAAGCCACATATTAAACATAGAGAATCAACCACCCCTTCACTGGTACAGGAAGCTTCTCCAGATCACAAATTGAGTACTTTTGTGGAGCAACAGAGGAGGCCTACAATACTGTCAATCCCATGTGTTCTGAGCATAAATATACTGTTTCAATTTCAGTGGAATTAAACGAGCATTTCTCTCTAATAGACTAAATTTAGACATTAAAAATAAATAAGGATAACAGTTAATCACATACTTCTCAATATTGCAAGGACACTATTATGACCAGACAAAAAAATATGCAACCCCATTAGCTGAAGTGTCAAGAAGTGCACATACTGCAAAAATTTGCAACAGCTCAGAATTCTATTAAAACTGTCCATCAAAAAGTCAAAGCTTCACCCAAGACAAACAGCCTATGGGGCTATTACAATTAAAGCATGCCACTGTCTACATCCAACACCATACAGGTGAGTGATGTGGTTATAGCATCAAATCTAATCACCCTTGACTCTCTAGCTTGAATGACCACATATACCCATTCCCACGTGTGTCTAATAGTCCAGAGCAGGGCTTCAATTCATGCCTCTGAAACGGTAGCAAGACACTTTGAATAAGGCTTTTATTTGTACTGTAAGCAAAATCTCATTTCCTATCCATGTTTGAGGATTCCTGTGCCCCTTCAAAAAACATTGAGGTCAATGATTTCACTGCAGGCAATAGCCTATTTTCAAATCCTCTAATAGTATTATCATAGAGCTCATTGGGTTTAAGGCAGTTCTTTAGCAGTTCTGTCTTTTGGACACTGAAATGAACTTTATCTTAGCACATAAGTATTTGAAATATCCCTCAACCAGGGCCTCCTCTTGCAATTTCATTAACAAGTTTACACTAACAACAAGAGATGTGCAGACAACAGCACTTTAAGGCAATGATTACACAGTAAATTTATGGTACCTGGCAACAATGCCCTCAATCACATTGCTGTTCTAGGTATAATGCTTCCTAATTTCAAAGCAACACAACTACAATGAGATAGCTAATCAACTTAAAAGACAGGTTAAATAGCCACCCTAAAGTGCCTCAGTCATGGAGGCAGCCTACACACAGCAGCAAAGCATCCCTGAGCATGTTATGGTCATGGTAAGTTTACATATAGGCAAGCTCTAAGTGACATCAAGGTTTTCAACAAAACCAGGATTTGCTGAAGTAATCTTTTCAGCCTGTACCATGATACCCAACAGTTTCTAGGGTCCACGGCTTTCATTCAGCAAACATTAAAGCATATATATACTTAATTTTAAGCACTTTTAAATCCCATTTATATCCATTAAAAGATATTTTACATAAATATACACAGTAGGATAATCATTTTGTTATACTGTACAATTATATTATAGCCAAATGAGAATGACCAAATATAATATTCTATTTCTGTCTGATACTCAGGTTTTTAAAACACAGATCATTAAATTAGATTAAGACAGAAAAAAAGGAAAATATTTTAAATTATTTTAAGATATTATCTGTAGATTCAGTTTCTTTAGTTCAATACTCAAAAAAACTTTTATGTCATATATTGTACCATGCTTTGCTTTTACTGAATTTTTGCTTACATGCATCCTAAGAAAGCTTTACATGCAAAAAAAATACTGTTGTAGAAGAGTAAGGCTTTTTAATTTGGTATTGCTATATAATGACACAAAACAAAATTTGACCCACTTTTTCTCAGAAAAGCTGGCAAAATAGCATATTATTCTAGCAGGCAGCCACCATAACGTCACTGGAAGGAGTCACTGAGCTTCTTAAAGGCAAACCATCCTGAATTTAACAGGGTTGAAAAAAATCCCTGAAAGTCTAAAACAACTGGAAATTTCTGAGAGAAAAATATCAGCTTTAAAAATAAGCATCATCATGGTAAAATATGACTTTAAAGAAGGCAGAGTATCCTTGCAGTGACATTTCATGGCTCCAAGCCAAAACAAATACCAGCTAGGCTGAAAGACATACCCCAAACTCATCAAGCAATGAAGCTATTTAGAATTGAAAAGGAAAAATGGACAGAAGGTCTTTAAAGTTTAACTGCGTATCTTGGCTATTACGAAGAATAAAAAATAGCTTCTAGTTAACTACAGGTATTGCCATGAAATCCCAGGGTCTAGTGCAAAGTCCAATATATACATGAATCCTGCTTACTGAAATATTAAATAGGAAAAATATTTGCTAAATTGTGTGCATCAATTTTCCTACCTGGTCAGCTAAAATAAAGCCTATTCGGACATATTTTTTTAGAATCAGATGTCACACAATGGCAATTCATAGATTCATAGAAGTAGGGTCAGAAGAGACTTTGTAGATCATCAAGTCTGACCCCCTGCCCTGGGCAAGAGAGAAAACCAGGCTCAAATGATCCCAGCCAGGTAGACGTCAAGCTTCCTCTTAAAGACCCCCAAGGTAGGAGTCATCACCACTTCCTTTGGAAGTTGGTTCCAGATCCTAGCCACCCTGACAGGGAAGCAGTGCCTCCTGATGTCTAGTCTAAACCTACTCTCTAACAACTTGTGGTCGTTATTCCTTATTACCCCGGGGGGTGCTAGGGGGAGCAAGATCTCTCCCAAACCTTGCTGGTCTGCCATAGTGAGTTTATAGATGGCCACCAGGTCCCCCCTCAGCCTTCTCTTGTGAAGGCTAAACAGGTTAAGGTCCCGTAGCCTCTCTTCCAGGGACAGCAGGGCAGACCCTATGATCATGCGGGTGGTCCTCCTCTGGACCTTCTCAATGCTGTCCACATCCCTCCAGAAGTGCGGCGCCCAGAACTGGACACAGTACTCCAACTGCGGCCTGACCAGTGTCGCATAGAGGGGGAGGATCACCTCCTTGGACCTGGTTGAGAGCATAGAGGGGGAGGAGCACCTCCTTGGCCCTGCAATAATTGTAAGAGGAACATTATTTCATATGCATTAATTATTCAATACACAAATAACAGTATTTTATAGTCATGTACATCATTGATATGTTATCATTCAGTAAGAGACGTTTCCAAATATTTTGGTATAATCTAACAGCTGAAACAATGTCCATTTGGCTATTCCACATGTGTTAGTAACAATTTATCTCATCCATTCATGCAAAGAGTTTCTGTTCTTCAGAGCCATGAGGAATTTTCACTGAAATAGGCAGACAAGGTTCTTTGGGTAAATCTGGTATCTTTTATTTGAGCTGGTCTAATAAAAGATATCACATTTACCCAGAAAACCTTGTCTGCCTATGTCCTTAGATGAACACGGCTACAATCTACAACCTGGAAATAGGTACCCATTCTTTTGTCCATTTAACTTTTGCAAACAGAAGAGGAAAGAAATTTTGGAACTCACTGGATTCAGCTCTGTACTGCTCCAAAATAAAGTAAATGAGGGCCTAATCCTCCAGTCCTTACTCCCGCCAATGGGTGTTTCCAGAGCATAAGATATTCAGGACTTTTGTATAAGCATCCCTGTATAAAATAGAAATTTTTGTATAGACTGACATCTGTCTGCCCTGTATTTATGCACAAGCATTGATATCCACCCTGTGTTAGATTCAGTTATGTAACTATTATTGTTCCTATTAAAAATGCTCCTATAGTTCACAGGCACCAATAAGGCTTGTTAGAAAAACATGTGGCTCTTTTTCCCTTCCCAAATACCTCCCTGGTTAGGAATGATATCTGCCCAGAAGAGGGGAGAAAATTAATACTGCCAAGGAAAAAATACAGTCTCCACAACATACAACTAAACAAGTCAGAGAGCAACCAGAATACAAAGGGGGCGGGGCCTTTATTTTTCTAAGCACCTCAAAGGTAATGAAGAAAAATGATTATGGGCAGCAAGACAGGCCAGGATTTTAGGCAATCTACTCCTTTTTTCCTCCCCTCAGGAATGATGGGAAATGTGGGGAAATCACCTTCTAACAAACAGGTCTCAGACTGGGAGGGGGAGGGAGCCCCAGGCAGGCACGAAAGTGACAGATGATCTCCTGTGGGGTGTGGGAACAGGAGGGTCCCTGAAGCAGGCAAAAGGCCTAGTTGCCCGGGGGGGGGCGGAGTGTACAAAGCCGTGTGCTGCCGGTCTTTAAGACAAAGTTTCCCTCCCGCCGGATGATGCCAGTCGGCGATGGAGATGCGCGGCGCAGCTGGCGTTGCAGCCATCCCCGCGCCAGCAGCGGGTGCTGCAAAGGCGGGCGCCGCTCTGCCCGCTGCCGCCACAGCGGCCCGTGGGGCCTTCCTCGCCCGCGCGTGGGGGACCAGGGTCGGGGGCAGCGGCGATGGGGGGCCG
>NW_017729031.1:78566373-78569175 GCF_001723915.1 Gavialis gangeticus
AGGGGCCGGGGTGGCCGCTCCACGCGGGGGGCGGGGAGGCCTCAGGCTGCGCCCCCCGCCCAGGGGCGGCCCTGGTGTTGCGGGGGCCCTTCCGGGCAGGTGGCGCTGACACTGGTTCAAACCTTTGGGACCAAAGAGGGGCGCAGGGCCCCCAAATGAGCTCTCCGACCCTTTCCTTTCCAAGGGGGTCTGCCACAGCCAGCCCCAAGCTCAGGGACCCATTCCCCCTTGGGCAGGCAGGCAGCCCGGTGTCTAGTGGTGGATTAAGACTTATTGGGACCCTGGGCAAACAGAAAACTGGAGCAGGCAAGGGCAGGCTTTCTTTGGGCCTGCTACCGGACTGCGGCTGGGCCCACCTGGCATCCTCTCCAAGGCGAGGGTGAGCCAGGGGGCACAAGCGCCACTGAGGTGAGGGCAGCCTTGGCTTCAACCCAGCCTGGCCCTTCAGCCCAGCAGGTGTTACACAGCCAGGGCTGTAGTCCCCCAGTACTGTGGGACAGGCGCCTGTGCCAGGGCCGGCAGAGGGAAGACATGGGCTCCATGCCACCCCAGCTGCATGCCTGCCCCGGCAGGGCAGGGCTGTCGTGGCTCCTCCTGTCCCACTGGTGCTGGTACCAGCAGCTGCCCATAGATGGCAGAGAGCAGGAGCAGAGCCGCCCATAGGGCCTCCTGGCAACAGACAGCCCCAGGAAAGCTGCCACCACCACCAGCACGGAGCCTCACACCCGCCCCCAGCCCCTAGCCATGGCCCAGCCGGAAGGGAGGAGGCGTGCGCTCCCTGCTCCAGATGCCCACAGCCAGGATGCCTGCCTGGGCCGTGCTGCTTCTGATGCCCCTAATTGGCAGGGGCCCCCGGACCTGGGACCCACAGGCCCATGCTTTAATCCACCCTGGTTGTGTGTGTACAGGGCCTGGGGCCAGACTTCAAGCTGGGGCTTCCTCATGCTGCCCGTGAGGTTTTCCACAGAAACTCAAAGGGATGAGTCAGCTTGGGACTATTCTTTTTTGGTTAAGCAGAAACTATCAGCTAAAGAATCAAGAATCTAATTTATTTTAGTTTTTTTTATAATCCACTACTACTGCCAAAAATGCCTAGCCGCAAATATCAGTGAAAGAGAACTAAGGAAACTTCTTTGTTTTCCAGCAGGATTGCGGTGATGTTGCTGTGCTGGGCAAGGAGATATGTTTGAAACAAAAACGGCTCTGGGTATCTTCTACTGAACCAACAGTCTGGGTGGTAGAGACATAAACCAGCTTCCAGGTACCACAGTAACCTTCCTCAGGCCTCTGACACAGAAGCAGACACAGCTAAATAGCAGACTGATAAGAAGGGGTATTATCACCTGTGAGGAGCAGGAGTTAGGGAGCAGCATGAGAATTATAACAGACCGTGGAGTCACTGTCTATGTTACGTCCCTGCTGCTCAGTTTTGAACAGACTGATGAATATCTGTTCCCAAGTTCCTCTGGTTTGAGACATTAGAACACAGAACGGGGCAAGCGAGTATTTTGGCTGCCAAGTGACTTAATGAGTGTTGGTACACTGTCAAGGGCTGCACAAGTAAAAATCTTTCAGAAGGTATTTTAAACAAATTATAGGTAAAAAATGAATATATTAAAAATCAAAATCTACTATAACTTTTTAATTTCATTTCAGAAACTATTTTTGTCCTGATTTATGTTTTTTGAATAGAGTATATATAGGCAATTGCATAGTAGCTCAAAATAGTCTTATTCTTGTATACTGGGGGGGCGGGGTATAAGCAGGAAGGTGTTGTTGTTTGCGTGGGGCAGGTGTATAGGTGGGGTGTGCAGCTAGGTCCTAGGAGCTGACTGGGGGGTGGGGGCGTACAACAGAGCTGGCCCAGTGCAGTACAGTGTAAGTACAGTCTGCCCACCCCCACCACCCCCACTGTCCCATCTGGCCTGCGACTGCCCGCAAGGCATTCCACATGGGACTGAGCCATGCCTGGGGGCAGGCCATACCATGCTGTCATCCCACATCCATCAGCAGCACCACCTGAGCCCCAGGCCCAGCCAGCATACACAGCTTCCTGGTGGGGCTGCTCCCACTGCTTCTTCTAGGGTTACCATATTTCCACAGAGGACACCTGTGGTGGGGAGAGGAACAGGAAAGGGTATATGATTGTGGGAGGGGCAGTGATATGCCTGTGCCCTGCCTCTCCCTCCTAAGCTCCTGCCTGCCCAGAACTGCCAGTGCCCCTTACTCCCAACCTGCAGCCCCCTGCCCCTGACCCAGCACTGCTGGTGCCCTTCACTACCAACCCAGACACCCCTGTCCCTCCAGCCCTGCTGCCCATGCTGCTTCTGCGTGCACATGAACTCTCTCACACACACACACACACACACGCACTCTGCCCAGGCCTGTGTGCAGAGCACGTGATCACTTTGCCTGCTGCTCCCAGCCCCAAGCATCCAAGTTGCTTCTACCCAGGAAAAGCAGAGGCAAAGCAAATACCTGGACATTTGCTCGCATTTTAAAAACCCACCCAGACAGAAGGACAGGGAACCAAAAAAGAGGATACGTCTTGGAAAACCCGGATGTATGGTAATCCTAGGGAGGCAGCAGCTCTCCCTCCTCACTCTGGTAACCCAACATGCCTCAAGATGGAAGGATGACAGAGAATGCCAGTGCAAACACTACCACTCCCCCACCTGATCCCATCCTGTGAGCCCTAGGTCAGGCAGGCCCATTCTTGCTAAGAAGCCTAAGAATGAGTATTGAGGGTTTCAGTGGAGCCCCTTCCTGGCTTGGGGAAGGATGGGAAACACTCCTGAAGCT
>NW_017729031.1:78574175-78576032 GCF_001723915.1 Gavialis gangeticus
AAGGACAGGGAACCAAAAAAGAGGATACGTCTTGGAAAACCCGGATGTATGGTAATCCTAGGGAGGCAGCAGCTCTCCCTCCTCACTCTGGTAACCCAACATGCCTCAAGATGGAAGGATGACAGAGAATGCCAGTGCAAACACTACCACTCCCCCACCTGATCCCATCCTGTGAGCCCTAGGTCAGGCAGGCCCATTCTTGCTAAGAAGCCTAAGAATGAGTATTGAGGGTTTCAGTGGAGCCCCTTCCTGGCTTGGGGAAGGATGGGAAACACTCCTGAAGCTAGAGGTGCATGAGGAACAGCAGAGAGCAGAAACTGGACTCACTGGAACAGGCCTCAGCAGCCCATAGCCTGTGGCTTACACTAGAACATCATTTGGAGAAGCTGTGTCCTCAGGCAGGCAGTGCAAGCTCCTGGTGGCAGCAGACAGCAGTTTCCTGTTCTGCCCATATGGCAGCCAGAAGCCTGGAAACTGTCCCCACTTAAAGAGTGAGGAGTTCAAAAAGCAAGAGCTTGAAGAAAACATGGCTGCTTATACACATGCTTGGGGGTGGGGGGAGTCCAATAAGAGTGGTCCCCGGGCAGCTGCTCTAATTAAAATCCCTCACCATCATGTGTATTAAGCTCCCACGTGTTTAAAAATGGCTGCGGGATGCTTTATCTAAACTTTATCCAATCAGGATTAGTTAAAGCACCCTGCGGCCATTTTAAAATGTGCAGGGGCTTAATACATGTGACGCAGTGGGGATGCTGCAGCATTCTAATGAGGACGTGGAGCAGACTCGACTAACTGCGCCTGCTCCAACATTCTAATTAGCCAATATACACATGTATAGGCAGCCCATATTAAAGAAATCTTCCTTATTTGGGGGCCAGCCCTAACTTGCTGGCTCTTCCCCACAAGCTTTGAATTTTGGGTGTGGGCAGCAGTGACCTTGGCAATACCACCTCCCCCAGCTCCAGAGTAATTCCAGCCCTTGAGGGAAAAGCAGCACAAATTAGAGATGGGTCAGAGATGACTCAGGCCCTCATAGGAGTGAATCTGAAGGCTCCCCTGGTGGCCTAGAGCTCCAACATGTCAGAGACACCAGCATTCCCTTCACCTCTCCCTGCTGCCAGGGCAAGATAGGCTGATCCTCAGTCCTGGGTGTTTGCTCCCCTCAGGCAGCTGTGCCAGGCTGCTCTTCTGCTCAGACAGCTTGAGTTAAACCCCAGTACTGTAGCTAGAGATTCAGAAAATTGTTTGCTCTACTGGCGCTGACAATGATGTGTCAACATCGGTGATTCCAGCAGCCTTCTGATTACCCTGTGATTCCAGGAGGAGAATGCTGCCATCTTCAAATAGCATTATCTGCTGGCTTTAACTGTCCACCCTTGCTGGGTGGTACCTCCAAGTTATCGGGCCCTTTGTGGCCCTACCGGCTGGTTGGGCTGGCTCCTGACCTCTCTCTCCAACACCCATCCTGTGGCACAGCCAACTGCTTGGGAGTGCACCGTAACTCCTGAATGATGCATCCTAAAAGGAGCCTCCCTCCTCCCTGTGGAGTAGGCCTCCTGTCTGCCTTTTCTCTCTGCCCTCTTTGTTGGGTTAACTACATGAGAATGAAGTTGCAAATGGTCACAAAGTACAATTAGAAGCCTCCAACGGAGCACATTTTTTTCTAACACTATTTATACTTTTCCTATTTTTCCTAAAATAATTTATCATGTAAGTATAATCCCTGGTACGAATTTTCAAAATTTTCTGCAGTATGCAAGGCAACTTGAGGAGACTGCATTCTAGAGAGAGCATTCGGTATCTTCTTCAAAAAGGAAAACCGTTTTCTAGGGGCGCTGGCAGCAGCTGCTGTGGAGA
>NW_017729031.1:78576043-78577559 GCF_001723915.1 Gavialis gangeticus
CATCACCTAACTTAGCCAGTGTCACTTCCCCATACATACCGGTATCACCCCCCATTTCTTCCAGTGTGGGAGAATCTTTCCTTCCAGCATCTTCCAACAGTGTTTCCAACTGTTCCATGGAAAAAGTCAAAAAAAAAAAAAGTGAGTGAGGCAGGGCTCTGTTTGATCTGTGATCCTCAAGATTACACAGCCACAGGATGAGGGGCAGACAGTGGTGCTGGGGCTGTCCTCTCAGCCACGGTTCCCAGTGGTGCTCTGAAATGACCAGGTGAAGCCCGAGCCCATGAGGGATGGAATGAGGGCCCCTTCTGTCCTACATGCTGAAGTCAAGTGTGGAGCAGTCTTCCATACAGGAGTCTCAGCTCAGCCCCTTCCCTGACTCCACTGCTTTCCCTCCTCCTCAGAACATCTTCTCAGTTTCTCTGTGCTTCCCCCTCCCTTGGGCAATGTGAGTATCTTTCCTGCCTATTCCTGCTGCACTTGCTAGCCCCTCCTGAAAATGCTTCATAGCTCTACTACTACCTTTGCTGTCCACCCTCCATTCTCTACCAAAAGGGTTCAGCTAGCTCCTTTCTGCACCTTCCTGTGTGTGTCCAGGGTGGCAGGGCTTGCAAAGCCCAGGTCAGTAAGTATTGCTTAACCCACACAATTCTTGGACATGACACGTGACCAATGAAATGTGCCATTTAGCATCTCTCTGAGCAGCTCTAAGGGAACAGACCCAAGCTACCTATTGTATTGGAAAGATTAGGTCAGCCGATTGCGTGGAAGAGAAGACATTCCATACTAGTCCTGGAGAACCAGCCAGCATGAGCAGAGGAAAGACACAGCACAGGCATCCTTCATCTACACTACTGGACATCCAGAAAGCAATGAGCAAAGTAGCTAGGGGGACTTGAGGTAAGGGGCTGGCAAAAAGACTCCACTGCATAGCTAGAGGCAACCTCTGTGCAGAGATTACAGACCAGATACTCAAATGCAATGAAACAGTGAAGAGCCTGCAAAATGCACAGGGTCAGCTGGGGGAGCCAGGAGACCTTCTGTGGGCCAGCTTCCTGGGGGCTCTGTTACAGAAGGTTTTACAAGATATTTAGCTCAGACATGTAGGAAGAGTCTTCTATATCCAAGGTCTGGCACCCATCAGCATAAATCCCTGTAAACAAAAACACATCCACAGTCAGCTCACCTGCGACTCATTTCCACTTTTAGGACTGATATTTTTTAGCTGTTGTTTTAGCATCACTGCAAAGTAGTGTCCTGAAAGCTTTTGTTCTAATGGGCCTGTCTAGACTGCACTGTACCTCAGCAGGGAGTGCTGCAGTGAGGTACGCCACGCCTGCTTCTGCGCATGCTGCCTTCCCAAACCGATGCAATGTTACCACCCACTGGTGTGGTGCTGGCTGGATCCAGTCAGCTCTCGCTCTTGGGTGAGCCTACTGATGCACACACAGCACCCGACTTCCATTTCAGGCAAGGGACAGCTTATGCAGAGCACATGCTGCGTTCCTCATTGTGC
>NW_017729031.1:78582559-78584152 GCF_001723915.1 Gavialis gangeticus
GTACGCATGTCAACTATTAAAACCAAATTCTTCTTCTAGGCCCCAGTTCAGGAAGGCATTTTAATGCACTTTTCTAAGCAGGTGCCATTAATTCCAATTAGCCACTAGCTCAGGCTTCAAAGTTATGCAGATACTGAGATTCTCTGTCCTAGGCCCAAACACTGCAAATCACTGAAGCCTGTGAGCACTTCTATTGACTCCAGCCAGATTTCTGTACTTAGTCTTTTCCTGAATCAGGGCTCTAGCAGGGTCACAAATGAAGGGTTTTTTTAAACCAATCAACACATGAACATGTCTGTGTCACAAGCTGGTCAGTTCCCGCTCTCTAAATAGAAACTCTGGTGTTGTGATGAGATCTAACTACTCAATCCCATGGGTTGCTAAATAAACTGGGTCAGGGTTACCTGTCACTGTTTTCACATCTGGGTTACCTGCACTCATTGCCTGGTTTACACTCCGTCTCTGATATCCTTATTTTGGGCAGCAGGACTCTTGGGACCATTGTCTAAGCCATCCAAAGCTCAGAAATTGGGCTAAGCAAAATAATTTCTTACAAACCTTCTCTATGCTTTACTTTGAAAGAGGACAAGAGTTGCAGCTCTATGGAGAACAAGGTCCTGAAACTGTCCCTCATCACTCCGGACACACACACCACAGCCCCCATATTTATCAGTCTCTAGTTTTGACCCAAGCCTTTCAGGGGAGGCAAAGCCCCTCATACTGCAACACCTGGTCTTCTCTTCCTAGTGATCAAATGGCCCTTTTGGCTTCAGCAGCTGCCTTTGAACCAGTCTCTGCCATCAGTAAGCAAAGCAGAGAGCTGTAGCTGTCTTGTCCATATGCTTAATCCAAGGGATATCAGCCTTCTTATCCCCAGACAGATCTTAGAAAGAGAATAGATTCAAGATTAGTGAATTTCCTGACCATTAATTCAGAATCCCAGCTACCGAGGCTCCTCCACACCGATGACCCACTGCAGGCTCTCTAGAAGATGGTCCACCACCTTTATAAGAGCATTCAGCAGTCGCAGTAGAGGGGCTTTCAGGCATACAGTAGAGGGGCTTTCAATACCACGCAAACATCTTAAAAGATCCAGTTACAGCAAAATGGCATTCACAAAACAGGATTGCCCCCAGCCTTATTCTTCCCACTTATCTCCCCGGTCTTACAACTGGTTGTCCTATGTTACCCAGACTGTCATCTTTTCTCTGTGCCTCAGATCTTGAGCTTTCATCTTCAAGGCACTTCTCACCCAGCGATGCTCTTAGGTTTCTTAGGCCATCCCCAGTTTGAGCAACAAATGCTTCTTGCAGTTCTTCAAGAGGCTCTGCTTTTATGGAAATCACTTGTAAGTAATCAGAAACCAAGTCTGAAGAAATGGGTACGTATTTGGCTGTAATATGAGGGATTCTTTTCACAGGCAACTCCTGCGTCTCAGTTGGGGTCTCATTTGTACTTGAACCTGGGACTGCATCTTCAGAACTCCCTGTTTTGGGCTCTGCACTAACAGACACTTTGTCAACAATTTTGTCTGGGTTCATCACAATTTGGCTCAGTGCTGGTAGACTGTCACTAACACTGTGTAAAAGGGGG
>NW_017729031.1:78589152-78592344 GCF_001723915.1 Gavialis gangeticus
TCAACAATTTTGTCTGGGTTCATCACAATTTGGCTCAGTGCTGGTAGACTGTCACTAACACTGTGTAAAAGGGGGCAATCAGAGAGTTCTTCAATTATTACAGTAGCCACGGGTACCACAGGAATACATGGGTTTAAAGTTGGTTTTGGAATCTTCTTTATCATGCCAAGATCAGTAGGGAGTCTTTCAATAATCTTAATACCTTCTGTTGTTAAAGATGAAGTAGGCAATGTCTCCTCCTCTGAATTTGCTTGCAAGTCAGGTTTGGCTACTTCTTTTGCTATTGAAGCTGCTATTCTATGAGCTAAAATATCTTGCCTATTTGTTAGGTCTCTGCAAACAAAAATGTCAGAATCCGAATGTTCGATGGTGCTTGTGCAAGCTGAATGGAAAGGGTCTCCCAGGGCCTGGCTGTCTTCAGTGTGTAAAAATTCTCTTTCACTGGTATGTTCGTTCACGTTCTTCTCATGTTCTGACAGGAGTACTTGCACAGCATGTCGTATTTTTCTAGTTGTATCCATCAGTAACAACATCTTTTCTGCATCCAAACCCGCAATGGGAAAGAGGGAAGAAAGTGTTGACACAAGATTTGCTGTTAGTTTTTCTATGATAAGAGGAACTATTTTACTAAGTTCTTGTGATAAACTGTTTGGGTTATCCGAAGGATCAGTAACATCTCTTAGTGTATTTTCAACAGTATTGTCAGGTTCAACAAGGTTGTGAAGTGGTAGTTCTCCAGGAAGAGTTCTGCAATGTATTCCCAGAAATCTCTTGGAAGACCAAATCACAGTCTGCTTCAGAAAGAATCATGCACCCATTTCTTAAACACTTCTGCATGTTGAATTTAGACTAAAACGGTATCAAAAGCTTGTTATAGACCAAATCAGCAATTGTTTGAATCCTAGCATCCTCCCTGGAATGTGGATGTTCAATATGCCGGCAGGATGAGTTCTCGTCTTCAGAGATTTTTGCTATAACTTTACTGATGACCTTCATGTGAATCAAGCCACATTCTGTAAGTTGCATTTTCTTTTCTGTAGAGCAAGATGTGCTGATGGTGGCAGGGAGAATGTTAGATATAATCAGCAGGCTTTTATCTTCCAAAAATCTGTCGCATACCCCCATAGTAGATGGTGTGGGACTTTGGCATCAGGCATTGCTTTCGGTAAAATCTTCTAAAGGCTTCTCATCCATTTCCCTGGGTTCTAGAAGTCTATACAGAGCTGAAGATGCTTCTGCTAAGGCTTCTTCCTGCTGGTAATCAGTTATTTCTCTCTTTATCAAAACACTCTTGTTGTTTTTCATGTCTGCATAAACCAAGATTTTGGAAGCACTTTCTTGCAGAAAGTCAGAGAAACTGGAGTGAATAATTTTGGCTGTCAATGTGTCTATGTCAGGGGAGAGATCCTGATCTTCAGAAAGCCAGAGGTCTGTCGCCTGGCGTATGGAAAGCTTATTCAACACTGAATCAACTATATCTGTGGTGATATGTGAAGGATCATTTATGAAGACTGCACTCTCCTGAGCAAATAGGGTTTGTGAAAGAACCATTTTGCTCATTAGTTCATAGTGTATTTCTTTCAAAAAAGCATCATCATAAATACTGGTTGGTGACCACAATGGCTGAGGCTGAATTGTGTATGTTGGCAGGGGCTTGCTGTGAGCTCCCTGTACTGCCTTATGTGGTACATCCTCTTCAGGAAGTGTCTTTCTGTGTGATGAAAACAAGAACTTTCTTGTAAGTTGCCTGCCAGTCTGGGGTTGAGTTATTCTGGAGCAAACAGCCCTTGGCTTAGTTACTGTGTCCAGGGTGGATGTAGAAGGTTTAAGCCCCAAAGCTCCTGTGCAAAAATTCAGCTTCCTGATGCCCCGATGTGGGTTGTAGAAACTCAGGTACTTGACGCTGACTTGAAATTTGTCCTTCCCATTGCACTTGTTCCTTATAATCTGGCACTCTTCCCTGGCCATTAGTTAGTGAAAATAATTTTCTAAATATGCCTGTTTTAGGGCGATCTTTTTTTCAGTCAGGAAAAATATCTTCCCTAATGGGACAGTTTTGTAATTTGCCACCTTCAGCTCTCATGCACATGCTCGTTCTGCAAAAACGAGAAATACTGTCAGGATGATGAAGAGTTACTGCTGCTGGTTCAGACTCTGGCAGATTTTCTGCCCAACACTCTCTGTGTAGAGTCAGTGGCCTTCTTGTTGGAGACAGGCCAGGTGACTCTTGTGAAAACAGTGGGGTTGGCTCTCCTCTGCTCCCTCTCTTCACACATCCAGGTGATCTGCTGGGTGTTCTCTTTCTACCTCTGAAGACAAACTTCTTGGCACTGGCCTCCTCAACTCCAACGTCTCTCTCAGCAATGTTTTTCTCTTGATATTGTATTATTGCTGGATATATGATGTCTGTTACCTCTGCCACACACTGTGTCATTATATTGGTAATTTCATCACTCATTTCTTTGGTCATGTTTTTCTGTAGCAGGAACAAATGAGAAAGGACAATAAATGTGTTATCTAATTCCTTCATTCTCCCTTCTGTACATGGCAACAGCTGCCTACTGAGTGCAACTCAACCTTTTAGGATAAACAATAATAGCCCCCCCCATGAAAGGTGGCATGATGTATCGCCAGAGCCTTTTGGATAGGGTGGGATATAAATCTAACAGAACAAATATAGGAAATAAAAAAACAGCCAGTTCAAGAAAGACCCGTGAAAGACAAACTAGGATAAGCGTTGATTCTTCTTGAGTTTCTTTCTGAAGGGCCGACATGCAGTCTGAAGACCATGGAAGAAAAGTATGACCATCTTGAAGCCCAGGGGAGGTTTGTCACTGATTTCAGCAGGATTCCCCCACATGAGCCTAGAGATGACCTAATTTTGCCAGGTTACCCTGTTACAAGTATCGGGGGGCTAGGAGTCGGATACACCTCTGGACACACTCTGTGGAATGGGCCTTGCGTCCAGAGACTGCCAGATGCTGAGTGCAAAATGACAGGAAATCTCACTTCATGTTCCATATTTCAACAGGTGCTGAGGCTTGGCATTGGGACTGTCTCGAACCCTCCTACCCCCCTCCCTGGTCTCCTCGCCTCCCTGAGAAAGCACTTATCAACTAGCTCACTTCTCCTTATAGAAAAAAATCAGTTAATTTGCAGATATTTTCTCCATCTTGCACCAAAACTCAAAAG
>NW_017729031.1:78597344-78611723 GCF_001723915.1 Gavialis gangeticus
ACCAAAATTTTGTTATATGCGAGGTAAATTCAATCTTCTGCAATCATTGTGGTGGAAGCCTGCAGTCAGCTGCTTTGTGCAGTGCCTTGTGGGAGTCATGCGTGCCAAAATATAGTCTCCTTTGTGGATGTGAGATCCTAGCTCGTTATCTGTGACAAGTGTTTCTATAGTTGCCATCCCCATTATGATAGCGCTGTGTGCTTGTGTGTACTGTCTCCTGTTGCCAAGTACCAAAATTGTTTTGTAAAAGCGGTAGAAATGGGTCTGGGGGTCAGTACAGTCAAAGTCTTGGAACGTACCCCTATCTGCTATATTGTAAAATGGGTTCTCTCTATGCGAATTCAAGTTATGCACAGTTTTCCAGGAATGCATTTACAGCATAAAGTAAGGGAAACCTGTACTGACTCTAGCCATTTACCGATTACCTCGCTAAGATATATGATATATCTACATATTTTACACACACACACACACACACACACACACACACACACACACACACACACACACACACACACACACACACACACACACTGTGGCTTTGTTTCTAACCTTCATTGCTTTATGATGTATATGTTCTTCCTTTTTGCTCTGTTGTTTTCTCTGTCCATCCATTAGTTTTTCTTCTAAGAAGCTTTTAAGTTTTTCGTAATTCATGTAACCCCTGGCTAAATCTACTGAGAAACATGTAAATAGTTTGGTTAATATCACTTTTGCTGCAATCATTTCCTACTCCACCCCTTCCTTTACCTGGGTTTCCTTTTGCTAAAACTATTGTAGCATTTTTTAACAGATTCCAAGAAGTTGCTAATACCGTTTGTGAACTATCGCTTGGAGGTTTGAATACTGTTTCAGTGGAGTGTATTGCTGATGAATTAACACAGGCCACTTCCAATCTTTCTGAAGGCACAATGAGAGTAGAAGGATGCACCTTTCCCTTATGACCCTTTCCCTTATGGCCAAACTCCATATATCTCTCTTTTCTAGATGTTCTAAGTCACCTTTTCCACACATTTTATAGTAAGGCCTTGCAGTGGGATGTTAGATATCCAGCTGAGTGTTTTGATGCTTGGCAAGAGCTAAGAATGAGGAAAAATGGAACTGGGACAAGGCCGAGTTGGAGGGACCCAAAAGCAGAGGTCAGGTTTCTTGGGGAGAGAGAATGGGCACCGGGCCCTGGGGTCACTAGAGTGTACCCCTGTCCAGATCCTGAGATAGACCTGAATATCCATGAGTCTCCCCACTCCTCTGCTGTCAAAAATTTTCTGTGAGCTTTACTCATAAAATGTGCCCTCCACCACTTCCTCTCTCTTGCTCTTCACCTCTCGCTCTAGACTGGTGGACAGAGAAGTGGACAACACATTCTTGCTGTCAGTTCCTGAGTCAACTCAGATGGCAGAACCCACTCCTAATTTCTACCAAGTGCCATTTATTGCCCCCTTGTCTCCTTGCCATGTACTGCTGCTTGGTCCTTATTTGCTGCCTTCCCTTTCTTGCTGAATGCAGTGGGGCTTAGAGACAATATTGATTTTGTTTCTTGAATGTGGAGTCATGGCTCTTTGGCCACATGATGAACTATTCCCCTAGGATTCTCCACTTCCAGTTGTATTTTTTTGTAATGTTTTCCTCCTATCAGTTGTATTCCTCATTATCTTCAACTTGGAGGGATTAGATGATTAGAAACAATGATCTTGTGATGTGATGTCATGGCCATAGAATTAGATTTAATCTCTCCTCTCTTTGGCAGTATGTAATGTAATTGGATCACAATCACCTTGCACTAAGCAACCACCTGGCCATTGTCTCCTAGCATCAAATGCTCTGTCCCATGATTGGCTATGTCAGTCTTATTTGAATAAAAGCCATATCCTTCCTCCCAGTAGGGCTGGAGCATTGTTGTAGCCATAATGGTCTGGACAATATGCAAGGATCAAGGTGATTTTAGGGACATCTTTTCTTGGACCACCATATAGGTGGGAAAGAATTCCCCACTTCAGTTTCTCAGTTTTCTGTCACATTTTTCTCCCACACCCAGTCAGTTTTTTTGCTTAGTTAGAGAATTTTTGGGTACCAGGTGCCCTTCCTCTGTGCCCTTGTCTAACATGCCTCCCAAATTTTATACCTGGTCCAATAAAAGACACCCCCAAAAGTCCCGCCCCCCCCACCTGCACTGCCTTTGTCAGGCAGAGACACAGAGTCCCGAGCCCCATGCTTGACTTCCTCAAACCCCTCCTCCTCCTGCCCCACCCTTCTCCTTCCTGACCCTGAGTCTCTCCCACCCACCTGAGCCCTCCCTGGAAGGAACCCAAGGAGAATCCCAGTCCTTTACTGCCTCCCCCCAGATCCTATTCAGGTGTAGGAATAGGGAAGTGGCAAGAAGAAAAGGGAAGAGAGAACTAGAGCAGGGAGGAAAGGCCCCCTGTGGGAGTCAGACGGACTGGTGGGGGGAGCTCTTGTTGGGTATGCAGCAGTGTGTACTTTATCCCCAGTGGCTAAGTCTTGGAGCAGCCCCTTTGTTTTCAGTGCAGCAGGACCCAAGTCAGAGTGACAGAGAGCTGGAGAGACAGACAGAGCTGCACAGGAATATGGGGATCAAAGTTCCCCACCCATCAAAAGGGTACAACTGGGTATTTTGTCCCAAACCCAACTATTCCAGGGGGCCTGAACTGGCTGACATTTGGCAGAGCTCACAACTGGCTTTTACTCAAAAGTTACTACCACATCGTTGCATGCTAGGGCCCTGTGACCTGGGCCTAAATTACAGACTGTGACTGAGAAGGGCCACAACCCTGAACTCATTAACCACAAGGAAGGGTTGGGGACCAGGCAGAAAGAGGGGTCCAACTGCACCACTTGGCTGAAACCTGAGAGTTTCTGGTGGGGGGGCACCTGTGGGGCAGGAAGGATGGACAGATAAAAGAGGTGGCCCTGGGACCAGAAATAGGAATCAGATTCTCCCTCACCTGTATCAGCTTCAGCCAGAGAGACCTGCCACCATGAAGGTCTGTTCAGGTCTGAGCCCCTGGCCTGGGGTTCTGGAACTTGCCCTGCAGGCTGATGTCAGCCTCTATGAGGTCACGGTCTCTCTGGCCCAATGCCTGATAGCCTACCAAGGCCTCTCTATGAGCTCATTGTCTGCCCCACCCTCCCCACCCAGCCAGGCTCATCCCCTACCCATAGCAGCCCCTTCACCATATAATCTAGCACAGGGTTTTCAACCTTTTTAAAGGAGTGCACACCTTCTGGGCACACTTCTGGTGGTGTGGGGGTGGTGGTGGCAAGTGGTGGTACAGTGGGGTGATGGATGGTGGCAGCGGCCGCTGCCTGTGAGCTCCCCCCCACCGCGTCCAGTCAGTGCCCGTGCAGCTCGCAGAGGGGAGCCACTGCCCTCACCCCCATTACCCCCCTACCCTCTTCCTGGGAGCTGGTGGCATGGGGGAGTGAGAGGTGGTGCTCCATCCCCATCTGCTTGCGCATACCCCCTGAGTTATGTGTAGCCCCAGTTGGCAACCTCTGGTCTAGCATATCCTGTATCCCATCTCCGACAGTGCCCAGTACCCAGTGCCAGAGGCTGGAGAGAGCAGTACAAGAGAATCCCATCCTGGACAATGGGTGGACTAGTCTGGCCAGAAAGGGGACAGTTCTGTCCAAGTCCATGTAGTGAGTGCAAGCTGCCCAGCAGTGCAAGTGACAAAACCAAGGGTGTTTATACACGTGCTCTGGGAGTGTGGGGGGTGCAGTGCTTTAGTTAGAGTGGCTCTGAGTGCATCACATGCATCAGTGTCCCTGTGTTAAAAACTGGCGATGGGGGCAATTTAACTACAGTTCATTGAAAGACCATTAGTTAAAGCACCCCCACCACCATTTTTCAGTGCAGGGACACTGACAGATGTGATGCTGGAATCTGCTGAAGCATGGTAATTATCATGCTCCAGCTGACTCGAGTCTGCTCCCGCACACTGTAATTACAGTATGTTGGAGCAGCTTTGCTGCATATCTATAGGTGCCCCAAGTGACCAAGTGAAAAAACAAAGTGCCTGACACAGGAGTTAGGGGTACAGCCTCTGAATTACAACTACCATGACCTTAAATGCTGGAGGCTGTAAGTAAGAGAGGAACAGTGGAAACCCAACCCCCCAGTCCCAGCTAGCTGCAACTGCCCCCGCCCGTGTGCCTCTCCACCCACCCCACCAGTCTGACTTCACCAGCCATGCCTGGCAGGGGTAAGGAACACAAATATTCCCTTCATCTCTCCCTGCTGTCAGGCAAAGACAGACTGGTCCTCGGTCCTGGGTGTTTGCTCCCCTCAGGCAGCTGTGCCATGCTGTTCTTCTGCTTAGAGAGCCTGAGTTAAACCCCAGTCACTGTAGCTAGAGACTCAGAAACTTATTGCCTCTACTGGTGCTGACAATGACGTGTCAACACCGGTGATTCCAGCAGCCTTCTGATTACCTTGTGATTCCAGGTGAATACTGCCATCTCCAAATGGCATTATCTGCTGGCTTTAACTCCCCACCCTTGCTAGGTGGCACCTCCAAGTTATCTCAAGGAGTTCTCGGGCCCTCTGTGACACTACCTGCTGGTTGGGCTGGCTCCTGACCTCTCTCTCCAACATCCCTCCTGTGGAGAGGAGTTGATCTTGTACAGGGAAACACCTTTTGGTTTCCAGTCCAGTCTCGTAATCACTCAGTCATTGCACTTAGCTGAAATGGAGTCTACAAGCAGAGTGAATAAGCCATGTGTGCTATGAAGATGTGTGTTAGGGTAGGGCACAGGCTTCCTGCATGACCTTGAGTACATCACCTAACTTAGCCAGTGTCACTTCCCCATACATACCTGTATCACCCCCCATTTCTTCCGGTGTGGGAGAGTCTTTCCTTCCAGCATCTTCCGACAGTGTTTCCAACTGTTCCATGGAAAGAGTAAAAAAAAAAAAGAGTGAGGCAGGGCTCTGTTTGATCTGTGATCCTCAGGATTACACAGCCACAGGATGAGGGGCAGGCAGTGGTGCTGGAGCTGTCCTCTCAGCCATGGTTCCCGGTGGTGCTCTGAAATGACCAGGTGAAGCCCGAGCCCATGAGGGATGGAATGAGGGCCCCTTCTGTCCTACATGCTGAAGTCAAGTGTGGAGCAGTCTTCCATACAGGAGTCTCAGCTCAGCCCCTTCCCTGCCTCCACTGCTTTCCCTCCTCCTCAGAACATTTTCTCAGTTTCTCTGTGCTTCCCCCTCCCTTGGGCAATGTGAGTATCTTTCCTGCCTATTCCTGCTGCACTTGCTAGTTCCTCCTGAAAATGCTTCATATCTCTACCACTGCTTTTCCTGCCCACCCTCCATTCCTTTTCAAAAAAAAGTTCAGCTAGCTCCTTTCTGCACCTTTCTGTGTGTGTTCAGGGTGGCAGGATTTGTAAAGCCCAGGTCACGAAGTATTGCTCAACCTGCACAATTCTTGGACATGGCACCTGACCAATGAGCAGCACTAAAGGAACAGACCCAAGCCACCCATTGTATTGGAAAGATTAGAGCAGCAGATTGCATGGAAGAGAAGACATTCCATACTAGTCCTGCAGAATCAGCCAGCCTGAGCAGAGGAAAGATACAGCGCAGGTATCCTTCATCTACACCAGTGGGCATCCAGAAAGCAATGAGCCCAAGAATCTCTAGGAATGAGTGAAACAGCTAGGGGTTAACAGCAAAGAGGAGTGGATGCAGGGAAAACTTAATCTACAATGGGGGATTGGAGAGTAGTTCTAGTCCCCAGCATGTGAGAAGATGACAGAAGAGCTAGAGCACAGAAAATGGCATGAGTGACTGGTGCCTCCCGAGTTTGCAGAGGCACCACATCGTCAACCAGGGGACGGGTGGGCAGCCCCCCAGCAGCTGATCGTCAGCTGAGGGGGAGGAGAGGGATTCCCCCAGTGGTAGATCAACAAAACTGGCAAAACCAGAAATGCATTTCCGGTTTCACAGCTGGTGCTTCCAGGGGATGCACAGCCTCTCTCAGGGGGTGCACGTACATCCTTGTGCACCACCTATGTGTTGCCAATGGAGAAGGGCAATCCAAAGGATGGAAAGGAGAGAGGAGGCACTAAGGCCTCAAATGTATGAAGTCTTCATAGATTTGAAGGGCAGAAAGAGACCAGAGTGATCAGCTAGTCTGATTCCCACTGAACCTGCCTGCAGCACTTCAGCAAGTGCTATCAGCATCAACTCAAACAATTTCAGGTGATGCTCCTGCATGTCTTTTACAAAGACCCAACCTTAATTTCAGGACTTCAGGTGAGGGACAATTCATCATACCCCTGGGTAAGCTGTTCCTGCAGTTAATAACCTGTTGTTTAACAAGAAAATAGTGTACACGTTATTCCTAGATTCCTAGAGTGAATCTGTCCAGTTACATCTTCTAGCCACTGCATTCTCTTCTGCCTCTGGCTAGAAGATTTAAGAGTCTGTACCAATTAGAAACTTTCCCTACATAGATATGCTTTTAGTCTATGATCAAATTGCTGCTAAACCTCCTCTTTTTAAGTTGAATAGATAGAGCTTCTTTAGTCTCTCACACTGAGGATGGGTTTCTAGACCTAAGTTCAATCTCATATTTCGTTTATGAACCTTTTTTAGTTTATCAGCATTCCACTTAGTTCATCACTTAGTGTGAACATGAGAACTGGATACAGCATCCAACAATGAGCTCACTAATACCATAGACAGTAGTAATAATGTTTTCGTATCTGCGATCTACATTTCAATGCATCCAAAGATTTCAATCCCCTTCTTAAATGATGATCCCTAAGGTAACGTATTACTTTATATGAAGTTTATGATTTTATGCACATGCTGAAGTTTGCAAGATGGGGGCCTACAAAGACTGCATGTATCACAGGCAACAACTAGTTTGTAAGGACATAATACACATGATGGGCTGGAGTAAAAGAAACAATAGTTAGGACAGAGATTAGGAAAAAGTACTGAGTACTACTCCCATTGAAACTAATGGAAAAATACCCCTTGACTTCAGGGGTAGCAAGATTGGAGCCAAAGATCTTAAGAGGCAGAGCAACTGTGATGGGAAACAGACTCCACTGCATGGCTAGAGGCAACCTCTGTGCAGAGATTACAGACCAGATACTCAAATGCAATGAAACAGTGAAGAGCCTGCAAAATGCACAGGGTCAGCTGGGGGAGCCAGGAGACCTTTTGTGGGCCAGTTTCCTGAGGGCTCTGTTACAGAAGGTTTTACAAGATATTTACCTCAGACATGTAGGAAGAGTCTTCTATATCCAAGGTCTGGCACCCGTCAGCATAAATCCCTGTAAACAAAAACACATCCACAGTCAGCTCACCTGTGACTCATTTCCATTTTTATGACTGATGTTTTTAGCTGTTGTTTTAGCATCACTGCAAAGTAGTAACCTGCAAGCTTTTGTTCTAATGGGCCTGTCTAGACGGCACTGTACCTCAGCAAGGAGTGCTGCAGTAAGATACACCATGCCTGCTTCTGTGCATGCTGCCTTCCCAAAACGATGCAATGTTACCATCCATTGGTGTGGTGCTGGCTGGATCCAGTCAGCTCTCGCTCTTGGGTGAGCCTACTGATGCACACACAGCACCCGACTTCCATTTCAGGCAAGGGACAGCTTATGCAGCGAACATGCTGCGTTCCTCATTGTGCTGATCCCTGGTGCAGTACTGAAGCACACAGACATGCCCAATGCATAGGAAGAACCAGTGCATGCTCTTTTTTCTGGAGGAGGTTTGTCTATGTTTTGATGCATTTTGGTGCTGCTTCTGGGCCCTGTAGGCTTACCATATTTCCAATTTCAAAAAAGAGGACACCTGTGGGGGGGAAGCAGGGGAAGTGGTATATGACTGTGGGGGCAAGGCTGTGATATGCCCCCTGCCCACCCCCACCCCAGCCCTGCCAGTGCCCCTGACTCCTGACCTGCAGCTCCCTGCTCCCCCTATGGTGCCTCTCATTCCTGACTTGCAGCCCCCTGCCTCTGCCAGCCCTGCTGGTGCCCCGCACTTCTGACCCGCAGCCCCTGCTCCCTCCCAGCCCTGCTGCCCAAGCAGCTTGCTTGCACACACACACCTTCCATCAGTTGCTGGGGCCTCTGCACACAGCATGTTATCTCCCAACAGTCAATCAACTTCCTCACTGCCCCAGCCCCAACCAAAAACAGGGAAAGCAAAAACCCGGACATTTGCTCACATTTTAAAAAGCCTGCCCAGATGGAGGACAAGAGGCCAAAATAGAGGACATGTCCAGGAAAACCTGGACATATCGTAACCTACTTCAACTGTTCAGGTACTGGTCATCTCCCCCTACCTCCAGTGGCTCCTCGTCCTCCTGCCCCTGCTGCCCTGCTCCAGGCAGAAGGTGGAATGGAAAAGTGGCAGCAGCCGTGGGGACATGTGCCAGTACCACTCAGCCAGCCAAGGCAGGGGGAAGCTGAAGCTGAGCAGAAGCTGCAGCTGGACAGCTTCTTCTGCAGTATGCAAGGCTCTAGCTTTGTTTCCCAGCTGCCTTCCAGCCACTCCCCCCACCCACCATGATGATCAGCCACCCAAGGATAGAAAATGGCCTGGAGCTAGAGTCCCATGCATTAGGGCAGGAGTCACTCAGCTGCCACTCCCCCCTTCCCACCCTGTCCTGGCTGGACAGGTGGTACCCCGTCACCGCTGCTTCCCCACACTACCTGCTGCCTAGAGCAGCACAGCAGGAGTTGGAGCCATTACTGGAGGCAGAGAGAGCCAAGAAGTACCTGGGCAGCTGCAGCAGCAAGGTAGGCAGTCCCACCAGGAAGCTGTGCACACTGGCTGGGTAGGGGCAGGAGTGCGGTGTGGGCTGCTGCAGGTCAAATACAGTCAATTAGCAGGCTGGATCCTGTATTTTGACTACCCCTGAGATAGAAAAATGTTTTTTTACAAAATAAAATTTTTTTAAAAAATTAGCCCTTACTAGCCCTCAATTCTAGAGCTCAAAGGAAATCTTCCCAACATCTTTACAAGACTAGTTTGGGAACCAAAATTCAGCCTATTGGAAACTAAATGCCAGGGGCTTAACATAAACAATGATTTCATGGTTCATTTTATAATCTTCCTGATACTCCCTAACCCCTGCACTTCACAAGTGATAATGACCCTGCTTAACAACCTTTTGTTCCATCTGCTCTTTAGCTCAGCTGTGTCTGCTTCTGGCTCAGAAGCCTGAGGAAGGGTACTGTAATACTTGAAATCTTCCCTATGTCTAGAGCAAATATACAGTAGGTGTAATGAAAGATGTCACCCACAAGAATTCTTTGGGAGTGGGGATCACAAAATGAAATTAACAAGTAGTAAAATTAAAACTAACAAAAGGAAGTTCATTTTCACACAGCTTGTAATTAAAGTGTAGAACTCATTGCCACAAGATCTTGTGGAAGCTGACAGTTTAACTACATTCAATAAGGGATTGGGCAAATTTTTGGACAAAAGGTGCAACTTGGAGGAAAGTAGCTATTAAGAATGGGAGTTAGGGGTCAAGCCTCTGAATCCAAACTTCCTAGAACTTAAAAGCTGAAGCTTGCAAGCAAAAGAAAAACTGGGAAAAACCCTGGTCATACTCAACTCACTCTCCCTTTCAGCATCTGCTCTCTGCCACAGTGCAACACAGGTCAGTAAGCAAGATACACTTATGGTCTGACCCAGTATATGGGAATTCTTATGTTGCCTCTTTTCTCCCAGTGATTTGATTCTTTTTTATATTTGAAAGAACTTTTGATAGAGTGAGCTTCGCATACCTCACCACAATCCATTCTTCTGTTCTTTGTGTGAATCTTACACGTGCAAGACACAAAAATATTTTTGAATAGGAAAATGTGATTGTGTAAAATGACAGTAACAGAGTAGCACATACACTATTTTTAACATGTCCTTTTTGTCATTTACTA
This sequence comes from Gavialis gangeticus, assembly GCF_001723915.1. NCBI lineage: Eukaryota > Metazoa > Chordata > Crocodylia > Gavialidae > Gavialis > Gavialis gangeticus. Next base: position 78,607,275 of record NW_017729031.1, read on the forward strand.
TGTTACATATTTAATATATCTCCGTCATGGCTATAGAGGTAGGTTGATGTAATAAATATCAGTGCCATTACTGATAGAGATGGACCTATCAGTGACAGCACCAAAATGTCTGGTGGGTGATAGAACACGAAAACTTGGTGTCAGCGCTTCCATGTTTTATTTCCAGCTCTGTCATTAAGGTCCTCTCTGTATGGTACAAGGCAATGCAGTGCTGAGACAAGCCATGTCCCCTCACAGCACGCTAGCTCCAAACCTCAAAGTAGTGTAGCCACATTAATGCAGCACCAATAAACTATACCTCATCAGAGAAGTCTTGGCAGAGTTTGTGGCATATGTGCAGCACTGTACCAATATAGCTACACTACTTCCATTTTGAGAACTAGCACGTAAAATGTTCTCCCTCTTAAAAACACCATGTACGTAGTAATTCACCCTTTATATAATAATTCACTGGTCAGGAGTGCTCTCCATCTCCATCTAGTTCATGTAATTACTTTCTAAGACCTTGAACCCAGAATGTGATGTGAACAGGTAGACTCCAGCCCCAAAGGGGTGGGGTAGGGAGTGAGAAGGAATTCAGTGGGGTACCACAGACGTAAAAGGGTCTCAGTATATTCATCGTCAGGTAGAACTCAAAGTTTGCATATATCACAAAAATATCATTACTGACTGCAAAATAAACCTTTTTATGAGATTATTTCAGGAGCAGATTTATAAACAGTACTATGAAGCAGCACCTCCTGACTACTTTCTTTGGTTTTGCTAAGAGTTGAGCTATTGCCAAAGTCTCTCTCTAGTAAAGGACACAACCATCCAAATGATATTTTTTTTTAATTTACAACACTTGGTAAAATGACAAGTGATTTTTACACTCAAGGTCATAAAAGGTGAAAGGCCCATGTGAGTGTAAGGGGCCCATTGGGCAAATGTGTTTAAGACATTCTAGACTTTGATGTGGCACCCATTATTTTTCATAGATAGGTCAACTGTAGGCAGCCTTCAGAGAAAGCCCAATATGAGGCTTAAATTCATGCCTCCAAATTCAAAATGTCCTCTTACTCCAGAACATACCAGTAAATAAAGTACCATTACTAGAGCAGGTGAGTCAGTTCCTTTAGTTATATTACAATTCCCAATTACTGAATTAATTAGGAAAAGAAAGGAACCTGGCAAAGCAAGATGAATCTATTTTGAAATATCAAGTAGATTTTGTTTACTCTGTGATCCATTCTCAAAATCCTGGATGAAATCTTTCTTTATTAAATCCAATAGCAAATTCTCACTTACTCAAATACATCTATGAGTTCATGCTAAGTGTCTAGCCTTTCTGAATGAATACTATATAGACTGTTCAGATGTTGGCGTATGTGACCACTTTCCAAACAAGGTTGACTTATGAAAGTAATTAAAGTTTCTCAGTTTATATGGAAAGCAAAATATTTTACTTGTGTTTTTTATTTTTTTAATTTCTGCCAATTATATGTACTGTGTGTGTTTTGGCATTTAATCTGTTATTTGAACATTCTTTGTACATAAACAAATAGTCCAATAAAAACTATCCTTCAAGTTCTTAGTACTGGAAAATTTTCCTGTATTGATATGCCTTTCAAAAGATGATTTCCTCTAAGATTTGCAATAATAGGTAATATGTTGCTTATTTTCCTTCCTTTTCTCTCCCAGTTTTGTTACAGAAAGTGAAAGTGTACAGTGGAAATAATTTCATAGATTCATAGATTAAGGGTCGGAAGGGACCTAGTAGATCTTCTAGCCCGACCCCCCGCCAGGGCGGGAGAGCAACAAAAATCCCAAAAAGAGAAACGGGACTCAAATGAGTCCAGCCAGGTAGGCATCCAGCCTCTTCTTAAAGACCCCCAGGGTAGGGGCCAGCACCACTTCCCTTGGAAGTTGGTTCCAGCTCCTAGCCGCCCTAACTGTGATTTCATAGTGTTTATAACTGCCTGTGCTTTATTTTTGGTTATTGTGATATTTTTATAACAAAACATGAGAAATAATGATGGACACTGTTAGATAATACATTTTCCTCAGTGGATTAACATACTTTGAGAGCCCCTTGACATTTCAACACTAGAGTAAACTGTCTTTAAGCTAAAACTTCTCATTTGTTGCATTCAAATACCATTCTAAATGCATACTGGATTTTTATGTCTGAATCCCTCAAAATCCATTTTGAGAATCTCCCAGACACATTCTAAGAGGTGGAGGAGGTGCTTTAATTTGCACAGCTCTGAGAGCCATGCTCATTAAAAGCACCCAGCGCACCACATGTATCAGTGTTCCTTCACTGAAAAATGGCAGAGGGGTGCTTTGAACTAAAGCTCATTAAATGAGCTGTCAAGCTCCCCACTGCCATTTTTTCAGTGCAAGGATACTGATACATGTAATGCTGGAGTCTTCTGGACCGTGGTAATTACCATGCTCCAGCAGACTCGATTGAGTCTGCTCCAATGCGTTGTAATTACAGAATGCCAGAGCAGCCTCCCCCCACGTGTATAGGAACCCCTTAATTGGATACTGCAACAGATCTGTTTGCACTGAACAATAAACTTAGAATCACATGAACCTGTACTGCCACCTTGCTCTAAGATACACAGTAAGGTTTTTTGACAGTTTCCCATGACATGCTCATTAGTTAGCTAAGGAAATACAGTCCACATAGATCAGCCTAAGGTAGGTTCATAACTGATGAATCATCCTGCTCAATGAGAAGTCAGCAAGAGCACAAAGTAAAACTTGGAAGTGTCAAGTGGGATTCTCTTGGGGTCTGTTCTAGGGCCACTACTGCTTAATATCTACATTAATGACTTGGAGAATGGAATTGAGTACACATTTAATAAGTTTGCAGATGACACCAAGCTGGGACACTTTGGAAATAGGAGCAGGATTCAAAATAGTCTTTATAAACTGGAGAAATTATCTAAAATTAATCAGATGAAATTCAGTAAGGGCAAGTACAATCAAATGCACAAATAAAAATTAAGGAACAACTGGCTGGTTTTCAGTAATGGTAGGTTTTAATGGACCACTACCTTAAAGGACCTGGGGGTTATAGTGGACTGCAAGCTGAATGAGTCAGTGTACTACTGTTGTGCAAAGAGAAAAAAAACGCCAATAGCATACAAGAAGGTATTAAGAAAAAGAGTGTCACAAGCCAAGGGATGTGGTTCTTCCAGTCCACTCACTAAGCACTGGTGAAGCCTCACCTCTAGGCTTGGGTGCTTCACTTCAAGAAAGGCAGAGACAACCTGAAAAGAGTCCAGTGGAGAGCAACAAAAATGATTAGAGATCTCAAAAACATGACTTAGAAGGAAATGTAACCCTGCTTGTATATATGATTGGTCTGTTTCAGGGGTGGGTAATTATTTGGGCCCAAGGGCCACATAAGAAGTTTTGATGAGCTGTCACAGGCCAAGTCAGCAGCGCCCCCTGCCTTCCCCCAACACAACTCCCTATGGGGTTGCCTCCCCTGCAGCAACTCACCAAACCTCCCTAGGGGGTGCTGAGCAGGCAGAGAATAGTGTTTGGGAGTAAGATGGGCAGGTACGGCTGGGAACATGGGGCTGGATCACAGGGCAGTGACATGCACCCCCTAACACTGGCAGTACACACTGTGCTATTGGCCACCACTGACACTGCCAGCAGTGCCTGCAGGCACTTGCTGCTCGCCACCTCCCCCCTCGCCACTGAAACTGCCAGCAGCATCTGCGGGCAGTTGCCAATCGCTGCTGGCCGCTGCCGACTGCCAGTGGTATCTGCTGGTGGTCACCAACCGCCAGTCGGCACTCACCACCAACACCACTACAGTGGCCTACAGGAGCTCCCCACTTGCTGCTGCCACGCCTCCACCACTGACACCGCCAACGCTGCCTGCGGGCAGCCACCATGTCCCCCCATCCCCCCTCAGCTTCTGGGGGCACATGTCGTTCATGATCTGAAATCAGTCAGAAGGCAGGGTACATATATTTATAGACTAACTAAATAAGCTGAGAGAGAGAGAGAGAAAGAAAGAGAGAAGGTAACCATCAATCTTCTGGATCATGACGTACACATAAAAGGTCTAGTCAGATGCTTGATGAATCTGTTTGTGGCTAACAAGCCCAATTCGAGAGCAACACAGCTCATTACAAGTTTCACAGATCCATATGTTGCCTAATAAGATGGAGTTCAAATTTAAAGCATACTGCTTTCTTCTTTCTTGCTTTGCTTCCATCCTCCAGATCAAAGCCGCTTCATGTTGAGCTGCACCTAGTGCCAGATGTTCCCTTCAAATAAGACAGGATTCTGCTACTCCCAGCTTTCTGTTGACGTTGAATGACTTCATATCATTTTGCACACATCATGGTACTGCCATAGAGTGCGACCCTGCTTTCTAGATCCACCTTGAATCTCACTATACAAAATACTGTCGGAGATACCGTGTCTTCTTCCATT
>NW_017729031.1:78616723-78617244 GCF_001723915.1 Gavialis gangeticus
TTAAGATCCACCTTGAATCTCACTATACAAAATACTGTCGGAGATACCGTGTCTTCTTCCATTCTCCTGACGTGGCCAATCCATCACAACCTCCTCTTCTTGATAGTGGTTTCTAAGTATGTGAGTCCTGCACGCTCAATCATCATGGTGCCCTGTGACCAGTGGGGTCCCCCCCAAGGCTCTGTTCTTGGACCCATATTGTTCAACATCTTCATTAATGATGTGGACACTGGAGTCAGAAGCGGACTAGCCAAGTTTGCCGATGACACCAAACTTTGGGGCAAAGCATCCACACCTGAAGACAGGCGGCTGATCCAGGCTGACCTGGACAGGCTCAGCAAATGGGCAGATGAGAACCTGATGGTGTTTAACACTGAAAAATACAAGGTTCTCCACCTTGGGAGGAAAAACCTGCAGCATCCTTATAGGCTTGGCAGTGCTATGCTGGCTAGCACTACGGACGAAAGAGACTTGGGGGTCATCATTGACCACAAGATGAACATGAGCCTGCAATGTGATGC
>NW_017729031.1:78622244-78625967 GCF_001723915.1 Gavialis gangeticus
GGTCAGGAAAACAGACCTTACGACAACAGGCTGAGAGCCATGGGGCTCTTTAGCCTGGAAAAGCGCAGGCTCAGTGGTGATCTGATGGCCACCTATAAGTTTATCAGGGGTGACCACCAGTATCTGGGGGAAAGTTTGTTCACCAGAGCACCCCAAGGGATGACAAGGTTGAACGGTTACAAACTACTGCAAGACCATTTCAGGCTGGACATAAGGAACAATTTCTTTAGTGTCCGAGCCCCCAAGGTCTGGAAGAGCCTGCTATCAGAGGTGGTTCAAGCACCTACATGGAACACCTTCAAGAGAAAATTGGATGCTTATCTTGCTGGGATCCTATGACCCCAGCTGACTTCCTGCTCTTTTTGGCGGGGGGCTGGACTCAATGATCTTCCAAGGTCCCTTCCAGCCCTAATGTCTATGAAATCTATGAAATCTCTGTGTTTGGTATTCAGTCTTCCCATTTTATTTTCAGAATCTTATGCAGATATCTCATATGGAAGCTGTTCAGTCTCTTGATATGCCTAGTATACATAGACCATGTTTCTGAACCATAAAGAAGGAATGATAGCACACAAGTCTCATAGATTCATATCTTCACCTTAGCTGACAGTTCCTGTTATTCCATGCACGTTTCTGTAATAGCCCAAAGTTTTAGCTACATTTCTGATTCTGTTAGTCGGTTCAGTATGAAGGTAAAGATTTCTGCTGATCATAGAACCCAAGTGGCAAAAACTGTTAACAACACCAACAAATTTGTCCTCCAAAGTGATGTCAGGTATTGGTTATTTCACTCCCCTTGGTAAAGGATCACAGTCTTCTTGAGACTTAATTGCCATCCTGAAGCTCTTTCGTGATTTAAAAAAATCTGACCAAGAGATTTTGCAGGAAAGATTCTCTGTGGGCACCTAGGCCATGCCACCCACAAATAGGATCTCTCTGAGAACCAGTTCTTTCATCTTGGTTTTCGCTCTAAAACTTGCAATGTTAAACAAGCCTCCATGTAGTCTGATTCAAAGATATATGCCATCACTGCTGTCCCGGAATGCATGAAGAAGCAGGAATGAAGAGTAGTTGTTAAAAAGCATAGGAGCCAAAGCACACCCCTGTTTCACCAATATCCATTATTAATGTCAAAGGTGTTTGATTCTTTGTTTTCATACCTTGGTGTAATGAGCGAATGATGTCCAACAATTTGAGGGGCACAAATGAAGGTCTTTGTCAGATTTATGAAGGCTATATACTGTGGTATTCATTTTTCTCTACACTTCTCTTGCAGTTGCTTGACTGACAATATTGTATCAATGATGGAGCATCCTTAGCAAAAACTGCATCAACTTTCAGGACAGATTCTTTGACCTAGAGATGGCAGCCTTGGAAGCATGATACAAGTGGCAGCTCTTCCCATGATGTTCAATAGGGAGCTACCTCTATAGTTGTCACAGTCACTTCTGTCCCCTTTGTTTTTGTACAATTGTATAAACTGAGCATCTTTGAAATTTTGTAGTACCACTTCCTCTTTTCAACAAAGTAATATAACTTCATGAAGCTTTCAAAATAATTTGTCATTGGCACTTTTGTAGATTTCAGTGGGCAAACAGTTGTTGCCAGATGCCTTGTTCCCACGAATCAATTTAATGGCTTTCTGCAAATTTTCTAATGTTGTCTAAATCTATCATAACTTCAAACTGTGGTAATCCTTCAAGCTCTCTGTGTTTAATTTCAGTCTTACTGAAGTATATAATTCTTTAGTGTTCAATCCAATATTCAACTTGTATTTATTTACCAGTAATGACATTTCTCTGTGTGTGTACGTGTGTACACACACTAAGATATTCATGTATCTAGATAGATTTATATATCTGTTAGATAGACAGACAGACAAACAGATATCTTATTTCATTTATAAACATACATATCTACCCTAATAGAAGAACCATAGTAGAATTATTGACTCAGTCCCTGGACATAGAAAAAAAGGTCTGTTACAGTTTCTAATATATCCAGATAAGCACACTAGAATGTGAACACAGGTTGACAGTGTATGGTTAAAAGTATGATGGCAAAGTAATGATCACTTCCTGTTGGTGGTTCCAGAAATTTAGGCTAGGGACAGAAGTTACACATACATAAACCAATTTAATGATCAGAAACTGGTTTAAACTTGTAACAGAACAGAAGCTCAGTGCACATAAACCAGTTTCAAAATGGCTGAAACTGGTTTAAGATAAACCTGGTTGAATGTAGTATCAGACTTAACTGATTTGGGTCAAACTGGTTTATGAAAAGTCTATCCCAGATCCCTTCCTGGTTCAAGTTAAATCAGAGTCCCTCAGTATCCCAGCATGCTTTCTAGCCCTGGGCTGGGCTGTACGGTCTGCTCCAGCAGAGAAGGCCTGTGGGGGGGGAAGAGGCAGGGACTGCTCCCCTAGGCAAACCCCTGCTGGGGTCTGGGGCCAGGGAGGAGGCATTAAATCCACCTTCGCCCAAGTACAGAGCTGCCCTGCTGCTAAACTTATTGAAACTTACTGCTGGCTGCAACTGTGGACTACAAATCCCAGAGGCACCTGGAAGCAGAAAGACCAAGTGATGAGCAAACCTGCAAAGTCTTGCTGCTGTAATTCTGGACTGCAAATCCCAGAGACCTCAGGGGCAGCAGGAAGAAGCGCACACAGAGCCCATGCTGGCTACGTGCCAGAAAGGCATACTCTAGTGCCCCCCTAGCTTCTGGCCTGAGCCACTGCAGGCATGCAGCTGCATTTCCTGAATCAAAAGTAAATGTGTGTCCAATTGTTTCTGAGCTTAGACTAACCTGCAAAGAGTAAATCAGTGTTGATCTAGTGAAGGATCACCTTGAGAGGCTGAACACCTTCAAGTCAACTGGTCCAGACAGATTACACCCTAGGGTACTCAAGGAACTGGCAGGTGTCATAGCCCAACCATTGGCAAAAATATTCGAAAACTTGTGGTGCTCAGGTGAAATACCTGATGACTGGAAGAAGGCCAATGTGGTACCCATCTTCAAGAAACGGCAGAAAGTAGATCCCAGGAATTATAGGTCAATCTGCTTGACCTCAATCCCCAGTAAGATTCTGGAAAAAATTATCAAGGAGACCCTTCTGGGTAAGCTGGCTGAGGGCAGCATCCTGAGGGATAGTCAGCACGAGTTTGTCATGGGTAGGTCTTGCCTGGTCAAGCTCATCTCCTTCTATGACCAAGTGACATATCACCTGAACAAGAGAGAAGAGATTGACATCATATATCTGGACTTTAAAAAAGCCTTTGATTTGGTGTCCCATGACCTCGTCATGGAAAAATGGCTAGCTGTGGCCTCGGCTACACCACAGTCCGATGGCTGGGAAACTGGCTCTGAGATCAGACCCAGAAGGCAGTGGTCGATGCCAGTGAATCATTATGGCGTGCTGTGACCAATAGTGTCCCCCAAGGCTCTGTCCTTGGACCTGTTCTCTTTAACATCTTTATCAATGATGTGGACATTGGTGTCAGAAGTGCACTGGCTAAGTTTGCTGATAACACTAAACTTTGGGGCATAGCATCCACATCTGTAGGCAGGCTAGTGATCCAGGCTGGCCTGGACAAACTTAGTAAGTGGGTGGATACTAAGCTCATGATGTTCAATACCGACAAATGTAAGGTATTACACCTCGGGAGAAAAAACCCGCAGCATACTTATAGGCTCAGCAGTGCTACGCTTGCTAGCACCAC
>NW_017729031.1:78626842-78631245 GCF_001723915.1 Gavialis gangeticus
AGGTCCCTTCCAGCCCTAACATCTATGAATCTATGAATCAATTCAGCCTTGGGCTTTTCGACTGTCTGTACTTAGCCTTAGAGGTGTACTCATATGCATTTGATATAGAATTAGACCCACACTGTCTCTGCATTGGGCTATGAGGCTCCCAGGAGTCCTGGGAGCAGCAGGGATTCCTCCTCAACAAACCCTGGCTGATGAGAGACCGAAGCCTGGAATGGGCTGAAAGGCAGCTTACTTCATCCACAGTAATTTGCAGCATCTCCACCATGATTTAAAAGTACGTTCTCCTTATGTGTGGAGAGGTGTGCTGCTGATAACATCATAAAAAGGTATCCGGGTCTTCAACAAGCCCCAGTGAGTAGCGCGGGAGACATGGCAGCACAGGCTGCAAGGAGCGTCCCAGCAGACCTGGCAGGACCTGTCAAGGATGCCGAGGGAGCACCTACGAGCCAGACTGGGGAGATCCAGGGGGACTTAGAACCCTAAAAACTGCCAGTGGAAGGCCAGAGTGGGACTGGTAGGACCCACCTCAACAACAAGTCCGGAGAACTGGTGCAGGACATGTGAGTCCAATTCCCTGTGCAGCACCACGTTAGGCACCCAGACTGTTTTGAGCTTCAGTTTTCTTTTTGTTTGAAATTTCACACCCTACAAGAGCTAGGCCTACCCAAGAGCAGCCCAGAACAGCCCATGAAGGCCCAGCAGAAGGAGCTGGTAGTCCCAGACGCATCTTAAGGGTACAGCCAGATCAGGGAAGACTCAACTGCTTACTCCAGACTTTGAAGCAGGCAGGGAAGAAGGGCAACCCAAGCCCAGGAGGGGGTGATGGAATAGTCAATTTTGTGTGGCAGTCAAGTACTCCATTGTGACTGCAACTTAATTTGGCTGGCAAGTAAACGGGGTGTAGGGGAGGCAGAGCCCCAAGTCACTCACTATGGCACTGAGCCAGCCTGGGGGTGGAGGGACACCCCATCTTCAAAGGAACCTTCCATTCTTTTTCTTAAACGGTCAGGTGACAGGTGAGCAGGAGGGAGATCCATCCCAGGTAGAGTGGCTCAAAGTGCCTGGTTAGGTTTCCCCAGGCATACGCACATACTGCATACAAACTCATGCTAAAATGTGACTGTAACAATATTTTCATGTGTTTGCTGCTTGATGTTATGCCAGTCAAATCTGCAAAGAAAGCCATTTTATCTAGTTTACACTAATAATGCTGGTGTCCAGCCTTTGCTGTGGCAGTCTGCTAGAGTATCAGTGCCTCATGCTGCTGTGACAGTAGGGTGCTTTCACTGCTGGAGAAAGAGAACACATTGTCCTTTTGGAATATTACTGCTGAAGCATGCAAAAGGATTTCTCTAGGGAAGCAGCTCAGTGTCATACAGGGGGAGAGATAATACAATAAACCTAAGTGAAGCTGAAAGAGGGGACCACAAATACGTAGAATAAGGATAAACTGAGACAGCTGATGAATACCCTGTGTCTGTCTGATTCTACTCTAATGATATTAGTGTAAAATTTGGAGTACTATCACAAATGTCAAAGTGAGAAAAGAAATTAGGCCTGATGATACCACAGAAGAACCACCTTGCAGACTACTGGAATATGAACTCCATCAAGGATCAAACAAATCCTAGAGTACTCTGAGAGGCCCTTATTCATATTAGTTTACACTTCCCTAAACAATGAACAAAGGTGATATGAATTACATACCAGGCTTAGAATTGACTTCAGACTGACAAGTTTCAATCTACCTCTTTAGAAACTTCATCCTTCCATAGCAGCAACAGTTGCCATATAGGTGCATTCTTAATTAAATAAGAAACAGACATGAAATGAACAAGTTTTCTTATGTTGTTTAAAGACAACAGTGATTTCTCTAGCATTTAAGTGGTAGGTTACCTTACAGACATCAACTCTTTTAAGGTTCTTTTTTGTTGCTAATAGATTTAGCCATTTTGTGAAATGCTCCTACAGCCACAATGAGAATGAGACATTTCACACTGCATGTGGAAACTTCTCTTCAGGAGATTCTTACGCTTCACAGCTCCTGTCATACCAACCAACACCATCACCAGTAGAAGTTCAATGCAACTGAACTGGAGAAGAGAACCAAACAAAGGAATTACATTTATACCACACAAAGCAAATACATGTTAATGCCATAAAAATACCTTATTCTGTCAGAAAACCTTTTAATTTGCTTAAGAAGCATTCTCAGTGCTAGCCCCAGATAATCCTTCTCTGAATTCTGGTAGAAGCAGATGCAATATGGTCCCAAGTAATGGGTGCATCTACATGTGCAATTAACATGCAGAAATAAACTCTGGCACATTTAGCACCAGATTCACTGCTCCTGGACACAGCATCTACATGTGCGCCCGGGATTGCAGCACTTTGTGCCAGGGTGGAACAGCTCTAGGCTGGCAGGGCAGTAGAGGGGCTGTCTGGGGTACGAGGGTGCTACAGTGCATGGTTAAGTGACAGGCAGCCACACACTTTAGCACCCTCATTCCCTAGCTGGCCATTGACACCATCTACATGTATGTTTCAGCAGAATAAATTACTCCACCATAGGACAATTGTATACTATGCCCTAATACCAGCACACATGTAGACTGTGTTGATTTACTGAGGAACTAATTAGTCAACTCTGCAGCATAGCACATCTGTAGATGCACCCACAGTAGCGTACTTAGCCAGGATGTCCTCTAGGTATTGCAGTTATTTTCAAATTATGTTGCACAGAACCTTGGGGGTCCACAAAATTATTGTGGGTAATGGCAGAGTATTGCCATTGCCAGGCCAGGTCACCTGGCTCCATGTCAGCTCTTTACAATAGGGGTAGGTGTTCCGCAGGAGAAGTGATATAAAAGGGTTCTGTGAATTCAGGAAATGTGCAAACCACTGAAATACTGAATCATATTCTATCATATAACCCCCAATTCAGTACATCTATTATAGTAGATGATAAAATGTGATTCACTACCTGAAAAAATTGCCACAGCTATAAAGAACATAGACTGAGATTGACATCCTAGTTTAAGAATTTCATTCAAAATTATTAAAATGTTGGGGGCACACCTGGAACATGATTAAAGGATGCGGTACTTTCCTTTCTTTCAGTCTGAAAAGAAAGAGAGCTCTTCTCTGATGACTGTACTGTAGAACTGTGGACAGAATCGGTGACAATTTTACTTCTTGCTCAGAGTTGTCACCATAATCATAACCAACAAGCTCACATGGATGGGAGAACCTCTAGGAAATCATGAGTTTAAGCTCATTCCCCTCTCCATTAAATTGCAAAATAAAAGGAAAGGGCACATGGTATAATGTCTGCAACATGCCTTTTACAGTTCATAACCTATATGATGGATGTTAAAATGGAGGAAGAACTCCTTCTCCTTACTGCAGAGACTTTCATTTGTGTTCAAATGCAGCTTCTATTGGCCAGACAAAATACTTGTTTCCTTGTGAACAGTGTATTTTTGTATTTACTTTATTTACTTCTTATAAATGTTGTTCTGACTGTAGTATATACCAGTAGTTGTCATTTGTATAGAAATAGCAAAACATATTACATCATTATTCTGTGATGCAATTCAATGACCCCAGGAAAGGGTCAATAGGGGGCTCACTGCCTTTATTATAACAACTTTCACAGCTGTTCATAATGGAACACAATGTAACAAAGGAACCTCAGAGAATGAAGAAGTTAAAAAACAAATTTACTCCCCATGATCCCCTTCAATATAATAAAGATTTTTTTGAGAAAAAAATCACAAGCCCTTGTTCAGATTCCAGAATTTTGTTTGTTGTATTACTTACCGTGTCCCATACCTCACAGATGGCATCCAAAATTATAGTTGCTCCAGCCAGAAGCCAGGCCAAACTCTGCCTCTTGCTGGGCTTCTCACACTCATCCTGCCCCCTCTGCCAGGGCCTCATTCACTTTGCCCCCTCTCACAGGGCCCCTTTCATGCTGCCCTTCCCTGGGCCTCTCCCAGCCTGGCTTGCTCCTCTTGAGTGGCCCCTTCAGGCCATCAGGCTTGCCTGCTTCCACTGTGGGTGTTCCCCCCACAGCCCTTCAGGTGCCTTTCACAGCCTACTCTAGGAATGACAGTTCTTGTGCCTAACATTAGGCTGACTTTAGCCTCTATTCCTTCACCAGGCACTAGGCTCTTTCTGCCCCCATTTTTGGAGTCATTCTCTACCTCCTCACTGGGACTAACTCTATGACCCCTTCCCTCGATTTGCCTGGCCCCACTGTCTGTTCTATAACCACTCCACTGGGTAGTGGGGCTGAGTTTATAAGGCACCCTTACCTGCCTTTCATTGCAGAGACAACTAGCCTGGCATTTCTGGGGAGCTGCCCCGCCACAGGCAGCCCCACCAGGCCATCC
>NW_017729031.1:78631336-78644589 GCF_001723915.1 Gavialis gangeticus
CCACCAGGCCATCCTTCCCCAGCAGGATGCAGTTTCAAGTCATACCCAGGACCAGAAGCCTTCTGCTATCCCCATAGCTCCTGCCCTTATCTCCAAGGTGTTCCTGAGCAGCCACTCCACCAGATGTTGTTCTGCCGGCTGCCAGCACCAGGCTGCTGGCTCAGCCATGACAGCTGATCTAAAATGAAGTCTGCTTGGCTCTCCCTTCCAATCACATGGCCCTTACTGGGCTATGTGCCCACCTCATCAGGGCTGGCCTGCACCTGCCGGCTGCCCTGCTGTCACTCAAAGCCCTTAAAGTGACACACACCAAAGGTGCTCTGTCACAAACATGTGCTTCAAGTTAAGGAGTAATGACAGACACAAACACTGGAAAATATCTGTGAAAAATATCCTGAATAAAATGTCCTCAGTAGAACAGAGATGATTATAAATATAGAAAAAAACACACTAGAACAGAGTATTAGGTTAATCACCCCTTTTAAAAAATTCACAAAGATAAAAGAGGAACAAATACCATTTACCTTCTACAAAACAACACTTCCTAAAGAAGTGTGCAATACAAAATTCAAGAAATAAGGACTAAATAAGGCCAAGCCTTGATATTACTTGAGAAAGCTCAGCAACTAACAATATTGAGCCCTAAGTCATCAACCAAGAATTCATTATAGATACTTTGGGCTATCTCAATTTCACCATTTGGGCCAAGAGGACATGTTTTGACAGTTCAAAGTGGGCCACTGCAAGGAGCACATCTTCTGAGCTATAGCTGCCCAGATGAAAGAGGGAGGGCACCCCACCCGGTTCTGGCAGGCACATAGCCTTGGGGCTGCAGGTCCAAGGGGGGCAAATGCTGCCACAGGTGGTGGCAGGTCACAGCCAGGCAGCAGCCCCCACTGCCAGACTGGTGCAATGGGTAGAGCAGGAGCAGGCAATTATTTTGGGCAGAGGGCCGCTTACTGAGTTTTGGCAAGCTGTTGAGGGCCGCATGGGTAGCCCCACCCCTTGACAGGTGCCCCACCCCCTGGTCACCATCTTGGGCCCAGAAGTTCCACCCCTAACCTCTGAACTTTGCCACCAGAAGGCCTTCCATTTGCCCCTGGAAGTACTCCTTCAGGGAAGAGGGTTTGCTATCTTAGAACCAGAAAAAACAAAAACAAATTATGTACTAAAAATCAAATACCCATAATAATATATTTTAATTCAATTTTTAAAAACATTTTTGTCCTGATTCATGGGTGTTTGTTCTGTACATATAGAAGTGATTTTATAATAGCTGAAAATACGGTCTTACTCTTGTATAGTGTGTGGGGTGGAGGTGCATGGTATTTGTGGGATGTGTGATTGTGTGTGGAAGACGGTGTGGCTGTGGGGTTTGTGGGAAGCGTTTGAGGGTATATGGGGTGTGCATGGGGCAGGCCAGAAGCTTCCCCAGGCTTCTCACAGCTGCAGGAGCTTCCAGAGCAGAAAAGCAGCCGCAGCCCTGCTCTGGCTCCTGGGACAGACTCCCTGCCCATCCCAGGGGTGGGAGGCAAACTGTCAGTGGGTCCGAACCTTCCCCTCAAGGCAGCAGCGCATTCCAAGGCCAACCATGGGGGACAGCTGAGCCACTGCCACCCCAAGCCTCAGACACGCTATGTAAGTTCCCCGCTGGCCCATGCCACCCTCAGTGGCTCCAGGCACCCCCTGCATTGCCCTCTGGGCCTGACAGACTCTTCCCTGGTGGCCCCTGGCCCCCCGGCAGCAGCAGGAGCCACCGGACTGCAAACGTGGCTGCGGGCCCAATGCAAGTCTCCACGGCTGCCTGGCCCCAGGCCAGGCTGCCAGGGAGGTGGGCACCCACCCAGGCAGCCCAAGGCCCAATCCTTTCAGCCAGATGGTGAGCATGGGGCACGTGGGGTCAGGAGTGGGGGCACTGGTCCCTGCCTGTACCATGAGGTGCTGGCCCCAGGTTCTAGCTCAGGGGTGGGCAATTATTTCAGGCGGAGGGCCACTTACTGAGTTTTGGCAAGCCATCAAAGTCCGCATGACAGGCAGCCACGGGCAGATAACTATCAATTTTCTAAATTTTTTAGGGGCCCCGTGGGCTGGATAGAATGGCCTGGCATGCCAGATCTGGCTTGCGGGCCGCATTTTGCCCACCCCTGCTGTAGCTCCCCTTGGATGCAGATCCAAAAGGAGCTGTGCAGGGTTATTTTGCCCCAAGTGGCACAACTTGCCCCACACCAAAGTGCATGTCCAGCCACATGCACTGAGGCAAAAATCCCTGGCACAATTTGTGCCACTCCTATTTGAGCTGCTGCAAGTGCACATGCCTGCATGTGTGGACATGCCCTCAAGGCACCGTCAGAGAGTCAAATCCTTCTTGTCTTAATGAGTAAGTCACATTTACTAAAATGGGATGTTTTCTATCACTAAGGCCAACATTATTTTTCCCAATCATATTTATGCTTAAGAGTGAGATAAAAAAAATGAGTAAGAACTTCAGAATTAATTCAATAAAACTTTTGCCCAAGTAAAGACTTGAAGAAAAAGTAAACTGAGCAAAGATGTCAAGGTTTAGAACCCAAATAATTGTTTTACTGTGTGGAAAACATAAGCTACTAATGAAAATACAGTAGTGACATACTATTAAATCTCTGTTTTATAATTATTAGGCCATTCCAAATATATTCATCACATTTACACAGGTATAAATATTAAATTGGGCTGGATCATATTTGTATTTTCAGATTCTGTGAATGTGAGCAAAAAAAGTGATGCACTGTGAAAACCATGCAACAATCTGACAATAATAAGGTTGACCAAACACTGAACTTTCTGCATTTAATTGAAAAGGCCTGTTTTAAAACTATGCCTGAAATTATATGGTTAGACTTACCCAACTCTGCTTTTTAAAACAGATGGTAGGATATTTCTGAATTTATTGAGTGCATCTATTCAGTTTCAGTGAAAAAAAATAGAAACAGAGCTTAGAAGTCTCTAATCCAGGAAGCTTAATTCCTTGGCAGCAGCCATTTCAATGTGGTAGTGGATTTCACTGTCAAAAATATCCAGCACAAAAGAATTAATCTTTTATAGTTGTTTTTGGTATCTGAAATGATATGCTGTATGATATTAGTCCACCTTTTTTTTTCCATTTTGTCTTCAATAACTTTAACCTCATCATTGCATTTATATTTTCAGAAACTTCTGGAATCCAGCTCCTTCTGCCAAACCAAAATCATAAATGTTTTCAGGAATTCAACTCCCACTTACTTCTATTTTCATTAGACTCTTCAAGGAGGACCGTAGTTGTCCTCCCTCCTCTTATGATGAATCTCCTCTTGCATGAAGGCTCAGATAAATCCCTGTTGTCAGGCAGGGAACTGTAAAAATTATTTACAAATATCTTCTACTGTAAATTCACTAGCCAGTCTAACCATTAAGCTAAATTTTAATAA
The DNA here is from genome assembly GCF_001723915.1 of Gavialis gangeticus. Taxonomy (NCBI): domain Eukaryota; kingdom Metazoa; phylum Chordata; order Crocodylia; family Gavialidae; genus Gavialis; species Gavialis gangeticus. The sequence continues at coordinate 78,634,780 of NW_017729031.1, forward strand.
TCTGGGTATTCATATAGTTCACAAAATGATGTTTGGGCGCTGCAAATAACCATGGTTCTGTTTGCATAACGATTCCTAGTGCGCTCTAGTAAACTTTTTGATCACAGAAGGTAATATTTCTCGACTTGACATTCTAATGCAAAATTTATCATCATTGACACAGCTCAACTGCCACCTGATTACTGATCTAAAGTTAACTATTATTGCCATTACATTTATTGCACAGTTCAGTAATGAGTACAGAATAAGAGTAAAATTAGAGCTGGAAAGGTCTTCAGGAGGTTCAACCCCCTGTTAAAAGCATATTTGTCTAACCTGGTCTTAAATGCTTTCACTGCTGGGAGAATTCACAGCCTCCCTACATAATATGCCTACTATCCAAGCACTTTTACAGGAAAAAAACACAAGCCTTGCTATACTACAGTAGGTAATACTTTCTATAATACAATGGGTAATTGTGAAGGGGCAGGAGACTGCCAACATGGCTTTTCCCCACTCTCCCCTTCTCTCACAGCAGGGAGAGAGAGGCTGGCTCCAGTGCGGCAGTTCCGGAGCAGCCTGAGAGTAAGGATCGTGGGGAGAAAGGGCCGGGGCCTGGGGAGCAAATGGGCTGGAAGAGGAGTGACGGAAGGCACACTAGGAGGAGAAGGCTTGAGAAGTGGTGGGGAAATACTGCAAAGAAAAGAGAGCCGAGGCAGAGCGCCTCAGCACAGCTCACCGGGAAGGCGGAGCTGAGGCAGGATGCCAGCTTGGCAAAGGGCTGGCAGTGAGCCAGGGAGCAGCCAGTTGGAGTGGCTACGAAGAGTGGAGGAGCTGGTGGAGGCAAGGCAGAGCTGGGAAGCCACATGTGGCTCACTCAGGGAGCAGAACCAGTTGTACACCCCGGTGAAGAGTGGCCAGGAAGCCACACGTGGCTCGCCAGAGAAGCTGAGCCAGCTGTGCGCCCCAGTAAAGGATGGCTGGGATGTCGCACACAGCTCACCCAGAAAGTGGAGCCAGCTGTGTGCCCCAGTGATGAACTGAACAGAGAAGGGCCCAGAATCCCTACAGGACAGCCAGCATTAGAGCCCTGAGATACCTGGTGGGGAAGAGTGGGGATGAGAGCCAGGAGTCGACGCAAGGCCTGGCAGGGAAGTCCCAACTGGCCCTGAGGCTAGTCAGAGCCTGAAAGGAATTTGTCCAGGCAAGAGTAGTCCCCAGGAGGTTTGAGGCCCTAGGGACAAGGTGGGACACAAAGTCCCAAAGAACATCAAGGCTGGGAGCAGTAGCTGACTGGGCGGGTACCCAGAGAGTACCCTATTGGGACAGAGGGGCACAGCGAGGTGCTGAGGAGACCCTCCACTCAATGTGTGGCAAGAACCAGTAGCCACAAGAGTTTACCAGCAGAGGCTAGTCCATTGAACTTTATGTTAGTTTCCTAAGTTATTGCTGAAAGAACTGCATCATGCAAAGCCATAATGAGGTTAGTCTCAGGGACATTAGTCTGTGCCAAAGAACAGCTGAGGACAAGCTGACGACTGGGGAGCAACACATACCAATAACAGACAGTGCGGGTGAGAACATATTATCCCAGCAGAGAGAGTTCCAAGGCAACGATGCCAATTCCAGTCCCGGATGTGGTAAGAGTGGGGTAGAGGGGAGACTGGAGTGCCACAAAGAATCCAAATGATTGAAATCCCACAGGATACCTGCAGAGACTGTCTCCCAGGAAGAACATCAAGACATGGCAGGAGAGAGGGAACAACCACCTAGTCACACAGGTAACGCTTGTCTTAAGATCGCACCCTGACATCACAAGGGGGTAAACCAATAGGCAAGAGAGGCCCAAAGCCCTATAATACAGGGGCAGGCAATTACTTTGGGCAGAGGGCTGCTTACCGAGTTTTGGCAAGCTGTTGAGGGCCACATGGGTAGACCCACTGCTTGACAAATGCCACACCCCCTGGTCGCCATCTTGGCACCAAAAGTCCCACCCCTAACTTCTGACCTTTGCCACTGGAAGACCTTCCCCCTGCCCGTGCAAGAACTGCTTCAGGGAAGAGGGTTTGCTATCTTAGAACAGGAAAAAAAAAGTATATACTAAAAATCAAATGCCTATATTTTAATTCAATTTAAAAAAAATATTTTTGTCCTGATTTGTGTGTGTTTGTATTGTATATGTAGAAGTGATTGTATAATAGCTCAAAATGCAGTCTTACTCTTGTACAGTATATGGGGTGTGCAGGGATTTGGGGGAGTATGGGTGGGTGGGTGTAGGGTTTGTGGGATGTGTGATTCTGTGTGGAAGAGGGTGTGGCTGTGGGGTTTGTAAAAAGGGCTTGAGGTTATATGGGGTGTGCACAGGGCCGGCCAGGAGCTTTCCCAACCTTCTTACAACCACAGGAGCATCCGGAGCAGAAAAGTGCTCCAGCTTCTGGTGCAGCCTCCCCACCAGTCCTAGGGCTGCGGGGCAAGCTGCTGGTGGGCCACCAGGCCCCAGTGGGGTGAGAGGAACCAGGCCTTCCCCCCAAGGCAGTGACACCCACTGGGGCTGCCCATGGGGGGGGGGGACAGCTGGGCTGTTGCTGCCCCAGGCCTCAGGTGCACCATGTAAATTCCACACTGCCTCCCCACGCTTCCTGCGCCCCAGGCCATATCCCCACTCGCCCATGCCACTCCCAGCAGTTCTGGGCGCCCCTGCACTGCCCCCAGGCCTGACACGCCCTTCCCTCGTGGCCCCCAGCCTCCTTGTGGTGGCAGAAACTGCTGGAGCACAAATGTGGCCATGAGCCTGATGCCCCAGGCCAGGCTGCCAGGGAGGTGGGCACCTGATCCTTTCACCCAGACAGGTAAGAGTGGGGTGCATGGGGTCATGAGTGCGCACGCTGGTCCTTGCCTGTACTGCAGGGATGAGGTAGGGGGGCTGGGAGTGAGCAAGCACATGGAAGCCAGTGACAACCCAGCAGTGCCCCGGGCCCAGTGCCAGCGGGGCCCAGAGCAGGGCAGCAGAAGCCTGGGCATGACTGGCTGGGCTCTATGGAGCTGGGTTGGGTTGCGCCAGCAGGGAGAGAGGGGAGCCGCCCCACTCTGGGCCCCACCAGTGCTGTCCATGGAACACAAGCACTGGCTCCCACACACCTGCTCACTCCTAGGCCCCTGCCCCAGCCCTGCAGTCAGGCAAAGCCCAGCACACACAGCCCTGAGCCTGCACGCCCCACACTTGCCCATCTGGGTGAAACGATCACGGCTATTACTGGCTCCCGCTTGCTCCTGGCTGCTTGGCCAGACCCAGTTCTCCCATCTCCCTGATCCCCCTCATTCTTACCTGAATTTCCCACTCCAGCACAGGCATGAGCAGCACCACGGTCCCAGGCCAGACACCCCTGTTAGGCAGGGGCTTCTGGCTGGGGGGCCAGGCCGGGGGACCCTGCTGTTCCAGGGGGTCTGTCGTGGCTTCCCCTGGGTCCTACTGCCTCTGGCTCCTGCCATTTTTTACAGGAACCAGGGGCAGATAAATACTAATTTTTAAAAAACTTTTAGAGGCCCTGTGGGCCAGATGGCATGGAAGGCCAGATCCAGCCTACGGGCCATATTTTGCCCACCCCTGCTATAATACCTACCAGCAACAATAATGTTGGAAAGTAGTAGACATTTTTGCATAGGCACGTGCCAAGGTACATCTAGAAATTCAGTGATCTTGCCTGATGTTACCAGCAAGTCAGTGGCAAAACTCAAGATAGCACCCAGGAATTGCAGGATCAGATTCTCAGCTACTATGCACTGGCCTGCAACAGTTTATATTAGAAGAGCATCTGGCCACTTCTGTTCTAGACCATGGGTTGGCAACCTTTAAGGAGCAGCTGGCCAAAATGAGGCAGATGGGTCTGAAGGCAGACTGTTGCTTGAAAACTGCTTGCCATGTCAAGCCAGCTGTTGCCACTGCTCCAGCCCTCCTTGCTCTCTTCTGAGTACTATTCTCACTTGCACCCCCTTATTGCAGCTGCCATCCCTTATTCCTCACCACCAATTCCCATCTGCACCAACCCTTGCCAGCAACAAATACAACAACAAGGGAAGCAAGATCTGGGGCAGGGAGGGCTAGGGCAGCAGCAGTCAGCACTGCAGAAAAACTGTTCAGGTTCAGAGGAACGGTATTGTGCTGCTCCTACCTGCTACAGAATTGCCACGGACATCCTGGGTATGTGCATGTGTTTACAGTACCCGATCTATGATCACATGATTGTAGATGGGGTCCAGCGTGTACACACATTCGCTGGTGCTGGGAGCCATGCCAGGAACCCAATCTAAATCAGTTGGGGGTGGGGGCAGCATTGTCTTTTTGGGGCTAAGAGGGTTTTGGGGGGGGGGCTAAAAATAGCCCAGTCAGGGGGCAAGGGGGTTAGCACAGCTCCCAGGCTAGAGGAAGCCGCTGGGTTTTCTCAGCCCCAGGGCAGCACTCTGAATGTGTACAGACACTTATTAGAATGGGTTAACCTGTTCCCAATTTAACTTTTAGTTTACCTCCTCAGGTGAACTAATACAGATCAGGCTGGCCATTTTCTGCCAGATCTAATCTCCCTAAATGTCTGCATAAAATGGCATTTAGACCAACCTAGCGCTAGTTAGGTTGAGATAAGTATACCGTCTGTACATGCCCCCTGGCTCTACAGGCTGAATGAAATTGCTTGGCAGGTCACATGTAGCCCACTGGCTATAGGTTACCAAACCCTGTTCCAGACTATTAAGCTGCACTCTTTTTGCTGTATCATTTTCAAGCTCTTTCAAACTTTTTTTTGTTTTTCTTTGGGGGTGGGGGGGAGTGAATAATGTTATTCCAAACTTATTCTGACACCATAAAGATTTTGTTCAATGCATGACTATGCTTTTTGATCTGTGCAGCTGAATGTAAGAAGATAAAGATAAAATAATACTGTTGCCATAGTGCAGACTTATGATGACTTCCTACATATTCCATTACTCACAGATAACCTTTCTTGGTAAGGTCCTGCTTAAAAAGAAATCCTAATTCCATGTGCCGGGTCACCCACATAATAATATTCTTTCAAGAAACTTTAAATCAAAAGCAGCTATCTTTTGTTAACAACAAACGGGGGGAAAAACCCCCACAGTTATGGACCTTATGTAGAAATTACTAGGTGAAATGTTATTGTCTTTATTATGCAAGAGTGATGACTAGATGGCCACAGTCTTTCCTTCTGATCATAAAAACTGTAAGAAAAAAAATTTCAGGGTACAATGCAAAAGGCACAAAGGAGTGAGTGCATATCTTATTTAGATTTACTTAGGAACTCAACAAACAGGGCTTTTTAGTCCTGTTAATACCTTATTGAAATATCCTGAATGAAAAATCAACTGCCACTGAAGTCGATGAGAAGTTTTTGTGTTCAAGGAGGCTAGAATTTTCCCCTGTATTTTGTATACTTTGATAACATTGACTGCAAGTAAGATTTTATGATTACATTTCTCAGATTATGATTGGCCTACTGGAAGGTATTTCTGCCTTGTAATATTGTCTTTATATGGTCTGATATTGCCTTACTGAATGTGATTATGCATTCTTTTCATAATCTCATGAATCCCATTTCGGGTATGCAACACACAGGCAAAGAGGATAAGAGACCCAGCTTGCCAGCATAAATGTCACGATGCTATAATTCACTTTGATTTGTAAATCTCTCCCAGTGACCAGTATCTAGGCAAAATATGTTATTGTTTCTCCTTGCAGAGATTCTGTTTTCCTACATCATTTCAGTACCTCCAGGAAATTCCCCAATTCATATCTGAACATCTAAGGTTTTAGCATTAAAGCAGCTGCAAGAAGGCACTTGACATCCTGTTTTCCCTCTGAAACAAATATTAGATTTCAAAAGAGGCAATAAATATGAACATCAAACCCTATTAACAAAATAGTGACAAGCTAGATCACCACTTAGCATCATGTCTTACTAGGGTATTTTAATACAAAAACCCAGTTGGCTTAATCTAGAGTTCAGTTCTCAGAACAATAATTCTGGATACTCAAAAAATACAGGGATAAGAATGTGACCCCCAGGACCCCTTACAGCAAGCCTCCTACACGAGTCTTGCATGCCACTTGTGAAAACAGTACTCTCCAATTCCCTCACAAGGGTTTTACCAGTTCCTCACATGCATATAACAGTAAAAAGACTGGCAACATGCAAGACACTGCATGCTATTCAATACTCATGTCTTGGGGTCCTAAAACCTAACTTGGTATCCTAAATGGAAGGAATGGGGTTTACTTTAAATAAGAGCTCAGGGTTATTCCGTTCAACTGATCGTGCACAACACAATCCCCTGCACATCAATTGGAATATATACATATACATATGTTGCATGTCTGTGCTCATTTCCAAAGATTCAGGAAGAGACACTACAGCATCTACATACCGCCATGACAGGATACAAGGGCTATTAAAGCTTCTTAGTTGGTTGGGTACAGTGTCAAACACAAGCACGGTTTTAGACAGCTTTAGACTGCTTTATCCTAGTCTTCTTGCAAGCTCCAAAGCAGGTTTGGATTAGAGACAGGGGTGGGAGATGAGCTGAAGGTGAAGTCACAATGCATAATTTGGGAAAATTTGGAGGTGGGTCCACATTGCAGGACTGCTATAAGACTTTGAATATCTTGCTGGACTGCCTAAAGCACACTGCAGGCTCTTTCAGCCTTACAACCAACCCAAAATCCCCACACTGCAAATTTGCCTTCTGACTGCCTTTACCAGCACCATTCTTTTCAAGCTGTACCTGTGTGATGCACCTCCTGGAAGCACAGTACATAACTGCAACCTGAGTCTTCAGGCTCCTAAGAACTAATTTTTCCTCTCAGCAAGTTCATAATCAGAAAAGCCAAATGCAGTATTGACAGATGAGAATTCCTTTCCCAGTATGAAAGGAAACATATCTGGGCATAAAGTGCTTTGCTGCTTTTCTTGAAATATGAAAACTTGTTTTCAAAACTGTTCCCTTGGATCCCTTCCATGATACTATCCCTTCCCTCTCCTTTTCATTCAATACCCTCAGCAATGCCTGTGGAACAGGGACCAGGATAAGGTCTATTTGGTATAGATCACCCAATACTCTCACAAACTGCTTTTGTCACTGAGTACTTTAGCAAAATAAAGACTACACAATAGAACTAAGCTTAGCAAGTATCATTACAAAATAGCAAAGCATGTTTTACTTCAGTCCAAAATTCCTTTATTTTTATTGCTATTGAACATAGGCACTGTTTATGGGTTTTGTTTTGTTTTTTTAAATATTACAGTCTCCACCAATGGTGTTATCACTTAGCAGTGACAATAAGTAGACAGGAAAATGCATCAAAAGTCCTGTGGTATGCTTGAATTGTTAAGGCACAGTAGGAGACTACATTTCCATTGCTAGAGGAAAATTAATGCACTATTTTAAATAAACACATGAAGTGAAAAATGTTTCTCACTTACAGATACAACTTCTGAGCAGGAAAAATGATCCATTTAGTCTGACATAAAGAACTCAGAAAAGAGAATCTGACAGCATTTGAGGCAATTATTTTAATTTCATGAAATAACCAGCCACAAAAATATTGGAAAGCATTCTACTTATGTCTTTTTATATAGAATTTTTTGCAGCAACCTCTGTCACAACCATAACAAAATGATCAAGTGATTAATATTAAAATTAAATGCAATTAGAGCCATTCACCAAAGGGGGCTCAAAACATTTAGGAATACAATGCATTTTGCTGCTGCTAGGTTTAGTATAAATCAGGGGTTGTCAGCCAGGGGTACACATACCCCCAGGGGTACTTTGATAAGTCCTAGTGGGTACGTGCTGGCAGGTAGGTGGGGACAAAGAGTGCCCAGGGGTGTCTCATCGTGTTCCTATACTCTCATACTGTGGCCTGAGTCACCTCAGGAGAAGGTGGAGAAGCTTGAGAGAGTCCAGCAAAAAGCCACGCGTATGATCAGGGGTCAGGAAAACAGACATTACAACAACAGGCTGAGAGCCACGGGGCTCTTTAGCCTGGAAAAGCGCAGGCTCAGTGGTGATCTGTTGGCCACCTATAAGTTTATCGGGGTGACCACCAGTATCTGGGGGAACATTTGTTCACCAGAGCACCCCAAGGGATGACGACGTCGAACGGTTCTAAACTACTGCAAGATCATTTCAAGCTGGACATAAGGAACAATTTCTTTACTGTCCAAGCCCCCAAGGTCTGGAATAGCCTGCCAATGGAGGTGGTTGAAGCACCTACATTGAACACCTTCAAGAGAAAATTGGATGCTTATCTTGCTGGGGTCCTATGACCCATGCTGACTTCCTGCCCTTTGGGCAGGGGGCTGGACTTGATGATCTTCCAAGGTCCCTTCCAGCCCTAATGTCTATGAAATCTATGAACCTTGTGCAGCCACTGGTGAGGCTTGATCAGAAACAAAATGTGATTCTCCCCTGTGCTTCCCCAGCCCGTCCTGGCCACATTGTCCCAGGGCAGTGTCGCAGCATGGCATACTTAGCTCTGTTATCCAGGGGAGAGGAGGGAAAGGGGAGGGGAGGGACATGCCAGGTATTGGCCGCATGCAGCACACTGTGGTGCCTCCTCGCCCCCCACCCCAGGCCAGGCTGCTCTCCAGATTAGCAGAGCTCTCCAGATTAGCAGAGCTGTGAGGCTCTGAATGGTAGGGGAAGTGTGTTTTGTGCCTGTCCCCGGAGGCACATGATTGGCTGGGTGCAAGGCCAGTCAGCATCTGGCAGAGCTGCACATGCGACTGGCCACGTAAAAGTGGTGTGGTGGTGGCGAGGGCAATGGCAATGACAAATGTCTGTGCAGGTGCCTGAAAATAGCTGTAAATTGAATTCTTGCCTGATTAATCTGCCCCTGGACCTGCTAGCCCAGAGTGCCTTTGTCAGTGCAATCATTTTCCCTGCTGGGCAGTGGGTCTCTGGCAGCCCCCCTGCCCCCAGCCACTCTCTTGACAGCCACACAATGAGAGCTGCCTGGCTTCCATTATCCCAGGACCCAGCCTGGTCCAGGCCCCATTCATCCCTGCCGCTGCCCCACTCCCTTCTGTACTGTGGGGGTCTCCATCTGCCCCCCACCACACAGCCCCTTCCCTTTCCCCTGCCCCCCCCACTCCCCACCACACTTACCTGCTGGAGGGGGGTTGTGCGTCTGTGTGTCTGCATGTCTCTGTGTGTCTGCATCTGCATATGTATCTCTGTGTACGTGACGTTCTGTGTCTGCATCTGTGTGTATGTCTGTCCCCTGCCCATGTGGCAGCATGCACATGGCGTTGCACGGCTCTTGTGGCAGCAACAGTGGGATGCAGAATCCTGCCTGCAGCAGCAGCAGCTGCCTCCACCACACACACAAATCTGGAGGGCATGTGCCCCCCTGGCCTCCACTGGGGTGCGTGCAGTGGCGAGAGCTACTCCCTGTGACCCCCAGACAAGCCACTCTCATGGCTCCATCCCAGCTGTGCAGTGCCTGCCACTGCCACAGCCCCACTCCCTCCCTCACTCCCCCTTCCCCTTAAAAGCAAGAAGAAATATAAAGGAGTACATGAGCTGAACCTTTGAGGCAGAAGGGGTACACTTGTTAAAAAAGGTTGAAAACCCCTCACCTAAAGTAATACAAGCCATATTTAGGCACCTAATAGACTCTCAGTTACTCTCAGAATAGGCTACAATCAGACCTAGACAGGTTACAGGTGTGGGTGGATGTGAATAGGATGGGATTCAACACTGACAAGTGCAAGGTGATACACCTGGGGAGGAAGAACCAGCACCATACCTACAGGCTGGGGA
>NW_017729031.1:78649589-78655234 GCF_001723915.1 Gavialis gangeticus
GAGGGGGAATCTAGTGGCCTGTTACAAACTAGTCAGAGGGGATCAGGAGGCATTGGGGGAGTCCCTGTTCCCCCAAGCACTACCAGGAGTGACTAGGAATAACGGTCACAAGCTGACAGAGGGTAGATTTAGGCTAGATATCAGGAGGCGCTACTTCACTGTCAGGGCAGCTAGGATCTGGAACCAACTTCCAAGAGAAGTGGTGCTGGCTCCTACCCTGGGGGTCTTTAAGAGGAAGCTAGATGTACACCTTGCTGGGGTCGTTTGACCCCAGTACTCTTTTCTGCCATGGCAGGGGGTCAGACTCGATGAGCTGCTCAGGTCCCTTCCGACCCTACTAACTATGAGACTATGAGTCATTTAATTTGCCACACCCTGATACCAGCACATGTACACTCTGTGACACTTTAGTGCAGAGCTAATTAGATAACTACAGTAAAGCAGATATGTAGATATACTTAGTGGAGTCTAGATGAGAAGAGCACAGATAGGATTTTGTTCTATTTTATACAAAACCATAATTAGAAATAATATTCTTCTGCTTTAAATTCAAGGGGGAGAATGCTAATAAATACATTAATACTAATTAAAATGTCTAATATTTATTACTTTGGATAGTGCAGTTTTATAGATTATTAGAAACGGAATTTTTAACCAGCTGGTAAGCAGTTGTAACCATCCTGCCTTTCCATATTGCTAAATTGGAGGAGAGTACTGGTATGGAAAGTACTGAAACTCACTGGATAAACTAATACTTTTGGATATATACTAGTGTTCAAAAAAACCCTAATCTCCTGCAGACAAAAAGAAGACAGAGCTATGTGAAGATGAACCATGAGGTCACTCTTTTGATTACTCTGATCGTCTCTAAAATTACATGATTATTTCACCCTCTGAAACACCATTTATATGTAAAAGAAGGATGTTACTGCTTGTGAAAGTAGCAGTTACAGACAGTTAGAAATTGATTTAATGTGCATTACAATGCTGAGCAGGAGTCACTGTCCTGTAAAGTGAAAGCTTAGCTTCCACACATGCTTGCATCTGGTCTGGAAATGTCAGTGTTCTTAATGTACTGATAATTCTGATATACTTGTATTTGTTTTCAACAGAAGAACGGCAAGGAACAACTGGAACAGAATTCATTCACAAAATTATCATGTGAAATTGGAATGTTTGAAGAGGTTTCTAATGCAACTTTAAATCTGTTCACTTCACCTCAAATATTCCACTGCATTTACCTGTTGTTGTGTACAACAGCACTTTGATTTGATTTGAAAAATGGGTTCCTTCAACTCCAAGAAGAAGGTGTTTGCCTCTAAAAAGGAAAGAATGTCACTTTTAAACTTTCAGTGCTAACCCCTAATTTAATTTTGGGGCCAGAGCAGCAGCAGGTATACTGCAGTGGTGTGAATGAGTTAAATCAGGGGAGATTATTTTGATCAGATAGTCAATAAAGGGACTAGATTTGATCAAGTCATCCATTATAGTTCCAGGGTGTTTAACAATAACTTTTCCAAGAAGTGCTAGAAAAGTATTAGCAGCTTCCATTTACTTTGAAGAATATAGTGAGGCATATATAATGATTTTGCTTAAACGACGTGGTAATAGTACTCCAGCTGATAGAATGGTACTGCATAATGTCATCATTTCAGTAAAAGAAATTAAGGAGACTGATTCCAATTTCTCTTATGCCAGTATGAAACAGGAGTAACCATAATGAAATCAGTGAAATAACACTGATATACTAGTGAGATCAGGCTTTTAAAATCATTTTTGACCTTCTAAATCTCAGTATCAAATACTGAATTTAAAGCAATAGAAATAGTTGCCCTAAGGCTAACTATCTGAAGGAGGAAATTTGAGCATCATGAATAGAAATAAATCACAGGATTCAAAGCACTTAAATTAAATTATACCAGTGGTACTCAACCTTCTGGCCCCATGGGCTGGATAACTGGCACAGGATCTACCTGCAGTCATCATGCAGGGTCAGTCTGCGGGTGCAGTCAGACAGACCCTCCAGCCTGGCCCACATGCCAGATCCAGCTACGGCCCAGACCCACAGAACCTTGTCATTTAGCCCATGGGGAGTGCCACAGATCAGATGCAGCCTGCAGGCTGGAAGATAAGCACCACTGAATTAGTAGTCCCTTTCCAATGACTCCCAGAGGAGCAGGGAGTGTCCCATATTGATAGACATGGCCAACAGAAGACAGCTGATTGCTGTATTTTCCACATACTGACCATGACTTGGTTGGGTGATTCCTGATTTCAAAAGTTCATGATCATGATATACCACTTAGGTAATTATTTTACGGATTTCTTCCTAGAACGGATATTTGAATTAGCCCACTATAAACTGATTACTAATTGATGATCTCCCCCACCTTTTTATAGGATGACTCTACCATAACTAAAAATGTTTTTCTTTTTAGTGGGAAATTTGACTTCATTATCTTGATTAATCAAATATATATTGATCATAGCAATCCTAAAGCACTGCTTAAAATATTGCCAGTTAATTTGTCCTCAGTGCAATAACTTAAAATCTATCAGACTGCAGCTGATTAGTTCTCAGTATCATTAATGTCTTATTTCTGATGCTTCCCTGCTGTTCACATTGCAAATATTAATACACAATATCAAAGATTACATTAAGATTTGAGGCCTAGAAATAATTTCATTTAGTCTATCTGCAAAGGATGCAAGGGAAGATGGTGACAATGTTTTCTCCAGTTAACTAGCTTCTAAGAGCCTTCAACAGTGGCGATGAGAGCACAGGTGCACCACCTGACAGCAGCGTTCCTGGGCAGGGGGGGCAGGTGAGAGCACTGGTGTCCCCCCGAGAGCGCTGGTGCCCCCAAGAGCACTGGCCAGGGAGTGCAGGCACCAAGAGAAGTAGTCCCTCCATGGTCAATTGCGCTCATCTGGAAGTGCCAGTGGTGTGCCAGAAGTGCCAGTGGTGTACTGCTGCCACTTGCAAGTCGGCGGGGTTGGCTTTGGGGGGGACCCCCGCCCCTCCCCGTCAGCAGGACCGGCTGCAGGGGGACTCCCCCCGCAGTTGCTGACTGTCTGCTGGGGGGGCAAGTTCCCCCATCCCCTGACTCAGGAGGCACCAGTCGCCCATGGCCTTTAACATAAGAATATTGTACACCAGGGGTCAGCAACATTTTTAGGCAGTGCCAAAAACACCCACCTCAACTTGTAAGATTTCGGCATGCCAGGGGCGGATAGCAGGGGAGCCACAGGGGATCAATCCTTGTTGTGGCAGCATAGCCCTGGCCCCTTCCCTGAGGTGCATGTGCCAAGCAAAATGCCTTTGTGCCACACTCCAAGTTTTACTCGTTTAAGATACAGGACTCTGTAATAAAAACAAAAAAATAGGAAAAGAAATTAAAAAAAAACAGATCTACACTTTGGCAAACCCAAACCAGGAATTTTGCATATAACTAAAAAGTACAGATGTGACAATGATGCAACATTCAGATCCAGAACCCCTCTGAAAATCTGGTAGTGATCTGGAGTTACCAACTGGATCTACTGTAAAGATGAAGCACATCTGTGTAATGTAGATCTTGCACAGTTTCAGAATTGAAGCAGGGGTGTTCTTTTTTTTGTTCTTTTTTTGGTTTGTGCTTACTATAAAACTAAAAATAGAGCGTTAACATGGCTGGCAGGGAACCTGAGAAGTCAGCTCCAGTCTCCAGGACTAGGTACAGACAGTCAAAAAGCCGGAGGCTGAATCAATTCAGTCTTTGTAGGTTAGTATAAGCTGCACAGATTAAATTGAAACAGAAGTGAACCAACATTTACCTTTGATTCAGGAAATGCAGCTACATCCCTGCAGTGGCTCAGGCTAGAAGCCAGGGGGCACTAGAGCATGGCTCTCTGGCTATACGTTCACTTCCTCTTCAAGCTGCCCCCCAAGGTCTCTGGGATTTGCAGTCCAGAATTACAGCAGCAGGACTCTGCAGGGTTGCTCATCACTTCTTCTTCCTGCTTCCAGGTGTCTCTGGGTTTTATAGTCCACAGCTGCAGCCAGCAGAAAGTCTGAGTGGGGGGAAGAGGTGTTTAACACCCTCCGGCCCCAGACCCCAGCCAGGGTTTGCTTGGGGGGGCAGTCCCTCCCTCCCCCTACCCCTGTTGACCAGGTTCTGCATCCCCAGCCAGGCCTGCCCCCACCCCACCCCAGCAACTCCACAGTAAGGCACACATGTAGATGTGCCCCATGTTAGTTTGAAGTCAGGCAGAACGTAGGCAGTGTGGTACCTTAGAGATTACCTGGTTCAGAGAGACATGAGCTTTTATAGGCAACAGTCTGCTTCACCAACATGCGGACATACCATTTCTCCTGAGAGAGATGCCTCTATCCCAAGAGAAATCACAAATGTAATGATGTTCAAAATTTTTCTCAGAGAAAAAATGGCCACTCCAGGAGAAAAAAAACCTGGGAACAACCAGGATTGAATCACTTCCAGGAGAGTTTCTCCTGGAAGAATGAATGCCTGTACACATTCTCTTCTGAGAGAAGTCACAGCACAGTGCCCTAACATCCCAAAATGCTTTGCTCCCATCTGTCTCCCCGACCCCACCAGGGAGACTATGTTGCTTGCTGGACTCTACTGCTACAGCCAAACTGGAAGCAGAATACACCCCTTTCACAATCCACACATTGTGCTGCAGGGAGACACAGGCTGACCCCAAGAGTGATGGCCAGAGTTTATTCACAGGATCTAATGAAGTAGGCTCTTGCCTACAAAAGCTTATACTTTTCTGAATCAGTTAGTGTCTAAGGGTGCCTGTTGATGTGTGTGACACCTGCTCTGAGACACTGTAATTACAGTGCATCAGAGCAAATTCAATTAATCTAGTCTGCTGGAGCATGCTAATTAGCATGCTCCAGCTGCCTCACCATCTCATGTATTCAGTGTCCCTGCACTTCAAAATGGGGGTACTTTAAATAAAGCTCACTGAAAAAGCTTTAAGTTAAAGCACCGCCACCACCATTTTGAAACACGGGATGCTGAATGCACAAGATGCTGTAGGTGATTTAAGGCAGCCACTCTAATTAAAAGCACCCTCCACCAGCCCAAGAGTATGTGTAAAGACGCCCTCAGGTGCCACCCTGCCTGCCTTCTGCATGATTAAAAGGAGGAAAAGATTAGAAGGAAAGCAAAGAGGAAAAAAAGTGAGAAGGAACTATGAAGCAATGCCACTGTGTTTCTCCAAAAGCGTGTGTGTATGTATGTGGGAGGGGAAGAAAATGGTATTTGACCAAATTAAAAGTCAAAGAAATCTTTGACAAATATCTTAAGGTATTTGTTTTTTCTTTTCAGCTATTATAAGAGACATTTGCCTGCAGAAAAATCTGATGTCTTTGAGCTTGTCAGCTCCTATTCTTTACTCCTCATGTAGTTTCATAGTTTCTAGGGTCGGAAGGAACCTGAACAGATCTTCAAGTCTGACCCCCTGCCCTGGGCAGGAACGAGCGCTGGGATCATAATACCCCAGCCAGATATCTATCCAACCTCCTCTTGAAGACCCCCAAGGTAGGGGAGAGCACTACCTCCCTTGGGAGCCCATTCCAGAGCCTGGCAGCCCTAACTGTAAAGTAATGCCTGCTGATATAAAGCCGGAACCTG
>NW_017729031.1:78655293-78661278 GCF_001723915.1 Gavialis gangeticus
TTATTCCTTGTTATCCAAGGTGGTGCCCAGGGGAATAGAGCCTCACCTATTTTCCACTGGTCCCCCCTGGTGAGTTTATAGACGGCCACCAGATCCCCTCTCAGTCTTCTCTTGTGGAGGCTGAATAGATTCAGGCCCCTTAGTCTACCTTCATAGGGCCTGGCCTGCTGCCCCCTGACCATGCAAGTGGCCCACCTCTGGACCCTCTCAATGCTAGCTACATCCCTCTTGAAGTGTGGTGCCCAGAACTGGATGCAGTACTCCAACTGTGGCCTGACCAGTGCCGCACAGAGGGGGAAGATCACCTCGCTGGACCTGCCTGTGATGTCTCTGTAGATGCACAACAAAGTGTGGTAGCCTTACTGACCACTTCCTCGCATTGGCGGCTCATGTCCATCCTGGAGTCAACGACTCCAAGATCCCTTTCAGCCACTGTGTTGTTGAGAAGGGTGTTCCCCAATCTATAGGTATGTTGCAGGTTCCTTCTCCCTAGATGCAGCACCTTGCACTTGTCTGTGTTGAATTCCATTCTATTCTCATCTGCCCACCTCTGTAACCTGTCTAGATCTAGTTGGATTCTGTCCCTCCCCTCCGGTGTGCCCACTTCTCCCCACATCTTTGTGTCACCAGCAAATTTGGACAATATGCTTTCCATGCCCACCTCCAAGTCGCTGATAAAGATGCTGAATAGCACAGGACTGAGCCCTGGGGAACTCCACTGCCTACATCCCTCCAGGTCAACATAACTGACATCATAATTAATTAGTTACCCTAAAGATATAATGTATGATGTCACAAACTACTTTCAGATAGGAAAATAAATTGAATTAGCCTAATTCATATCAGTCTGAATCCTGTTTTCATGCAAATGATTCTAATAATAAATACTCACCTGGGAAGTAGAAAGAGAGGTAGAAAAGGAAAGACAGCAACTAAAACTGTTATTGTTCCATGACTCCATTGGAATTAGCTGTCAAAGGCCTAATTCTACACTGCCTTTTGCAGTTATTTACACTAGTGCCAAATGAATCAGAATGGTAGCATTTTACACTGGCATCTGCTTATTAGTTTAAAATGGTAACCTTTTCAATCAAATGTAAATTAACTCCACCGTTTTGTAAAAATGCATTAATACGCTAGAAAAGACACATTTATGTTAAAGGGAATTTAGTGCTTCAGTAACACCACTAGATTATAAAAACACTTCAGAAAGTCATTTCCAACCCAAAGTTCTACATTTCTACTTACTTGGGTGGTTAAAACAACAGTTTGCCTTTGAGCCAGCAGGTAGAATACAGCAGTTTTAATGTTCCACTGAACGGTTTATTTGACCCTTCTCCCCTCCCAAAGTCCAGTGATTCTCAACCAGGGTGCCACCAAATCCTTTGAAGGATGTTGAAACATGTGAAGAGATGAGTAGATCAGCACCGGCTCAGGCTTGTCCCTACCTGGCCAAACTTCTACTCCACTGCCCGACCCTTCTGCAAGAAGGTAAGCACTGTCATATATAAATTAGTTTTTTGAAATTGGATGCTGTTCAATTCACAAAAGTTATTGAGGGGTGCTTGAATCCAATGAGTTTAACGACCACTGTTCTAGTCTTTAGTGCCCTGTAGTGGCTAATAACTGATGTGTGAGAAAGTAAAAGCTTCCTTTTGTGCATCTTCTCAGTTGTGAGATGCCATAAGATCATATTTTTACACTGTCACTTAGCCCACTTCATTCTGTACTTCCACTGCTTCCTCTTCTCTATGCAGTGTGCCCTGTGTAAGTGCACAGCCTCAGAATGAAAAAGGATATGCATTTATATTGACCAGAGAGACAGTTAGCCATCTGGAATCAAGCAGAAGGCAGAGTAGATTTGTACCGAACCGATTAACTAGATTAGGGACATGTATATAGCACAGGCTTTCATGAGCTGGAACTCACTTCATCAGATGATGTGAAAGGATGTGCAAAGACCAGTGTATAAAATGGAGAGAGGGATTTGAATACAAAAGTAGAAAGAGAGGGGGAGAGAGAAGCAGGGTTGAGAGAGGCAAACAAGAAAGCAATAAACCCATAGGAACAAAGGGGTCCCGAACGCTAATCCAGGTAATAGGATAAGAATCCACAGTCCCTGTTTAAACCATACTTATCACAATCCAGTTTGTGGATGATTTTTTGTTCTGCAATTTCACATTCAAATTGTTTTTCAAAGGTTTGCTGCCTAAGAACAGCTATCTCGAGGTCAGCAATGGAGTGCCCAGAGCAGGAGGGTAAAGTGCTCTGTTACAAGCTTCTGTCTGTCTGGAGTTGATGGCATTGGTGTCCATTCATTTTTAAACACAGAGATCCTCCCAACTGTCCAACGTAGACAGCAGAGGGGCACTGAAAGCAGTGATGGCTTATATAAACTGTCTGCACACTACATCACTCACCTCAAGGGGCCACGTCTCAAGAAAGAAACTGGTTAGTCATTATAGTAAAAGGAAAATAAGGACCACATCTATGTAGCGAAAGATATATTGGACTGTGAATGCTTCATTCTTTGAAAAATGTAACACTAGACTGGACAACCAACTTAAAAAAAAAACATGCTGGTAGAGCAGCTTTGGGATTTTTTTTTACTCTCTATTAAAAAAATTGTAACTATCCTGAATATAGCAAAAAAATCAAGGCATGTCAAAGAACTAAAAAATGCCACAGCAAAAACAACAAAAAACAGATGTAGAAAGTGAAAAGAGGAGCATTCAGCGAAAAGAGAGAGTGAAGGGTAAGTTGCATGTAAAGGGCACATCTTCATTTTTACAGTCCAATTTAAAACATGTTTTAATCTCATTTCAACTTCCAACTTTGTGCATCATTATGTGTGTGCAACAGTGAGGACTCCACTGAACGCACATGCAAGTAATACATTTTGCACATGACAGAACACTAGTTTTGAGGGAAAGAAAATTAGTCTCTTTATCAGCATCTCTGTCTCATGTATTTCCTCCCTCTCTGCAGGAGGCCAACCATCAGGCATGGATATTTAGGGCTGCAAAGTACTTTAAACTTTCATTTCTACTTTTTAGTGTTTAATGCTTTGATCAAATTCTTCTTTTCAGAAGTTTACCACAGAAAATATGCTGCAGACAGGTTGACTTATGTGTTTTATACCTGAAGTTTTTATATGAAGTTACTCTTCATGCTGTCTCTTTTGACTATATTGCAACTTCTAAGAGGCAGATAAAGAATATGACTAACAAGTTCAGATGAATCTTTCAGTACAAACTAGATTAGGAATCCTGTTTGATTTGACTGTGATTTCCACAAAGTTTTAATATTATGTCTTCTGAGTCAGACACCTTTTGTCAAAGATTGCCCCCCAATCTAAGCTCACAAAGATATTTCCGAACACTAGTTTCAATCTGACCTACATATACTAGTTGTTCTTTCTATGTCCACACCTCTCCTATAAGCAGTTCTATTGTGTGTGGTTACAGCTAAGCAAAGTCCTATTTAAGGCACTGAATCAATATAATTTGATAAGAAGATAGCTCAAGTATGAAAGCCATTAATTTGCAAAACCTTAGTTTTTTGTTTATGCAGTTTCTCCTTGGTGTTTTACTTTACAGTCCATACCTTGCCACCTCCTGGCCTCCTCTTCTCTCTTTTTTGTCTTTAAATCCCCTCACATCCTGAGTCAGGGCCATCTAACTTCTGTGCAGCCAGGAGCCACAAAAAATGCTGGTGTGTGGCCTGAGCCACATGCTGTACAGCAGTGTTTCTCAACCTGTGGGTCGTGACCCAAAAGTGGGCTGCAAGAATACATGAAAGCGTTGTGGATAAACTTTAAAATGGATTCTCCTTTAAAGGAGAAAAATGTGGGAAGCCATGGGTTTTCCCTTGCAGGCTGTCAGAGTTCCAGCCTGCAAGGGGCTACCTGGAGGCCCCCCATGCCTCACATACTTGGGGACTAGGGTGTGGGGGTGGGGGACAGCAGGTCAGGAGTGAGGGGCACTGGGTCGGGACTGGTCATCAATGTTTACAAATGGGCCCTGGTACAGAAAAGGTTGAGAACCACTGCTGTACAGAACGCATGCTGCAGTGGTGCCCCCCCTGCCTGGTATCTCCCTAGCATTGCACAGACTGCTGCAGGCATGCAGCTCCCTCACCTCATAGAATGGACTCCTAGGATACCCCTACCTGACTCTGCAGGTTATGCCAACCCCCTGACAAACCGCCCCCAGCATGTGCAGTACTAGTTGTGCAGACCCCTGGGATTCACTTCTCCCCCTGTCACTCCATGAGCTATGCCAGCCACAAACAATTCCCTCTTCCCACTGATCTATTTTTGACTGATGCTAAGTTTGTCTCTACCCTGCACTGAGTCACAATTCTTGCTCTCCTGTTAACAGAAAGGTTATAATTCTTTCCCACAACAGGAATCAATAATGTCAAAATTATTCTAAATAAAACTGGGCTTAAGTTAGGACACAGTTAAATTAATGAAGCAGAACTATGTGAAGTCAGGGCTAGGGTCTAATCTCAAGAGGTATCAAAACCCTCTTACTATTTGTCATTACTTCTCATTAAAGTAGGCGGCTTTTCTTGCAAAGAAAAGCAAAATTGTTGCTACTATAAAGTGAGTAGTTGGTGCATCTGTGCTTCTGTCAGCATCCTAGAGTTTGCTGGTCACAACCCTGTATCAGTGAAGTCTACTCCCTGTCCCTGGCACCTGGTTGATTCTCACGTTCAGTTTTTGTACATGCCACATTACCGTTCTAGATATGTAGGCTAGAATTCTCAAAGGTCTCAAGCACTGATCTCTGTTCCCACTGAAGTAATCAGAAACCTTCCTACCAACTTTCATTGATCACAGCTGGGTAAGAGTACTTTTGCAAATCTTTTTAGATAGTACCTCTGCTCTCTGCAAGTCTATTCAAAACATGTAATGAAACTGGCTGTAGCTTACAAAAGCTCATGCCTCTCTGAACAAGTTAGTCTAGAAGTTGCTATCCTGACCTGTCTTCTGCTCAAAAGTCTTGGAGTTTACCATTATTTTCTTTTCCTTACTACTTTTTATGTATTCAATATGTGCTTTTGAATGAGACCTGAGTGTTGTGATAGACAACAAAATGAGTATGAGCCACCAATGTGATGCCATAGCTGGCAGAGGTAATCAAACACTGGCATGCATCTACCAAGGCATCTCAAGCAAGGCTAAGGATGTCATCCTCCCTCTCTACTTGGCCTTGGTGAGACTGCAGCTGCAGTTTTGAGTCCAGTTCTGGGTGCTCCAGTTCAGGAAGGATATGGAGAAGCTTGAGAGAGTCCAAAGGAGTGCCACGAGCATGATTAGAGGCCTAGAGACCAGGTTGTACAAGAAGAAGCTGAAAGACTTGGGACTGTTCAGCCTGGAGAAGAAAAGACTCAGAGGGGATTTGGTGGCAGCCTATATCAAGGTCTTACATCAGGGCCTAGGGGAGCATTTGTTCACCAAGGCCTCCCAGGGGAGGACAAGAAACAAAGGACACAAGCTGATTGAGGATTGCTTCAGGCTAGACATAAGGAAAAACTTCTTTATAAGTCAAGTACCGAGGGTTTGGAACAGGCTCCCCCCAGAGGTGGTACAGTCATCCACCCTGGTGATCTTCAAAAACGTCTTCATAGATTTCATAGACATTAGGGCTGGAAGGGACCTCGGAAGATCATCAAATCCAGCCCCCCGACCAAAGGGCAGGAAGTCAGCTGGGGCCATAGGATCCCAGCAAGATAAGCATCCAATTTGCTCTTGAAGGTAATGGTGTCTTGACACCCATCTTCCTGGGGTCATCTGATCTCAGCAGTCTTTCCTGCCCAAGTGCAGGGGGGCTGGGCCCAATGATCTGTAAGGTCCCTTCCAGCCCCTAACAACTGTGCAACTAAATCTCAGCATTTATTTATCAAATGCTTTTTAATTTCTGAAAAGTTCAATGTTCTGTTCTTCAAGAAAAGCCTTGGAATAACTGTTTAGTAGAA
>NW_017729031.1:78666278-78668542 GCF_001723915.1 Gavialis gangeticus
GTGCAACTAAATCTCAGCATTTATTTATCAAATGCTTTTTAATTTCTGAAAAGTTCAATGTTCTGTTCTTCAAGAAAAGCCTTGGAATAACTGTTTAGTAGAAAAAGTACATCCATCCTAAAACAGTGTATGGTAGGAAGCTTTCACTGTCGCTGAGGGCTGTTCAATAATACCTTTGTGCCCCAAGTACTTCAAGTACTGATTATAGTTCTCCTCATTCCTGCCTGCACATGCAGTCACAAAACAAAAAGGCAATCCCTGTTGTCCCCCCCGTTTTAGCTTTGCAAGCTACACACTGGAATTACACTGCAGTAATTAACTGACTTCAGTGGAGGTACTCAGAATTAATATCTGTAACTAGGAACAGAGTTTGATTCAAACTAGCTGTATTTAAGAAGTCCCATACACATTAAATAAAACACCAACAGTTGATTTTAATAGATAAGTATAAGCTAGTATTTCATAGCAGCTGCTTAATTCTGGTTTCATTTTGAAAAACCGAAATCAATGTAAGGAAAGTGCCCACGTGAAAAGAACTGCAGTCTTTTCTCTTCTGAGAGACTACAATTTTGGTGGCAAAAATCAATAAATGAGTTTTGTTGTTAATTTTAATCAAAATCTAAGAAAGAGCAGAATTACTAAAGCAACAAAAAGTGTTATGAAGAAATCTGCAAGTTTAATACCTCTGTCTTCTTAGCCTATTAATTCTAAATAGAAAAGAACACAAGCATAGGGCTTAGTGCCAAAAATATGTGCTAAAAAGGATTACTGCTTCTTAACCAGTTTCTGTTGTGTGGAATGGAAATAGTATTAAACAAAGGCAGATCTATGATTTTTTTTTTAAATCTAAAGTAAGTACAAAAGGGTGGGCCACAGGCACGTAGGGGTGTCAGGAAAGTGTAGTGGTGAGGGAGGAAAAGGAAAGGGAAAGTGGAATTAAATTAAAACAAATTTGCCAGACAACCCTGCCCCCCCCCGGCGCAAAAAAAAAAACCCAAAAAAACAAAATAAGAAACCCTCCAAAATGTACAAAGACAGAACTGGAGTTAAGTTTACCCTATTTTCTTACATACACCTTTTCCCCAAAAAAACACCTGGGGAAAATTGGGGTTCATATTATATGTGAGGAAAAGGGCTCTCAACAGGTCTGGAAATTTGGAGGGAGGGGAGGCAGAGCACAATGGTGGCATCATTTGCTGCCATTGCTCCTTCCTTCCCTCTCCCCAGCACTGCCAACTTCCTGGACCCGTGGAGCACTCCCCTCCCCCACTGCACACTGAATAAGGATTGCACATGAGGTTGGTTTATCAGACCAACTTGCGAGGTCTGACCAAGCACAGAGTCCTGGACCCAGGCTGTGGCTCCAGAGTCAGCATATGGCCCTGGAGCCAGTGAGTAGAGTCGCACCTGGCACACAGGTCCAGTGTTGGTATGCCAGATCAGGCCCCCCAAGCCAAGCATCCCCAGCAGTGGCATATGACCACTGGCCCTGAAGGACCCTGACCTTCGGTACTTACCCATATTCCAAGCTAATTTTTTTTTCCTTCTTGGGGACTTCCCAAAATAGAGGGCATATTATGGTTGGGGGAACGTGACATGCAAGAAAAAATACGGACCAAAGAATTGGAGTTGTAAGTCTATTTACCTCATCTTTTCATGACACAAATCAGAAATCATGCTTCTTGGATGACACAGATGTTTCAAGAAAAACTGTTATAAAGATTTGACTTGTATTAAAAACTGAAGTTGAATGTGCAATTCAGTAGAAAAATAAATCATTTAAATATTTTCAGCATTCTTCCATATAAACATGAATCCACTCAATAGTCTGCTAAGAGCAAAAATCTTTAAGCAGTATCAGCTAAGAAGTTACAAATGAACTCATCAGCAATATTTAAATAATCTTCACTTGAAAATATTAACCCAAAAATTAGAATTTTTTTCTAGTAAATACCTTTTCTGTACTTTATGCTAGAGATAGCAAATAGCTTTTCATACTTGTCTCAACAACAGTCATTATTAAATCTGTAAGTGGTTTTTGCTACATTTCTAAAATTCTAATTGAAAACAATAAATTTACAGTGGAGAGTTGATTATGTGGAAAGTCACTTAACTGGGAGGTTTTATATTAACAAAAGTTATCAACCAGAAGTTTGGTTTTGTTTGTTAGCAAGACAACTGTGTGTTATTTACTAGTACTTCAGGATTTTAAAACAGTACACGGAGGGCTTTAAACTAGGCTCGTCGGGGGAAGGGGAAGATGA
>NW_017729031.1:78668553-78669607 GCF_001723915.1 Gavialis gangeticus
AACCTCCATAAGAGAAGGCTGAGGGGGATCTAGTGGCCTGTTACAAACTAGTCAGAGGGGACCAGCAGGCATTGGGGAAGTCCCTGTTTCCCCGAGCACTGCCAGGAGTGACTAGGAATAACGGTCACAAGCTGGCAGAGGGTAAATTCAGATTAGACATCAGGAGGCACTACTTCACTGTCAGGGCGGCTAGGATCTAGAACCAACTTCCAAGCAAAGTGGTGTTGGCTCCTACCCTGGGGGTCTTTAAGACAAGGCTTGACAATCACCTTGCTGGGGTTGTTTGACCCCAGTACTCTTTCCTGCCATGGCAGGGGGTCGGACTTGATGATATGCTCAGGTCGCTATCAACTATGAAACACAGAACCATACTGTCTTCTTGTTTCTAATATTTGCTGTACACAGTATTTAAAGTATAGTTTTCAGCACTTCATACTGCAGTGTTTGCTTATCTAGAAAATCTAATTATTCAGAGCAATAGTAACATTATTCTGGATAATCAACTTTCTGCTGTACATTCAGACAAACTGATTGGAGCTTTCATTTCTATACTTGTTTCATGACCTCGCCTGCTCTCTGCTGCCATCTAGAGATATCTATTTTTATTAATTAAAACCTGATAAATATATTTTTCCACCTCTATGAAAGCATTTAATCCAAGGATTTCAATAATCTTTACACAAAGTGAAATGGAGGGTGTTGTGAATTGACACAAATTAGGAAATTAAAGACCCCATGATATATCTATACTACTTCATTATGGCACCAGGAAAGCCACATAACGAAAGAAGCTGTGCTCTCTCCACACATGCTAGCTGCCACACTAAAAGTAGTATGATCATCTTTGTGCAGCTCTGTGCTGACACCAGTTAAACTCTGCTTTTCACTATTCAGGTGACTCCACTACTTCCAGTTTGGTGTCTCAAGTATTGCACTGTCCAGCACCATAACTGAGCAGTCCAATGTGTTCTCAAAAGGTACCTAGACACTGCAGTGCTAAATGTTACAACACCTAACAAGCGTGTCTTCTCTTCCAGGTTGGCTGATCTCGTAC
>NW_017729031.1:78669618-78674854 GCF_001723915.1 Gavialis gangeticus
AAGGGAAGTGGTGCTGGCTCCTACCTTGGGGGTCTTTAATAATGTAAAGATCAAATTAGTGTGCCGCACACACCCTCTTGTGGCCAGTCAGACCCGGAACCACACAAACGAAAAGAAACAACCCCACCCCGTCCTGACAGCTGCACTGACAGGAGGGGAAAGCCTGTGTTGAAACCTCAGCACACAAAGAAGAATCCATTTGCAGTCATGACTGGCTAACACAATGTAAAACAAGACAAGAAGTTATAAAAGCTCTCCCCGTCCTTTGTTCGGGGAGACCGCCATTCAACTGTAACTCGAGCCGGACTCGTAGTTACCCCGGGCTGATCACCCAACGTTCTCCCACCACCACTCCACCAGGCATATACCCTGTTTAATCCGGACCGTCTCGTCTTGTCTCGTATCTCGTAACGCAACTGAAGCACAGCATATTGGCCTCCGCCACCAACTGTAATCCCAGGGGCATGAGTAAATAAACTTTTCCTGTTTGAAACTACCTACGCCTCCGAGCCTTCCTCATCTTGTAAACTCCAGATCCTCCCAGAACCGGAGGGCGCTGCCAAGCCCCTCTCCCGGTGTGGGACAAAGAAGAGGCTTGATGCCTACCTGGCTGGACTCATTTGAGTCCAGTTTTTCTCCCACCCAGGCCGGGGGTCGGACTTGAAGATCTACAAGGTCCCTTCCGACCCTACTTCTATGATTCTAACTGCTAGGTACCTTGATGTCTAGTGTAGACTTCTTAACCCAGAGTTGAGTGCCCAGGTTGCCCATCCAACACTTAGGGAAACTAGGGACCCTCAGAAACCAGCCAAACAGGGAGATGCCTGGTGTGCTTGGATAGAGGTAGGTGCTTATCTATACCAGTATTTATCAGCTAGGGTGCTACACCATTCTAGGACACTGGGGGATCTTCCAAAGGTTGACACAGGAAGTGTGAGGAGATAAGCAAATAAGATGTGAGCAGCGTTGCAGGTATGACTGTGTCACAATAAACGAGAGCGCAGGCTCCTGAAATGCCGACTCTTATGATGGACAGTTTGACCCTCAACATGTCCCACTTACTGAAACTGAGCCTCTCTTTGCCTGCCACACCTTGACTTTGGATACTGCTGGGAGGGTTTCTGGTCGACCATTGGAATTTATGGTGATCACATGCAAGGACACTATGCGGGGCTTTGCCTCCCCTTACACCTCTTCCACATGCCAACCAAGTATTATGACGTCATCTAACTTCCTTCCCACAAAGTGGTGCCACCCCAATGTTAGTTTGCTGGATGTTGTTAATATGATTTTGGAGAGAATGGTATCAACTCAGATCAATGGTAAGTCTACCTAAGTTTCTGCCTAATTGGTTGATCATAAATAAACGATAATTAGTGAATACCAAAAATGCCTGTCATTCATTAATCCTTAAGAAAATCAATCCACCCATGTTGTTAATCCATCAAATAATAATAACCGATGAGATAAAAAAATGTCCACAATTCCTTGATCACTAAGGAAATCAGTCCATCCAATTAATTTCACTAGGCAATCGAATAACCATAATTAATTAAATGAAGAAAATGTCCGCCATTCATTGATCATTAAAGAAATCAATTAGTCCAATTAATTTAACTGATCAAAGTACTCTTAATTCATTAAGGGCTAGGTCTGCTCGCATAAGAAAGTTCCTGCTTTCTAAAAGATGCGAACTGCACAACACGATTCTTTCTAGGTAATCAGCCACTCCCCGTTCTTCTGACCCAATGAATTACTGTCTGCTAGCTTCGCCATGCCCCAGTCAGGAACAATAAGCCTTCCCTTTCTCTACCCGCCTTGGTGAGAGCATCCCAGGGCTTGCTTTCCCCATCACTTCTCCAGGGGCTCAGGTGCCTGCTGCTGGGTGTTCCTCTGAACTCCCAGGCCACGGAGGCTCTCCCTTCATCAGCATCTGCTTTACTTGCCCAGCGGTGCAGCAGCCTGCACTGTCTTCCCACCATTCTCTCTCCCTACCACCTGTGCTAGACATCTGGTTATATAGTCGGACCCCAGGTGTCATCCAATACAGAGATAGCAGGAGCTTACAAGTCAGGGCTCCTGCTTTTCCTGCTGTTCAGCTGCTACCGCCATCCTTGTAAGGACACAGGAGAACCCTCCAGCCCTTACTGGGCTATGATGCTTCACACAGGTATCAGAAGGGTAATTTCTGGGGGCCCCTACTCTCTGGTTCCCTTTTGGGGGCTACCCCCTTCTTCCACATAAGGGCAGACTCAGGCTTCTCCTTGGACCCTCTGCAAGGAGACAAATACTATAATATAGCACTGTTCAACTGGCAGCTCACATAAGACCCCAAAGGGTTAACTTGTGGCCTCCAGGCTCCTGGTCCCGGCAGTGCTCCCTCCACTGCTTCAGTTGCTGCTGCTACTGAAATCTCTGGGTTCTGCTTCCTTCTCCACCCTGCAAGCAGGGCCAAGGCAGCCTGCATCCAGGTGGCTTGGGCAGACTCGGGGGCCTGCATAGCATGACACAGGGGAATCTTTCTGGCACAATGTGGTGCATGGGACACAGGCATGATACAGCAAGGGAGGCATCCACTGCACAGGGGGTATGTGTAGGTAAAGGGTGGAGGGTGACTTGCTTCACGGAGCATCATGTGGTATGTACTGCATGCAGCCCATACAGAATATGGCCCTCAGCTACTCAGAGGTTTGACAGCTCTTCTGTAATGAATAAATTAGTTTTTGAAATGAGGTGCTGCTTAATTCACAAAAAAGTTATGGAGGGGGGCCTTGAGTCTTAAAAAGGTTGAGAATCACTGGTCTGTAGCAGTGGCACCCAACCTTCTGGCCCTCCAAGCTGGATGGGCAGCACAAGCATCAGTCTGCAGACTGGATCTCACATGAAATTGGTCTGCTGGCCTGATCTTATGCTGGATCTATTCTGGTCATGTGCCACTCCAATCCCACATACAGTCATGTTACCCAGCCCATGGGACTCCCTACAGATCTAGAAATTTGGCAACAGAAGAATGGCAAGTAATGCTGCCACCACTCCCCTGCCACAAAATTTCTGGACCTGTAGGGGGACCTGTGGACTAGATGATAAGACTCTGTGGGTTGGACTGGGCCAGTGGGCTGGGGGTTGAACACCCCTTGTCTATAGCACAACAAGCACCTCCCTCTGCTTAAAGATCCTTAGCCAGGAACACTCTCCTAGGGACCTAAGTCCTGTCTATGGAAAAAAAGAAAGAGAATTTCATCAGAACACCCACTATCCTACACATCACAGTACTCCTTGAAGAAGGAGGACAGACCCAGGTTTAGATGCCTGCTTGAGAATAGACTTTATCCCTCATTTCTCACTCCCACAACTACTAAAATAACAGTCAGTCTCTCTCCAACACTATGAATATTTATTAATAGGAAAAGTGACATAGGCCCCAATCAAAGATTGAAACTCACCTCAGAATAGTCAACAGCCCACTGAGGCACTTTCCTAATATGAGTGACTGAAGGTCAAGTTCCAGCTGAAATTATAAGTAGTTTTGGCTGAATCAAACTACAAAACAAAACAAAACAAAAATCTAGTAATTGAAAGTATTTATGCTGTTTTGTTTTGAAATGTCTTAGCATTAACATTGTTTTGGGGTTTTTGGTTTGCAATTTATTTTAGTTTGGCTGACAATATACACCATAAAACCAGGCATATAGGTCAGGGGGGACCAACACATGCCCTGCGGGCCACATCTGGACTGAACTAGCAGGCCTCATGTGGCAGGTCTGGCACATGGGCTGATCATGGGTTGGGGTGGGGAGAGGAGGAAGAGGGAGGTCTCTTTGGGTGCACATTGCATGCGACATCTGTGCCAAAGCAGCCCTGCCTAGTGGCTCTGCGGCTGGTCCAAATGGGGCCCCAGGCCACCCATGCACACCAGAGCCAGTGCACAGGGCCAGTTCAATGAAGTACAGGGTGCACTGCATGGGGCAGTCCTGCCATGAGGTGCATGCCACACACAGTGCAGGGAGCCAGCCCAGGACATGCCCTGCACATGGCATCCCACCAGCCCAGCCCTGAGTGCTGGGCAGCAGTATGTGGTCCTAATCTGGCCCGACCCTCAACCAGCTCACCAGGATAGATGACTCTGACCAAGGATAGATAAAAATGTATGGTTTTTCTAAATCAAAAATCAGATTTTATGTAATTGTATTTTTAAGATGCTTTTTAAAAAAATATAAACTCTATATAAAGATAGTTTTAATTTAAGATATGTTAAAGCTCAAAGATATCATCATGGAATAGTGATTATAACTTCCAATGATATACTATTTGAGAAATATACTCATGTAAACTTTTTAGAAGTTATATAAATAGGTCATAACAGGCCATGGACTATATTATGGGCCCAATCTTATGAGGTTCCCAGAGGCTCCTTTATAGATTAGTAAAGATTAGTAAATAAACCACTCTACCCAATGGGACTCAGTGCTCAGTCTAGGAGATCCCATTAAATGCTGTTTCAGTTCTCAAATCATGGATTTGTGTCTCCAGAGATCATAGGCAGACGAGGTTCTTTGGGTAGATGTGATATCTTCTATTAGACCAACTAAATAGTTGGAAAAAATTCGTTCTCTGCAAGCTTTTGGGTACAAACACCCTTGTTCAAGCATAGGGAGAGTTTGTCTCCAGAGACAGCATCCTTGTTTACAGCAGTATACATAGATAAAACAGACCCGTTGACACCCTCCACGCCCCCATCAGCCCTCTTGCCTCTCTGCAAGCTTGTGTAGGCACAGTCAAGCCCTTACCTTTCTCTAAACGTGCAGTTTCAAGAAGTCACATGAATAAAAGCTATCAAGCAGGAACGCACTTTTTGTAGAAAACAATGATCAAATTGAGGCTTCCATCCTGACCAATGACTTAAATCATGATTTAAAATCAATTTGATTTAAATCAACCCCACCCTGGTTTGACCCACACACGGGTGTGCCAAAGGCGCAGACCTCTGAGACAGGGACAAGGGGAGCCTGAGCGTGCAGCACTGCACCACGGCCCGCAGAGTAACACAGCCGGAGGCTGACGGGCCCCTGGACCCGACCCCGACACGAGAGCCCGACTTCTCAGCGACGTGCACAGCGCAAGCCCCGGGGCGGTGACCAAAAACAGCCCGACCCAGCGAGCCCGGGAGCGCCGGGCAGGCCCCGCCCCCTGCGGGGTCCCAACACCCAGCGGAGCCAAGACAGTGACAGCACCCCCG
>NW_017729031.1:78675374-78681320 GCF_001723915.1 Gavialis gangeticus
GGGCCGCTGCCGCCCCTGCGGGCCGCGCCGCCATTAGCCCCGTCCGGGCCCGCGCCGCCTTCGCGGGGGACAGCGACGTGCTGTGGAAGCGCTGCGAAGCGCTGGTGAACCGCATGTGCCGGCTGGAGAGTGTCGTCCAGACCCTGAAGCTCAATGTCTTCCGACTGCAGACGGAAAAGGAGCTGAACCCGCAGCATGCAGGTGCGGGGGGACAAGAACGGAGCCAGGCCCACCCTGCTGCCTGCTGGCAGCCTTCCCACTTCACAGCCCTGCCTTTCCTGCTTTTCTCTCTCTCAGCCCACCTGGAGCAGCGCTTGAGTGCGGTGCAGGAGGAGCACCTGCAGGAACTGAAGGCCATACAGCTCGAGTTACTAACATCGCACCAGCGGCTCAGTGAGGCACAGGAGGCTGAAGAAAAGGCCAAGGAAGACATTCAGAGACTGAGCTCCGCGCTTGAGATGGCAACAGCAACCAAGGTACAGAACGATGGTTGCAAATGCAAATCCTGTGCTCGGAGACGCAGCTAGTCTCCAAGGATTATGTCTCCAATCGATGCCAATACTAGTAGCTGGTCTTTTAAAGACAAAAACAACAAAAAAGGTGCTTATTCTATGCTTTGACAGATTCCAAATTGCTATGCTTTGACAGATTCCAAATTGCACATGCTTAACTAGAAATGGCTTTGGCAGGTTCTGGTCTTTTGTCCAAGACAGCTAGAGATTCTTGGATGAGGAGAAGTGATCATGGAGTATTGATTGTCAGTCTGTAGTCTGCAGACCCCTAGGGATCCATGAAAGGTGACTGATCAAAAGTATGTGAATACGCACACTTACCATTCAAAGGAGTCTGTACCCCATTTAACATTTCCAATGGGGTCCATTCAAAATTTTTAGGGGTCTGCAAGTGGAAAACATAAGGTTGAAAGCCACTGTCCTGGAGGTAATCAAACCTGGATAGGAAAATGTATTTTTTACCCCTCAGAAAGCTCAGGGTCCTCCTCATTGGGGTCTTAGGTGCTCCTCTCATTTTGCTAGTAATTTAATCTTTTCCTATATTTTCTAGATTGTACAGCTTCACCACCATCCTCTTAAGCGAAGGGGGAATAAGATGCACCATGTTCATCCTAGCATCTTGATGGTCTCAAAGAATTAGTCATGAACAGTGCAGAAGGCACTCATCATTTTAGCACTCTTGACCCAGACTGTAATTGGCAATCCAGTCTTGGTGTGGCATATGATGTAAGACAATAATAAAAGATTTTTGCGCAGTCAGGTTTGGCATACTGATGTCTGACTGCAGATATGGAATAGAAATTGTTTCTCTGGTCTTTTCAGACAGATGCAGCAATTGCAGTAGAACAACTGAGGACAACAAAACAGAAAATGAATTTTAGACTTCAGGAGGTAAGGGCAAGAAAAGGCTGGAAAGAGTGCAGTTGTTGAGCATTGCTGGGAAAAAATTTGAATGGTGATCTGCGTAAGAGTACCTCCAAATGTGGAATAGAATGTAAACATCTGAAACGAAAACTTGTGAATGTTCTTAGAACTGCATCTGTAACATCCTTCATGTGTAACAGAAGAGTCCAACTGCTGAACAAGAGCTGTGTTCCATGCTATGAAAGCAAAGGTATATAATAGCTTTCAGTCCTCTTATGGTTATAGAGAAGACATTTTTGCATTCAGGATATGGAACTAATGACTTGTTTGCTAGCTAATGAGGTAGTAGTAGAAGGAGATGTCTTGTTATGAACCCAGTAAAGAAGAATTGTTGAAACATGAAGCCTTAAATGAAATGAAATATAGCTTGCCTCCCAGAAGCTCACAGCTGCTAGAAAACAGAAGATGCATCTTAGTTGTTTAATAACCCTTCTAGCCAAATAAGCAGCCATGAAATGCTAAGAAGTATCCTGGTAAGGCTTTTGCCAGAAGGATGCTGGAATCAATAGGTAGAGTGACTATATGTCTTGGTTTGGCCAGGATACTCCCAGATTCTTTAGGCTTGTCCTGAACAGTTGATCAAAAATTCCCATGATGGAGTCTGGCAGGGAGGCAGAGTAGTATGGTGTGCACGAACAGGTTGGGCAGACTGGAGCAGTTGCCACCCTGCCCATGAGTGGCACATCCTTGCTCCTCCACAGGAGCAGCTTGCCTAGTGCACCATACCGCTCTGACTCTCCGCCAGACTCTGGCGTAGGACTTTTGACCAACCACCAGCCAGGACCAGCCCATGGAATCTGGGAATGTCCCAGCCAAATCAGGGCATAGGGTGCTCCTAGTAATAGGCAAACGTCAGTGGTTGTCATCTTCAGGGCACAGAAAGGATGTGTGGTAGGCAGGGGAAGCCCTTCACTATACCAAACAAGTTCCTTCCTTTCTTTAGAAAATTGAGTTCCTAACAGATGCCAGAAGGTCAAGCTGTTCCCCACACTCATAGCTGTCAAACCTACTGCTGTTAGTAGTTGTAGGTTAAGTGAAGGACATGGTCCACACACAGTTATAGTTAAAAATTAGCTTTTTGGAGTGAATTTTAGGGAAATACATCACTACCTTAAAGTTGAAAACTTACAAGTTAGTTAGTTTAATCTCTACTTAGACTACTTGTACCCCCAAGACCAGGTAACAGAGCAGAACTGTTTCAGTCATCAGTCTTTTGCTGTGCCTCCTTTTGGGGGGGAGGTCCCAGTTTGTTCTATAGTTGTATCTGTGTCCTGTATTACTCTCCACTACCCTTTTTCATGAAGATACAGTGAACATATGTGAACTTTGTGACCAAGTCAGGATCCTGTGTATTATGCAACTTATTGAGCACTGTTCTAACAGCATGCATAGTGTGTGTTGTTCCTATAGTAATTTAGTGGCTCCCTGTACAGAAGTGGTCACTCCCCAGAATAATATTCTTCATCTTTTATCCTTAAGAGCAACATATACATTCTATAAAAACAGGCCCTGTATAAACAGCAGCTGTATTATTCAAGCCTGAAGTTTAGCCACATCTCAAGAGACACTTGGTTGATTGGCAGAACTGAAGCATTTCTTCACTCTGTTGTCTTTATACAAACATTTAATTTGTGGAAGTGTAGGTCTTTTGCACTCCTTAATCAGAAAAATAGGTAGATCTACTATGTTCATAGGTCATGTCCCCTGCCAATGAGAGGGGAAAAAAAACACAAACAAACAAAATCACTTACTTGGCTAATAAGTTGTTTTTCTGGGGGGGGTTTCTTAAAGAAAGAGAGAGGATCTTTACTATAATAACTCCTTAATGTAGAATGGGGGTGCAGTTTGTTATGAGTTATATACCACCCTGGTTATGAATAATACATTTAGATTCTTGTGTTTTACTTACTGGAGGATGACATCTGAAAAACGTAGAATTTTCTTCAAAAAAAGTCAAAGTTATATTCAGCCTCCACCACTTCCTTCTTTGTTTCCAATTCCCGTTTAGTTTACAGAAGCAGAAGTATCTGCTCCCAACTGCACTAGACCAGGGATGATCAACCTGCAGTAGGAGTGCCACAAAGTGGCATAGGCATCTTGAGTGTGGCATACAACAGATCAGGGAAGGGATTTGCAGCAAATAAGGTAGGAGGCAGAAGGCAGAGGAAAAGATCAGGTAGGTAGTACAGAGTAAGGAACAGAAAGCAGAGCAGGAAGTTCTGGGTAGAGGAAGGGGAGCAGAGTGTATTCAGGGAGGGTGCAGAGCTAACTAATGGCACATCTGCCAGAAAGGTTGGCTCCCACTGCACTAGATGAAGTGTAAAGCATTCAGTATTTTGACATCCCCGAGTAATATGTAGCTGAGCCTCAGTCTGAATACACGAAACAGTTTGTTTCCTGTAGGGGAGTTAGTGCAAAGAGAGCATCTTTATTCTTAAACGTGTGAAGCAAGCTCTCATAGGCCCCGTAACAGGGTTCTACCCCAGGGGTAGCCATAAAGCCCCTAGAGTACCTTCTCAGCTCTTGTCCTCTCTGCTTCTTTTGAGCAATCTCCTCTTTAGCTCACCTGCCATGCCTTGATGCTGTTAGGTCTTTAGAAGAGAAAGCTGCCCCAGCACTTTCTAAGCAAGATCTCACTCATGAGTGCTTGCATCTCTGCTTATAGCCTTAATGGCTAATCACAGCCTCTGAGCTTCCCTTACAGCTGTGCCCCACAGGTGTTTCCAGTCATGGCTTAGGTGGGCACTTTGCCCCAAACCCCAGGCCATCTCAGGCCTCTACTGCCTCAGCCTTTCTGGTCTCTGCCTCTCCATTCTGGCAAGTCCCTTTAGCCTAGCCCCATGTCTGCCTCATCTCGATTCTGGGCCCTCCTAGCCCCATGTCTGCCTCTCTCTCAAGTCTGAGCCCGTACTAGCTCTAACTCCATGCATCTCTGGCTCTACTGGGACCTCTTCTTGCCTCTACTAGTTCCAAACTCAAGCCACTGTTCAAACTCAAACAAAACACATAGGATTGTTGGTTGTAGCAGTGTTGGTTTAAGGCCATAGGCAGATGAGATGCTGGTTAATCCAGTAGATTCTCCCTAGGCCTGAAGAAGGGTGTTTATACCTCAAAGCTTGTAGAAAACAATTTTTTCCAACTGTTTATTTGGTCTAATAAAAGATCATCACATTTACCCAAAGAACCTTATGTAACAAAACACATAAGTACTCAGGCTCTAACAGCAGTCCAAGCCAACTGGCCATCTGCCAAGCTTCCCCCTGTCTTGAGTCCTATCTCAAGTATAGTAAGCATTTGGTATCTTACTGGCATTGTCAGGCATCCCAGAAGTCAGCAGAGCCTCTCACAGGAGCTCTTCACTGTGTAGCTGGCTGGGCCAAGCAGCCTGCCTGCTCTCAGGTACAGGCATTAAGAGTCTCTTAAGCCAATCCCCATCCAGTCATGTGACCCTGTAGGCACTCTCAGGAGTTTCCCCACTACCCGATGACCTGCCTGCTTTCCCTGCTAGAAGTCATCTGTATACAGGCCCTTGTTTCCCAGCTGATTGCCCTTGCTGCCTCTTACTGCTCTGCCTCCCTCCCCAACGTGAGTTACCTTCCCGTAATTAACCTCTCATGGTGTCATGCACCCTGGTTTGTCTGCTGGCAGCCGTTTCATTAGCAGCTTGCTTGCTTCCTAGCCGAGTCCTCCCAGATTCAGCTCAGCCTGGTACTCTTTCCTTTTAAAGGAAAAGGAGCCTTTTGGCTTCCTGTTACAAGCCCTCAGTTACTCAAAGACAACTGTTTCTGCTGAGTCAGGCTCTAAAAGAATTTACCTGTTCTATCTGAGCTTTCTGGAGCAATGAGAGGAACTTTCTTAGTATCCTTGTAGTCCCAAGCATGGAAACACATGTTGTGTAGGATATACATGACTCATTTTGGACACTTATAAGTGAAAAGTTTGATTAAAAAAAAAGCTTCTGTGGTAGATGATTCCACTAAGTTCTCTGTATATACTGACTGAGCTAATACAATTGATCGTATTATGGGAGATTCATTAAAAACAGGTCTTTGGGAAGAGGGGTTTTGGGTTAGCTCTTTTTGAAAAGGACGCTTTCCTTTTAGCAAGGAAGAGCCCAATAGTATAAAGCAGTACACTGCCTTGCAAAGACTCCAGACCCAAAGTTTGAGCATGTTGTAGCTTCAGTGAGCATAAAATGAAAGGAAAGTTTGCTTTCTGCAGTGATCCTTCCCAGCAGATTCTGAAATAAATTTTGAGTAAGTCCAGGAAGAGGCCCTTCTAGCCCTTGGAGGGAAATAAATATTGACATGAATATGACATTTGAAGTAGAAGATATCGTTGGATTGTTCAGTATTTCTCTGTAGAGCACCACTTCCATTAAATGCTCTGCAGCATCTTTACCAGTTCTGATATTACTAAAAATATGCCTGCTTGCTGTATTGGAACTCCATCTGCTTCAGTAATATTAGTTTTGCTTTGCTTGAGACTGTGTTCAGTGACACAGCCTATG
>NW_017729031.1:78686320-78690214 GCF_001723915.1 Gavialis gangeticus
AAAAAGCTTGCTTTCTTATACGTCTGGTTTCATGGTGTAGGTATGCTTTTGTGTGCTGATTGTCATGAAATAAATGATCTGTAAATTGGTGCTAAAGAAATACTAAAACTAAATTCTTCTTTGGGCTGTACATATGCAATTTCTGTTGAGCCAATGGGACCCGTGTACCTGTGTCTGAGAAATGAATTTGGTCTCTTGTAGCTAAGGGAGCAGCTGTCTAAGGAGGCAAGTCAACGGCAGTCCCTGGAGAAATCCCAAGTAACCATGCTGCGTCACATGCAGGATATGGAAAGGACTGTGGAGGCAGAACGGAAACAGGTTGGAGAAGCACAGCACCTTTTTCTTTCCCCCTTTGAAGGAGACTTTTTCCACCCAGCAACAAGGAGCTCTAAGAGGCAAATAGAATACTGAGAACAGGTTACATGGATCTTGAACAGCAAGAATGGAACATTAAAAATTACTTGGACTTGGTATAGTGTTGTATGAGAAAACAATGATTCTGAGAATATTCTGTAGGATTCTTAAACCTTTTGGGAATAACAATAGCAAAAGTGCTTTTCCATTATTGAGTGGATTTGTAGTAATAATAACCCTTACGAAAGGAAGGGAAAGTGCAGATAAAAAAAGTATTTTGTTGCTTGTTTGTCTTTTCATTGTTTAAAATGCATGCAAAAGACCACACAGACCCACTGCAACATAACTAGTAAAAGAAAAAAACCCACATACAACACAAATTCCAAGGTATATGTATGCTTAAATAGATTGTCAAGAAAAAGAATATGGAAATTATCTTTTGCTGCTCCCTGGAAAAACTAGTTTGGGGGGGGTCTCAAAGGAAAACTAAATTAAGCGGATACTTTAAATTTCCTTTTGGTGCACCTGGAATTGTTCAGACTGCTCATAAAAACTTCATTTTCTTTTTTTTCCTGCCTCCATTCTCAGATTTTGTGGGTTTTCCTAAGATTCCTGTAGACATCCACTTATACATGGAAATAACAAAGACTGAGCAGAGTTGCTTAGAGTGAAACAATTGAGGCACAGATTTGGTTTTGATCATCCAAGATTTAATGCATCTAGTTGACCCAATATAATTTTTATAAGTGAGAGATGAGGCAAGGTGAGGTATAAACATGAGTCATCCTAATGGTCTGGTATAAATCCTGCCTTTCTGTGATCCTCAGTAATGTTGATCCCTTTGCTCTAAATATATATGTTAATATTTCTAATGTCACAATTTTAATTGGAAACTTTCCTACAACCTTGTGTTAGGAATTATCAGCCCTGAATGGTTCTGTTCTAAAACAGAAGGTTTGAAACAGTCCAACTATATTTTTCTCTCTTCCTCTAAGCTAACCACTTGATCTGAAGTCTCCTTAGGCTCATATGGATTTTTTTTAATGAAAGCCTCTCTATCCTATGGCAGGGGGGTGGGGTGCAGAAGGGAAAGAGGAGGGAGGGAGGGAGGGAAAAATTATTCTTTTTCTACAGGTGCAGCTGTTGCAGCAGGACTGCCATGGTCTGCACCAGGAGGTCCAGCTAGTCCGAGAGAAGCTACAGAAGGAGGAAGAGAGAACTATACAACTGGAGCAGGAATGTACACAGTTGAAAGCTGAGTTGGGTATGACAGCAAAGTCACAACTACAACCAAATTAGTCCTACCACACATTCCTCCACTGCTCCCAGTGAGAAGGAACTCAAATGATTGAGATGCATTATTTTTAGAGTTAATGGGTCCTCCTATAGTTACAGTACCTAATGGGAATGAAATTCTGCTTATTGAAGCACTTAGGTCTTGAAGTGCCTTAAATTAGCTTGTATGTAAATCTTTTCCTGACTGAAGTAATAATCAGAAAAATAAAACATGATCCGGACACAGCAGGGCAGACCCTACAATGAGAGACTGCGGGACCGGAACCTGTTCAGCCTTCACAAGTGAAGGCTGAGGGGGGACCTGGTGACCGTCTGTAAACTCACTAGGGGGGACTAGAAGGGTTTGGGAGAGACCTTGTTTCCCCTAGCGCCCCCTGGCATAACAAGGAATAACCGCCACAAGTTGTTGGAGAGTAGGTTTAGATTAGACATCCGTAAGAACTACTTCACAGTTAGGGCAGCTAGGATCTGGAACCAACTTCCAAGGGAAGTGGTGCTGGCTCCTACCCTGGGAGTCTTTAAGAGGAGGCTTGATGCCTACCTAGCTGGGATCATTTGAGCCCAGTTTTTTTCTCCTGCCCAGGCAGGGGGTCAGACTTGAAGATCTACAAGGTCCCTTCTGACCCTACTTCTATGATTCTATGAAAACAGAATGGCAGTTTTCTTAGTGGATTTCATCACCTCACGTCTCTCAGACTTAAACTATTGAGTAAGCACTGGAGTTACTTTTTTGAACTGGTATTTAGTCTTTTTGAACTTTGACTAGAGCTGCTAGTTAGTAATGGGGAATTTATGAGAAGCACTGTACAGGGGAGAAATTTGGTAAGGAACATAAGCAATCGGAACAAACTGAGTGAAAATCTGGTTGTTCTGATTTTGACTCTGTTTTATGGAAGCATGACACTTACAGGTGTAACTAACCCAAACAAAGGCTATATCCTTAAAAAAACAAGGGGCATTTATCTTGGCCTCTGTGAGGCAGAGGTATTCAGGATGAACCCCCCCTTTTTTTTTTTAAACAGTCTTAGTTAACCCACTGTTCATCCTATATCTACTAGTAAGCTATATCAAGAGAATCTTGCCATGCTATTCAAATATGGTCCATTGGGTGTGAAAGAGCTTCTCACTATTGGGGGAAAAAAAACCCTTTTCCTCAGAAAAAACTAAAACAAACGTCCCAGCAAACAAAGAAGACGTGTGTCCTGCCAAGTGAGAAACAAGGGAAACAGATTTTTTGGGGGTACTGAAGATATTACTGGTCACTATGTACTTTGACCCTTTCCCCAAAGGCTGAAGTAGAAATAAGTGCTGCAGCATTAATAAAAACAAAATATTATACGTTGGAGTATTTAAGGGAATTTATTTACCTTTGGGGGAGAGAGAGATGCAGAAAATAAACATGAAATCATCCTTCCAGTTCAGAGTTTCTGCTTTTATTTGGAAGACCTTTTGATTATCCTTTCCAGATCATATTTTCAGTATGTGATTTCCCCTCCTATCCCCACAACTTTTGTTGAGATGTCTCTTCAGCATCTTACCGAAGAGTAATGCAATATTGAAGGGCAAAGTATGCCATTAGGTTCATTCAAATGGAATTAAAACAAAACATGCTTTTTGTCCCTTGGGTTTACATTTACTCTAAGCTAGGGATTTTATTTTGACATTGGGACACACAAACATGTATATAGAAACTCTGTGCAGCAATTATTGCAAGTTGGATTGTCCATACATTGAGCACATGTCTGTACAAAATGTTAATGGCAGTTTATAAAGTTAACTCAGTTTGTATATGTAACTAAAATATTTGGATGTGCAGGTGACAGGCGGTTGTAAACTTTATGTATTTTAAAAGTTAGGAAATAAGAGTCTTGCCTGTGGTTACCGGGAAGGAAGAATATGCTCTAATAATAATAATCCTGTTAACCTGAAAGGTTAGATCTTTCAGTATTATCAGAAATAGCAGAAGTCATGCAGATTTTGGCCATCTGCTGTGACTAAGTAAACAATTAAAAAATAAAAAGCGCCATTTTGTTTTATAACGAGTTTCATGGCTCTGCTTTGGTTTTGCTCTGTTCTAGAATCCAAAAATTGCATCATTTCCCAACTGACTGAAGAAGCAAAAGTAAGTTGTAAGCTATGTTCATGGGGAAAAAGTATGACTTCTTTTTTTTCCCCTAAGGAAAGCAGCAAAATGCCAATATACATTGTGTCTTACCAGACTCTCTATTATTCTTTTTCTGCACA
>NW_017729031.1:78695214-78711391 GCF_001723915.1 Gavialis gangeticus
TACTCCATGATGGAAAAATGTATGCCAGAATTTAACAAAATTGAGGGTGCCTTTGTGATGACAAAATTTATCAAGACAGTTGAAAAAGTGTTCCTTCTGGACATGATTATTATCAGGTTTCTTAAAAAAGAGCCAGAGCATTTAACTTCATTTTTCCATACTAGCAGTAAGATAGCTCACAATCACCGTTCAAAATGAGCCAGACTGGTGGTATTTTTTACAAGAACAAGTCCAAACAGATGCCCAGAGGCTTCCAAGTGGTCAATTTCTTTATTTTCCTGCCCCCCTACTCTGCCTTCTGGACTGCTTCTGATACCCAATTAGAGTTTCTACTAGCAGCCTGCTAAATTGTGCATGTTTTTACCATTATGAAATGAATGGAACATTCAGAATTGACTGCAGATTACCAAGTGTGGCTGCATTCAACCCATCTACTTACTGTTTTGTACCGTGGTTGTGCTAGACATTATCCAAAGAAGTGATCCCTTTGCCCATGTCTTCTTATATAGAGAGTCAAAGACCTGTCTTTGAAACCAGATAGATTTCAAGGAAGGTGAAGTCTAGGCTTTGTACATACATGCAGTGTTGTAGGGTGGTAATAAGCCTTGACCTAGCAGATGTAAAAAGTATGGGAGGAGGAGAGTTTAGGGTCAAGGATTATCCCAAAGTTACCCGTACCAAAGGAAAAGGGGCACAAGGATGGCCTTGGCTACCCAAGTAACAAAAGCACACCTACAGAATCCAACTTAAACATCAATCTTGGCTGACTTTGATATGGTCATATTCGTAGTGAAAGTTTATGTATAAAGTGCCAAACATGACTCCACTAAGGTAGTCCTGTGACTGCACTAAGAGGAACTATTAAATAAAAGCGAGAGAAAAGCGCTACATAAACTGAAATTTCAGATTGGATGGCAAGATCACTGTCTGTTAACCTTTGCTCAGTGAGAAGTTTGTTTTATGCTTCCCTTTAGAATACACAGGTCTCTTTCAGCAGAGAACACAAGGAGAATATGCAGTTGCATTCTGAAATAACTGTCCTGCGAGAGACAGCTGAAAAAGTACAGGTAATGAAAATAGCTTTGCTTCCTGTATTCTTGAGCAGAAGTATAGGGAAAGAGTCCATAACTTGTCACAGGAGATTTTTTCAGTATACCTCCTGTCCTAGACCTGATGCTGATCAATATTGTCCATTCTCCCCACAAAACGTGCTAAATCTAATGCCTTGCTGTTGTCATCTGATGTCCCATATCTCCACTTCAGCTTTCTTGCCACCAGCTTAATGTCATTACTCAAACGTAAGTGCCCATCTTGTAGCTGCTTTGATGATTAAACTTGATTGTTAATGAAGTATTGGGGCTGTTAGTCTTAAGCTTGTTCACTTCTTAGTTAAGGGCTGAAACGGGAGGTGAACCCTCTGTTGTAAGATTTAAAAAAAAATTAAAACTGGATCTGTCCAACAAGAGATACTATTGCTCAGAAAAGCTGTGGGCTAATTTTGGGTAGTTCTGCGGCCTGTTGTATGATGAAGGCTACATAATCATAATAGAAGTTACAGCTTTACAGAGGATCCTTGATTGTTAATTGCTTCTCCATTATAAAAGATAGTATGTTTTCCTCACATACAACGTGCACCTCCCCCCACTAAAATCAGGCCCCTAAAAACCCAAGTGCAAGTATTAGGCAGGGAAGCTTATTTTCTGTCAGGGTTTCAGGCAGGGTTTCAGGCAGCTGAGATTTAAAGGCTTTTTTTTTCACTCTATAGGTGTTAACAATCATCTCCTTTTTCAGAGATCTTGATGTTTCACTAATCAAACTAACCTTTCTTAAGTTAATTTTGGTGTCTGGTAGCTGCTTGTGGTCTCTGTTTCACAGTCTGTCTAGCTGTTTTCAAAACATAGGTCCACACATGAAGACTGGTCTTCAGTAGCAGCTAGCGATTCAGCTTTAGTTATACAGGAAAGGGAAGGGGAGTCAGAGATTAGGCACTGTCTCTGCTCTATGCAGTCATAACTGGAAAATGTTTGCTTTTCAAAAAACAAGGTGCATATTATATTTGAGATAATTTTGTATGCAGTAAAATATGGTAGAATCATCAAGTGTTCTCCATTTCCATCCTACAGAAAAAGTGCACTTGAAGCAATGTGAATGGCTTACAGCATATGTATGGCTCCAGAAATCACAGAAGTAGTGAAGAGCTCTTTCAAAAGCAAAAATATTACATAGTGCTTTTTTGTAACAGAACTAAAAATAGTTATAGGAACACAGAGCTGGAAAAAGGACACTGATATATAGTCTAATCCATTTTGTAGAAGTCAGATCATGTATTCCTCGGTCTCTAATCTAGTCATTAAAAAATTCCAACAAAATCCACAAGTATCCGTAAATATTTCATTAGTCCGATGGTTAGAAAGCTTTTTTTAATGTCAAACTAAAATCATCTTGGTTACAAATTTAAAGTAAATGTCTTCTGATCTTTTCTGCAGTGGCCAGAGAGAACAAGCTTTCCCCACTTTTGGGGTACCACGTTATTGCCTTGTATTTTGTGAGCCACGTGCCCTGAGACATGCGGCAGGCTAGCCAGTTATTTACAGCTCGCATTCACACAATGATTTCTTTGTTCTTGAGTGTAACACTTGAATATCATTAAAATTTAAAAAGACAAACTATTTTCATCCCATCCATCCAGCTTGTCAAAATCATTTTGAATGCTGACT
The DNA here is from genome assembly GCF_001723915.1 of Gavialis gangeticus. NCBI lineage: Eukaryota > Metazoa > Chordata > Crocodylia > Gavialidae > Gavialis > Gavialis gangeticus. The sequence goes on from NW_017729031.1 coordinate 78,697,932, forward strand.
TTGTCCTTCAAAGTATTTGCAACTCCCACCCCCACAAGCACAGTATCAGCTACAGCTTTCATGAGCATCATCTCTGTTCTGCTCTCCAAGTCCTCAATGAAAAATTGAGCAGAACTGGAAGTGTCTCCCAGCTTGATAGCGAATATTAAGATATGTTTTTTTCCAGCCAGTTGTGTAGTCAGTCACATGATGGTAGTTACATATAGACCAGACTTCCTTAGCTTGTTTATAAGATTTATTTGACCTTACTAAAGGTCAAGATCTCTCACATCTGCTGCTTTCCTCTGCATGGAGTTTAATTTTGTTAGCAGGCTCAGTTGACTTGAGTGCATTTGTCTTACTTAATTACTTCTAACCTGTGCTCCCCTATCTTGGCCTGCATTTCTATCTTCTTGTTAAAAATAATTTAATATAGGTGATCACAGTTATCTTTTTTGGTTAAGATTCAGCCTTGAAATAACGTATGTTCTTTTTTCCCTTCCCTTTCCTAGGCCCTTAATGATCAGTTAAACCAGCAGTGTTCAGAGCTGAGTGCTACGCTCCGAAGTGTTTCCATGGAGAATGTTAAACTTGTTTCAGATCATCAAGCCATGCTTAAGGTATACTGTTCTATTTTAAGCTATAAAAATAGCTAGTGTGAATCACATTCACAGAACAAGAAACTGGGTCAGGAAGTATAGGGTGAAGAGAAGACAGTAACAATAAGCTAGTACTCTGTAGGAGTTGGAAAAAAATATTTTATAAATAATGAGTTCTAGTCACTTGTCTGAACTGGTTTTTAACACTCAGTAAGGAACCCTGATGAAGCGTAAGCCTTATAAAATCCACCCCCCATCCTATTTAATAACCAGCAGTCTCAAAAAATTAACATTCAATTAAGGTTGTATAATATACAGGAATGTGAGTTCTGCCTGCTCAGTCTACATAGTACTGAAAAAGTTCTAGCAGGTGTTGGTGCTTTACATCTTCTCTTAGCATAGTTACTTGCTCTCAGTGGAGTTGGCATGCTTCAGCACTACCACAGGTTATACTGGATAACACTAACAATAGCCTTCTGTCAAAGAAAGTAGGAGCTTCCTTTTGAGAATAGCCTCTCAAATCTAACACCTCCCATAGTGCACACAATTTCCTGGTCCATTGCCTACCTCAGTCCTCTCACACTCATAGATTCTGTCCCTTTTCTCCAGTTCCTTCTCTTCAGTTTGTAATTCAGAGTTCTTCCAAACTCTATAGATCTTCTGTGGAGCTTTTCACTTAGAGATGTTCCTATTCCCTTAGTCTGGAAGCTCCTACTTCTTCCATTGCCAAGCTAAGACTGACTCTTTTCTTCAGCTTCCCCAACCTTTATCGTTCCAGAAAAGGATGAGCTGGAATTAGCACAGTCACACAGACTTAAAGGGCCCTTTACCAGGGCTGCAATGGTGTTTCCTCGTGAACCTTTTAAATGGGGTTCCCCGGTACTGTTAGGGCATGGTGTTTAATTTGTTAAATCCAGACTCTAATCAGCTTGTTCATTTCTCTAAGAGGTTTCCCCTTTTGAAATTTATTCTTAAACACTGTCTCCCCATACAGTTCCTGAAGCTTGAAAATTACTTTTTCTTCAGTGAAGAATTATGCTGTCCTCGCTCTGGCATCTATAACTATTTCTTTGTTAGTCAGTTTAGGTCACTAAAGTGGTGCATACATCTTAACTACGTGCTAACTCATGAGACTTTATTTCTTTCTCGAAAATAAAGGCTTCACTGTCATCGTTTGATAGGTCTCATGTATATGCATTTAAGGGAGATACGTCAATTTTTTTTTTAATTGACTATTAAAAGGTTCCTCTTTTGGGCTCTCTTTAAATAACATTTCTGTAGCTTTGTAAAAGATACTTACAATATTTATAAGGATATGTCTACTCTCTCTTGATTTGTATATAAGGGTTTTTGGGCAGACAAAGGAACAGCACCAAACATTGTCACTCTGTATTTTTATCAACAGCTGGGAAGAAAACCCTAAGATAATTTCTGGTATTGCACAGCTGACAAAAACTGCAATTGTGGCAAATATATTGCTTGGTATGCTGCGTGCAAGCACATAATATACATTTCAGTATGGCCCAATGTGTAAAGTCATATACCGAAGAAAACAATGTAAATTCTACACCCTGGATAGATGACTGTCCTGAGAAACAATGATTCTTCTGAAAAACTGGGGGATAATCAACTGAATGCAAGTTTCCAGTGCAGCACTATGATTAAAAGAGTTAATGTAATCCTTAGATACCATGGGCAACAGTTAAGTGCATATCTTTAGGCCTGAAAAAGGTTATGTACATACTCTCATGTCAACAATAAATATTAAGTACACAGTACTCAGTAGTGTAGTAGTAGTAGTAGCATCCAAGCTACTGCCTTTATTATCTAATCTTCTAATAGGAGCCCCCCTTCTAACAGAGCTCACTGTTAAAAGCCGTGAAAATGGGAAGAGCTACCCAGTTTTAGGGCTGCTAATACCGTAGCAGCCTCAGTCTGAGACATGGGAAACAGCTAATCTAATCTCGCTAGAAAAGGTATAATAAGATTCAGTGAGTATAGGTTGAAACTAGACAAATTAAAATGGAAAATTAAGATGGGGGGCAGGGGTTAACTGTGATGGTAATTCCTGAAAATTTTTAAGACTTAAGGTTGAATATCTTTCCAAAAGATATGCTTTTAGTGACTACTGAATTTGAAGCAGACATTAATACCAAGATGCCTGCATTATGCAAGAGGTGATACTAGATGAGAACAGTGGTCCTGTCTAGTTTAAAAAAAGACCTATGAAAATACAACTGGGTCCACTACTTTATCTTTTCCCTTTCTCTTTGTACACATCTGCCTGTTGCCATTTTATTTTCACCTTTGCTATTGCTACTTCTATAAAAAATTCTTTCTTTCAGGACCTAGGGAAAAGCTCCCTTAAGCAACACATCAGAAATGTTCTTGTGTTAGTGCAGGAGACAGGAAGTGCAATTGTTCTCCAATAAAACCATTAAACTGACTATTCACAAAGCACCCCCAAATGCACAAAAGCAACAAGCTGAGGTATTTGTTAAGAAGAAAGGTGATTATGGGCAATTATCTAAATGACTCCACTAGCACCACACAGGAGGCTAACATGTAGATGTAACTCAATGTCCACTTTGCCTGAGTTATGCAGATATTTATTTTTTGAAGCAAGGGGGAGAAGCATTATAAAAAGCAACAACATCTAACTATTATAATAAAATTCTGGGGGAGCAGCCAGTGCTAGCCCTAAAAGAGTGGGGACTAAAGAGAAGACTGAAGATGAAGAATGACTGAGTGGAAATCCTTGAAGACCTGACCTGTATCAAAGAGATACTGAAATCCCTGCCTAGGAAAGGCAAGTGCTGTTTAGATATTTTCTCTAAGGGAAAGGCCATGTTCAGTTCTAAAAAGATGGAACAAATCTTGTAAACACTGGGATAAGCAAACTTTATTTAAATAGCAGCTTTGTACCCTCTGTCAGTCTGGCTTTGTTCTCATTTCTTGCACAATCCCCAGGCTTCCACACCAGTGTTTCCTTTCCCTCTTCAGGCAGAACAGGAGAAAATGACTCAAAAACTGCAAGAACAGGACTTGCTGCTGGATGCTGCTCGTGCCAACATTATGGAGGAGTTGCAAAATGTGCAGAAGGAAAAAGCTCAACTTCAGAGACAGCTGTGAGTGAAGACACTTCTGATCAGTAGTCGCTGTCCTGTTCTTTTCTCATTCAGTAGTGCCCTTTGTATCCTGTTTCTTGAATCTCCCCAAGCCTCCTCCAAGCATTCTCTATTTCCTATTGGCTGGAACTGATTTGGGACTTAAGAACACAGTCAAGCTAATCTTGATGGAGAAGTCTTATGTTAATATGAAGTCTATCTTCTATTCATAATGGTCTAAGCATGCAAGGGACAAAATTCTAATTCAGGGGTGTCCAACCTTTTTGACTGTGGGGCCGGATCACAAACTTTTTATCACCCAGTGGGCCGGCAAGCCATATTCAAAGACCTCACAGGAAATGGTATCACATCAGGAAGTGATGTCACATGACCTTTGACACAAATGAAGTTGCAGGAAGTGACAATGAAATGGGTCTAGAAATGTGCCTAGGGAAGTTGTGGTTTTCAGAAAGTATGTATGTTTGCTATGGCTTAGGAACAGGACATCATTTTTCTGTGCAGGGGGTTGGACTAGATTAGCAGCAGACTGCCTGCAGGTCACATGTGGCCCACAAAAGGCCAGGATGTTGCCCACAGTCTACATGGGGTCTGCAAGCAGTTAATATATAGGGCATGGGTCTGGGCAGCCACCTCTCCCACTGCTGTGCAAGGGGGAAAGGCCTGTGGGGCAGGGAGGAGTGGTCTATGTCCTGCAAATGTAGACTGCGTGGCTGAGGATGGGGGTCTGCATGCTGCTGGAGCAGCCCATGCAGTGAGGGGGTCCTAGGGGCCCACCCCCACAGCATGCAGCCTGTGCAACACATGCTGGTGTCATCTGGGGCCCACAGCCTCACCAGATCTGAACAGCCCTGGACTAGCTTATCCTTGAGATCCTTTACTAACTTGATCATGGTCATTATGGTTAATTAAATAGAAATTGTAGGCATATACTGCAGAGACGTGGAAGAGATCTCAAGGATAAGCTAGTCCAGAGCAGTTCAGATCAGGTGAGGCTCTGGGCCCCAGATGACACCAGCATGTGTTGCACAGGCTGCACGCTGTGAGGGTGGCCCCCTAGGACCCCATCACTGCACGTGCTGCTCCAGCAGCATGCAGACCCCCATCCTCAGCCATGCAGGCTACATTAGCAAAACCTGAACTGCCAAGGAGGCGGCTGGACGTAGAGCGCCTCTGGGCCAGGCTCCTCCTACCTCCCACCCAGCTTAGCTCTGGCAACCACGTGCCCTGCAGCCCCAGCCCAGCCCTGAGGTGCCCCCAGCTCCATGCCTTACCCTGTGCCTCCGTCCACCACACATGCGGGCAGGGCGTGGGCCATGCTGCAGCTCCCCCGGCCACGCACCGGGGGCCGGGGCGGAGCCAGAGAAGAAGCTGCACGCACTGTCTCCAGCTAGTCTAATCAGGCACAGCTGGGGCAGCCCCATGCCACACAGCCCTCGGGGCAGTGGTGGCAAGACCTGGCTCACTGATGAGCCCGGCCCTGCAGGGGTAAGCAGCTCCCCTCCCCTCTCTGCCAGCTGGGGCCCGTGGGCCAGCCCTTCCTGCCTCGCCTTGCTGCTGTGGCTCTGTGCTCGGCAGTGGCAGTGCCGCCGCGGGCCAGATAAAATGGCTTGGCGGGCCGCATGTTGGACGAGCCTGCTCTAATTCATTTATTTCACATCTTGTTTGTACAGGGAGACCCTGCGCTCTGAGCATGCCACCTGCAAACAGAAAGCAAGCATAGCCGAGCAGACAGCAACCACACAAAAAGAACTGCTAGAATCTACTATTACTAGACTACGAGGTGAACTGGAAACAGCACTGAGAGAGAGAGCATCTCTCCTGATGGAAAAGGAAGGCCATCAGCAGGAAGTACAGTGGATATATTGTTGGTTTTTCATTTTAAAGATGTATCACAAGATACACCTTTTGGCATTCCTGTACTGTATGGTCTTCTACCATTGTGACATTTCAGTGTCCTTGAATATATCACCAGTGCTGGTCTACATCATGTATACAATAAGAACACAGACAGTAACTTAGTGCAAGATAGTAACTTAATATGTTGGGGGAAAAAATTGAGGAAAGTGCTTCTTGCTTGCCTGGTGATTAAGAGAAAGAGGATAGCTGAGCTATATGGTCTTCTAATTTTAATTTTTTCAGAGTTGGTCTGTAACCTTTCTCTCTGAGATGCTGTGCTACATTTCTCTAATGGGAATACAAAATGTCTTTAGGTTGAGTACACTAGAGAGGTTTTTTGACTGATTTAAAAATGATCTTTTAATTCCATCTGGCAGATAGAAAAAACAGCAAGTGAAGTAATACAGGAGAGGAACCAGCTGGAAATTGAACTAACTGAGAACAAGGTACCATGCAGTATACATAGTATCTCTGACTTCTGATTCTGTCCCTTCTGTTGTATGGGCAGTATAAACAGTTTTGTCTTCCCTGAGTCTGTAATGAAGGTCTCCTGCTAGTTCTAATGTCAGCAACACATTGAAAATTGCAAGAGGGACCTGAACCATGAGTGGTTTGCACATGGGCAGGCATTAAATGATAGCAGCAGGAATGACTGGTGCCTCCTGAGACTGGGAGGCACCATGACAGTGAGCGGGGACCACCTGCAGACACTAGCAGCCACGTTGATGGTGGGGGCAGGTGGCAAGCAGGGACTGTCCGCAGCCAGCGGTGTCCGTGGCAGTGAGCAGGAATTGCCCACGGCAGTGAGCAGCGACTGCCTGTAGACACTGGTGGCCACGTCCACGTAGGACCCAGCACTTTGCAGGGTAGCTTTCCCCACCAAGGAACCTCCAGAAAGGAACCAGCCAAGTACTTCAGCCAGTACGAGCAACTGCAGAAGCAGCAAAAGCAGGGAGTATTACTTTGTGGAAAGAAGTAGATAAAAATGGAACCCAGCTGGACTGCCCTTACTGCCAGCCTCCCCTTGGATGTAGTGAAGACACCCCAAATCAGAACACAGATGTTGCCTCTTGGTATATCTGCACCCCTCTGTCTTGTGGCTTTGGAGGAAAACCTGAAGCAAGAAACCAACCAAAAACTCTACATCCAGTCAAATAAGAGCGGCTACAGGAGCAGCTAAAACCAGGAGCTTCAGACATTCAGAAGACTTTCAGCAGTTTTGTTTGGACTTTCCTTGTCCTGTGCTGGCTGGCTGTTCATTCCAACCCTTTCCCTCTTCCACAATCTCTTTACCTAACACTCATTCCATACTTCCCATCTTCCTCATACCCAGTCCCCTTCCAGTTTCCATTTAACTTATTTCTTCTAAGTAAGTTTACTCCAAAACCAAAACATTAATGGAACTACTATGACATTTGGCACCATCACACTGTTCACTCTGTAGGTTTTATAGTTTTCCTAGACTGGGTCTGTCTTCTCTATTTAGATTGTAAAGTGTTTCGGGCAGGGACCACTTATTACTATTTGTACAAATCTTCACACATGCCAATGTTCTCAATTGGTCAAGAACACAAGGGCCAACATTCTTGGTTGGGCCTTACCTGATACCATAAACATAAATTTTAGTCACTGCTGATTGTTGAGCTCAAGCATCTTAGCTATGTAGCTCTTTCAAATCTGCATAGCTTGGATAAATGAAAGGCTGGGAAGACTAAATTGCAACTGCTGAAAGGATGGTAAAAGCAAGCAACTCTGGGTGTAGTGGGGAGAGGCTGTGTATAATCTGTAGCTTTGTGATTGAAGTTTGGTCCACAGATCATGTTGTGTCCAAGCAGAAACCTTAAAGCAGCATGATTGAAGTTGTATTTTCCCTTGTTTTGTAGTTGGAAATGGGTGCTATGAGATCCACACTGCAGACATTAGAGGAAGAAAACATGAGGTTAATGGGCCGTTTAGCTGCACTGGAACACCAGCAGGTAAACTGCTTTTCCTGTCAGCCGACTACTATCACCCTTAGGTATATGTGGGGACATACTTAAATTGTGGTTTTGTGATTTTTGCAGAAACTGAAAAATGGCAATCTCCACAAAAAATGGCATGATTTCCCATGGAATTGACCCCAAAGAATGCTTACTAGAATACAAAGATTTAGATTTAAATGCAGTACTTAGATTTATGATATTTCCATGGAATTTGCTATTTAATTATGCGGTTTTTGTCTCTTGGTCAGTTTGCTGCAAGAGACAGGGCCACCAGGGCCCCTCTGCTAATTGGCAGCGAGGAGTGGAGCTGCCACAAAATACCCATGAAATCAACTTTATGCACTGCAAAAACCCTTTGTCTTGCCACAATTTGAGTAGGTCACTAAGTATAAGATAGGGTAACTCCTGTTGTCTTGACTAGCATGTAAATATACCAGTGATTAAGCTGTTCTCTGACCACCTTATGTTTTTCTAATTTGGAAATCACTGAAATGTAAGAGATGCAAGATGTAAGAAACTGAGAGACCAAGAAAGGAAAGACATGACACTATTCTTTTATACGTTTCCCTTTGAATTTGTTCAAGTGAGAAGGTTTAACATCCATGTGGGATTTAGAATCAAGTAAAATGACCTCACAGCCTGAAGGTATCAAGATGTGACATGATTATTCTGTGATGCTATTTTTAGTATGGATGGGACTTTTGCCTATATACACTATAAAATGGAAGTGTGTTTAATATTTTTGTCCATAGCTTCCCTGAGCTGTTTGCACTTTGAGACTTAATCCCTGTTATTTTTTTTCAGTTATCTCCTATTATTGCTATAGCACTGCTCATCCAAACAGTGTTAGTAATGGTAGGACTATTACTTTAGACTAGCTGAAGTGTTTTTACCAGTGAGCTGTCTAAGTTCACTGAGTAGGCCCAGTAAATACCAGTCAGAAACTTAAAACCAGAGCATCTCAGTTATTCTTTTCACTTCTTCATTTCTCTCCACCTGCTTTCATTTCTAAACCATTTTTCCCCTGCTGTCTCAGTTCTCTTAGTGTCCTGCAAATTCCTTTTGCACCTCCCTTCTTTCTTGCCAGAGCATCTGTCCATCCACTTTTTTGCTGCCTAAGAGCCATGGTATGTTCTGTAATCCTGGGGCCAGCTGTATAGCTAAGTCTGTTCCTGCTTTTACCTATAAGTTAGGGTGGCTTAGACCCAGGGAGATGTGAATATATCTTTCTTGCATCACTTGGATGACCTTTACTGTTTGTTTCATATGAAAAATTTGAACAACTTAGGAAAGCAAGAACATTACAGTAATTCATCGAGAGAGAGAAAAGAATAGAAATCAGGTAGAAGCAAAACACTGAAGCCCAGGTTCCTTTTTTGGCTTGTTTTTCTCAGGAGATGGTGACCTATGCTCTTCTTTTCCCAGCATGCCCAGCAGCAGGTAGAACAGATTCTAGCAGAACTGACTGATAGTAAGAATAAACTTGCCTACGACAAAGGAAAGCTTCAGGTATCTCACTACCTTTAAATTTGGTGTGTTCACAGAAGAAGCACATCTTTCTGGATTGTTTAATCAAAGCTTTTCACTATTTCATTTGGAACAAAGTTTTTGTTTTTTATTTTGCACTGTTAGCAAGAAACTTTAAATAGTTTTGTATTTAAAACTGCCTTTGATTTCAGTCATAACGTTTTTTGCTGATAGGTAAAACTAAGTGGACATTCTTCATATAATGCCTATGTAGATTCCTGGTAAATAAGTCACTGGATATATGAAAACAACTGTAGAAGCCTGAAAATATGATGTTTTAGCTATGCAGTTTATTCTAAAGGATACAATAGAAAGGGAATAGACACAGTGGCTGTGTCCAGATGAGCACAGGTGTTTGTTTCCCTGGGGGTAAGTAGCAGCGATACACACCTTGTGTGCTGCTGCTACTTGTGCCCAGGGAGCACGTGTGCCACACATGCTCTGCCACACAGCAGGTTACCCTGCATGGGGTAGGGGAGGCTGGAGCCAGCAACTGGGGGGGGGGGGGGGTCAAAAGCCCCCCAGTCCCCTCCTGAAAGGTAGCAGCATGGAGGACACTTACATGTAAGGGGGACACTTACATGTGTGGTGCCGTAGACTTGTCTATGGCACCACACACCTCATATCCTCGCTTGTCTAGATGCGGCCAATGGTGGTAAGCATAGATAGAAAACAAAGTAAACAGGCAATAGAAATGGTGGTGAAATTGAGATTCGGTGAGTTGTCATGGATGTGATAAAATTTGAGAAACCAGTGCAAGGATTTTTGGTGTGCTTGTAGGGAAAAAAAAAAATCAGAGGGGAGCAAGTGGAGAGAATGGTGGTTGTTTAAAAATAATGAAAAAGTAGCAATTTGGTTTAGAGTCCCTTACAAGTGGAGATAATCACAAGCGACTAACCAAAATACTGTATTGAGCTTTGAATTAAAATGAATTCTGGTGTTTCAGTTTTGCTTGTGTGCGAAGATAAAATGAGGGTACTCTTGTCATTTCTGGTGGGGTGGGACTGCTTAATGCAAATTTTTTTAGCTTTCATAAAATCCATCTCTGTTTCTGTGGCCTTCATAAGCCCATTCTCTATCTTCACATACTAAAAAGATGCAGGAAAATGTTTGCCAACTATGTCTGCTTTTCCTGTAGACCAAAGTCCAGGAGCTGGAAGAAGAGTTGCAGTCTCTTGTAGATGCACACTCGGAGAATAGCCAGCTTCGCAAGCTGAATACAGCATTGGAGACCAAATATACTCAGGTACAAAATTCAGATCACGCCTCACATCTCAACCCCAAGTCAAAGTATACCTAGAGAAATCAAACTCATTACTTCCCCCAGGAACATCAAAGCACCAGTTAATTTTAGTATTAAACTTCTATTATAATTTTCAGGTGAACGCAGAACTTAGTTCTGTCAGGATTAACATGCAAAGGATTGAAGCTCAGCTGAAGCAGGTACCAAACCAAAAAAAAAACTGTTTCCTGAAGCGTAAATGTGTGTGTTCAAGCTGGATCAGGCCACATCTGTGGGGTTGCAGGATTTTCATGTTTAGCTCTCACTGTGGCGTGTTTACCCCACAGTGGTTCCAGGGACCTAGAAAACTTCAAAAAACCTGCCCCAATAAAACTGTGTTCAAAGAAAGAGTTCAAATAAATGTTAATAGCAATTCCAATATTGGAATACAGATAACAGATAAATGCTAAGACCATAAAAATAAAGCATATCAACTGCTGCTTAAAAATAATGCAGTACTAAAAAATCTAAAATAATAAAAGAAGCATTAATACAGTGTGAAAAAAATCAAATCTTAATGTTATGTAGTCTTACTCTAACAGGTGTCCAACTTGCCAAGGAAAATAATCTCCAGAATCTAGGTAAGAAGTTACGTTCCAAAAGACAAGCAAACTGATCTTAGTTCAGCTGATGAACTGGCTGATGGACAGTTCAGCAAGAATTAGAGTGAAAAGTGGCTGGCTGAAAAGTGAGTTTAGGAGGTGGATCTGGGCTTTTTCCCCCCAGTTTTAGCCAAGCCTAAGAAGTTTACTAACTAGAGATCTCTTAAGTGGATGTTTTACCATATTAGAAAGAATAATTTTATATTCATTGTTACTGGGGGTGCACCAATAAAGATTTTTGGGCCAATACCAATCCAATTGCTGATATGCAAGAGTGGCAGCTTGGAGAGTAGCACCTGGCTGGTAAGTCTGTTGCAGAGTGGAAGGGAAGGTGCGTGGTGGGGCACAAATTGAGGCCCCCGTGGTGAGGGAGGGAGTGGGACTAGGGCAAGGGTAGGAGCTGCCAAGCTGGGGTGGGGTGGGGTGGGGTACAGGATGAAGCTGTGAGAAGCTCGTCTGGGGGAAAAGCCTGGCTCTGGCCCCAGCCCGCAGCAGCAGCCTGCCCTCACCCTGCATGAAGATCTGGGGAGCACATGCCCCCCATGCCTCCCCTGGGGGTGCACGTAGTGGGGGGAGCTACCGCCCCCACCCCACAGAACAGCTGCATATGGCTCCATCCTGTGCCCTGCTTTGCCCTGACTGGGCAACACCTGGCCCAGCCCCACTCCTTCACCACGGCGACCTCAATCTGCTCCCCTCCCTCCATGCTCCTTCTTCCCAACAGACTTACCGGCTAGATGCAGCTCTCCAAGTTGCCAGGCTGCATTCCTGGCCCTGTGCATACACACAGCATTTATTGGCAATGTTATCAGGCACATCAGACAAAAAAAGCCAATTGCCAATAATGTCAGTTTTCCTTTTATCAGTGCCGATACAATACAAACCAATGTATCGGTGCACCTCTGATTATTATCAGTTATATCTTATTTGTTATCCAAGAAATAGACCTATTTTAGTCAGCACTGTAAGAGATTAAGGCATTCAGGTACTATGGTGTCCACAGTTCAGATCCCCACTCTGAGTACCTTCAAACTTTGGGAAAATAATTTACACCTTAACATTAATATTCCCATTTTACAAATAGGAGGAAATGGCCATGAGAACTTTCATGGTCAAGTCATGGCAAGAGTCATAAAACAGAACCATTAGACTGCTGCCCCACAAAATACCACAAGAAGTTCTAGATAGCAAATAACTTTGCTGCTACCTTCTGTGTATCGAGGTCACAATGTGGTTGAATTAGAATAATAAGAGCAGTGACATCATGCATAGTTCCAATACCATCCTGGTGATGTTGCACTGGTAGCAAGGCTGTGATGAAAAAACAGTGATTTGGCTTCCCCGGATAAAGTGCTGCAGGAATGCATCAGGAAAGAAAATGTATAAAAATAGTAAATGGTTCTTCAAGAACGCTTATATAGGATACTCCTTACAGCACAAGATCTTCCAATAAATAATTCAGGCCAGAACAAGTAGTATCCATGAATGTGGCCTTTGCTGCTGATCTAACGGGTAGATATTTTGAGGGGTGTTTTTGTTAATTTCTCCCTCTCTGTCCTCCTTGGATGGATTAATTTTGTAGCAGAAATGCCACCAAAGAGAAGAAAATCCCCTGCAAGGCCTTCACAGTATGTTAAGCCAGATATGTGCTGTTTTGGAGAGGGAGCTGTGGAATTTGGTGGGCATGCTTCCACTCTTCATCCTCCTTCACGCCGGGTTCATTTCATCCCGCGTGTACATTCAAGGAAGTGTGCTTCTGAATGTGGAGACTGTCCAAGAATCAATCTGAGAACTCTGTTAAAAGCTATTAAGAGCATGGAGGAAAGATTGGAGGGTAAAATAGACATAATCACTCCAAGACTATTAAAGACTGACTGGTCTGTGCAACTTAGTGAAGATGACTTTCAGATGGTGAGTAAAGACCACGAAACAACCTAGAAGCTGGAAAAATTGGCAGTTTTGGGAGCGTGAATAGATTTAGCTAAAATGAGGCCAGACTGGAAAATTCTATGAACAAAAGGCTTTTTTCAGTGTTTCTTGTGCAGAAAAAGGAATGGTCAATCAAACTGGTTAAGTAAGAGAAAAATATCAAGATTTTTTGGGGGATTCTAGACTTGGCTTTATCTAGTTGTCCTACTTTCTGGACCATTATTGCTAAAGGTCAGACCACCTTCTGACTAGTGCCGTATGCTTCATACTTTGTTAATTTTTCTTCATTTGGAGGCAAAAATGGGAACTTAAACTTGAATTTAAAATGGGAAAAAGACAAAGGATTGCTTCATTTGAGGAAACTACCTCGGTGCTAGATCCTCTCATAGGAAACCAACTCAGAGGCTTAAGCTTGACTTACTAGTTTCAAAGGCATGAAACAGAAAAAAAAAAATCTTGCTCTGGGTGGCACAGAGTAAATCTTCCTTGATTTTGCTTAAGCAAAAGAATTTTAAATTGTATATATATATATATAT
>NW_017729031.1:78711595-78725265 GCF_001723915.1 Gavialis gangeticus
GATCATATATATATTTTTAAGGAATGAAAGCTGATGCTATATTTTATAGCCAGTTTCTGAGAGGAAGTTATTAAAAGGGGGTTTTTATGTTATTGTTGGGTAACAGAGAGAGGTTTGGTAAAATCTTTTTCTTTCTGTCAGCATTAACCACCTTGTATTTAATGGAAGTATTAGTCTGATATATGCACTAAAATGAAGACATTTTTGAAGAGGGGATGCCCTATATAGTGAGAAACTGTAACTAAACACTAATAATATAAGAATATATTAAGCTAGAAAAAAACTCTTCCAAAGTAAAATCAAGGAAGGAATCCTGTCAATGGCTTCAGGAGACAACACAGAGCTCTCTCTTTAACATTGATGTCTGTAGTTCTTGTTATGATTTGTATTCTGAGGAAATATTGGATTTCCATTTGGTGAAGTCAAAAGGTAAATTCATCTGAAGGAAACTACTATCACCTAAACTAGAGTTGGAGCTTCAAGTTCCCTCTTTTTCTCCCTTTCTAAGGTTGGATGAATGGTTGAAAATGAACTGCCAATTTTTTGAGTGCTTGTCTTTAAAAAATAAATCTTGTTTTAAATTAATAATCAATGTCTCTTGATCTCAGGGTATCTGAACTATTTAGCTGGTGAATGTTTTCCCCATCACTGCCTTAAATTGTAAGCTAGCAGAACAAATTCCTTTGATTTGGAAAAGCAGAATTTGCTCTATTCTTTCTGGTTTGTAAAGGCACAGACTGTTTTTGAACATAAGAAAGACGACTTCTCTCTGGCAGTCAAATCCCGAGATGAAGCCTTACGAGAGTGTCAGAAGATCAAGGGACAGATGGAAGCCATGGAAGAGAGAGAGAGACATAAGGCAAGGAAGCAGGAGTTAAAAAATGTGACAAATGTGGCAGCCTGTGCTATATAGCCTTGCTCAGGCTCCAGCATCATATTTGTAAGTTTTAGTACATCTAATTAACCTTTGGTTTCTACTTGAACAAACCCCACTGCTCATCTGGAATGTATGTAAAATATCCTCTGCTAGTCTCAAGGTGTTATGGAATCCTCTGCAATATTGCTGCTGCATTGCCACATTTTTGGTTGACAGCCATTGGTAAAGTAGATAGACTATGTCAGTAGGAAGGAGGTATTGAGGAAAGTAACCAGGGCTAATCCATAGAAGATTTGGTTTTAACAGTTAGAACCTGATTCTCTTCTCTCAATGTAGGTCAGGTCTCATCTTGCAATTGGTGGAGCTGATACCGGTGTAAAGTAGGAATGAGACGGGACAGCCTCCAATTTTAAACCTTTGCCTAATAGTATGGGACGGTCTCCAGCATGGGCAATTGGTGCCGCCTTAGGACGGGGGCACATGCCACTGCAGCGACCAGTCAGCAGCTTGGGGGTGGGAGACTAACTATGGCTGATCTCGCTGACCCTGGAGAGGCAGAAATGAGGGTGCCCCTCGTGGCCAATTGCTGTGGCCGCTTCCAGGAGTAGCTGCAGCTGCTTCTGGGAGCACAACAGTGCTCCACTCCCTAGCCAGCGCTTGCAGGGGGGCACCGGCATTCCTGCCGGCCCCCCTGCTCATTGCCTAAGTGATGAGCATGGCCAGTCAGGGGGTGCACGTTTACCCTCTTGCACCTCTTACACATCACCACTGGTCTCCAGGCAAAATACAACCCGCTAAATGTTTGACTTAAAACTGGACAACACTATAGCATGCTATTAGAGTTCATGTCATGCTCTCATTCCTTAGGTCAACAGGAACTGAAGGCCAAAAAAACCTCCATGTTCAACTAATCAATTAGTGTGTCATTCTTAGCCAGAATGGCAAGTTGTTCTGATGGACAAATATTTTTATATGATGAAGAGAAGGGTGAGAAGTGGAGAGAAATCCAGAGAATTTTTTTTCCTGTCAGGGTGCCTCCAAATGTACTGAGGGAGACCAAATATTTCCAGAGCTTGAGGGAGCAGAGTATGACCAAAGTAGTCTTTTTTGAGTTAACTTATTTTCCCCTGGCCTTTGCTTGCTGTCCTGTACTTAGGTGGCAAATTTACAGCGCCAATTAAAGGAAGCAAAGGAGAATAATGACAAAGTGGCAACCATACTGGAGAATGTGTTGGTTTCTCATAGCAAGATGCAGGCAGCTCTGGAGAAGGTACAGACCGAGCTGGGATCTAAGGATTCCGAGATCACCAGCCTCAGGAAAGATAGGTAACTGAAGTCCTTCTGGTTTTCTATGTTGCTATAGCAAAGAAACAGCAGGGTCAAGGGAAGAAATAACTTGATCACTGCCTTTTTTCTGAGGTTCAGGCAAGAAAACTATACAAGATTGATAAGCGAGTTTTTACTGAACCAAAACCTAGTTTCAGAATTCCTGTAGCTTCTTGTAATATTACATGGAAGAAAGGAGGCATAGCAACGAGCTCTACTTAGTACTAGTGGACTAATTACTTTATTATACATCTAGTCAACTCTGGAGGGGTTTTGGTTGCAATGGATGGTGCTGATTGCAGATGCCAGGACCCAACTGATTATTAACCAAATTACCTCTTTTAACATGTCTCATCTTCACATGATGCTTGGGAATATGTCGGGTGATATGACACTATTGGTTGGAGCTAGGTGCATTATCATGGTGTCATCAGAAGCAAAACAAAAATTGGTAGTAGCAACTAAACAGAATTTGAATATTAGTCCCATTTTTTAGTTTTCTAACAAAAAAAGAAACTAAATAGCTATCCCTCTGGGAGGAAGAAAGTGAAAGGTGGCTTTGGTGTTAGTTTCTTGCCTTTTCTTTAATCTGTCACTGCTTTCATTTGCAGAACCCAAAGCCAACAGAAAATACAAAGATTAGAAGCAGAATTGGAGCAGTGCCAGGCCAAACTGGTTTTCATAGAAACCCAACACAATAACCAGGTAGAGACCAAGTTTTTCCAGTCATAGCAAGTAGGTTTCATTCTGTGATACTGAACTACCATGTTCTCTTGGAAAGTAGAATGTGGGGGCATGTGTTCTACTAACTTATTAAGACAAAAAAAAGACACAAAACACTGGAGGAATCATTTTACAGAAGATGTAGGAGCCAAGTAAAGCCCCCTTTCTATACCAGGGTGCCTTGAGAGTGATAAACATCTGACTGTCTGAACTGGATACAGAACATGTATGCATAGACATGCATTTACTGTGCCTCAGCTATTCAGTAACTACCTATTCCCACAATGTTACCTTGTGGTAAACGAAAGCTAATTCACATCCCTTTTTCATGGAGTGCTTAATTACCACTGTTTAGCTATCATTTACAATGGGGTAAGTGTGCATGCTGGCAGTTACTAATCACTCCATGCTAATCACTTGTTGTTTGAGTACTGCAAAGAAGCTTTGAAGCAAATCCTGCCCCATGTCTGTGTGTAAAAGGATATTTGCCACAATGTAGAGCCTTGAAACAGAACAATGTATGAATTAAGGGTCTGCATCAGGCAAATAAATATGTTCACAGCCTTTACTTAATGACTTAATTGTTGTGTAGGCAGCTGGTGATTAGAGTTCCTCTCCCAGTAGACTAACACTGAGTAGGACACACATCATTCACTTTTAATGGGGCAGTGGTGAGAGAATGAACACCCCCACATTTTGCCACGTGGAGGTGTTCATTCACGTAAATCTGGAGTTGGATCTTTCTTTACCCTTCAGGTGGGGCCACTTCGTAAAGCACTAGAAGCTGCAAGAGGTGACAACAAGAAACTTGCCATTAGTTTGGAACAAACTCTGCAAACCAACAGTACCCTGCAGAGCAAGCTGACCCAGACCCACTGTGAATTGGACAGTAAAGAAATTGAGTGTCAAAAGCTGATCATTTGCAGGTAAGAATAGGTTTGAGGCACCACAGCTGAGGAAGATTGTCTTCCCAAGTCTAATGGCAGGGCTTATAACAGGGGTGGGCAATTATTTCAGGTGGAGGGCTGCTTAACAAGTTTTGGTGAGGTGTCAAGGGCCACAAGAGTAACCTCACCCCTTGACAAGTGCCCTACTCCCTGGTCACCATCTTGTGACTGGAAGTCCTGCCTTCTAACCCCTGACCTTTGCTTCTGGGAGTCTTTCCTCTTGCCCAGGAAGTACTCCTTTTGGGGCAGGAGGCAGTTTGCTTGTATATTGTGGGCGGAGTGTGTGGTTGGGGGAGTGTTTGTGGGGTGGGTATGGTGCAGGTGTGGTGTGTGGGGGCGTAGGAGGGGTGTGGGTGTGAGAAACTTCTGGGTGTCCGTATGGGTATGGTGTGGGTGGGTATGTTGAGGGTAGGGTGTGTATGCATGTATGGGGAAGTGTAGGTGTGGGTATATGAGGGTGTGGAATGTGTGTGGTCAAATCCATGTGTGTATGTGGGGCCTGGGTATGGTGGGGGATGCATGTAGTTGGTGTGCATGGAACAGTGTTGGATGCGTGTGTGTGTGTGTGTATGGAGGGGGTGGGGGAGTGTGGGTGTGCATGTATGGGGGCTTCTCCCCTGCCTGCTCATTGATGTGGCTGAAAGCCAGCCCCTCCACAGGTAGGAGGGCGGGGAAGGGGCTTAGCACTGCCTGCTTGGCTCGCAGCATGCTGTGAAGGGCAGGCAAGCAGCTGCCACCACCAACAGAACCAGCAGCAACAACAGAAGTCCCTGCAACAGGGGAGGGGAGCAGGGAGCCAAGCCTGGCACTACCAGCTCTCTTATTCTCTGTCCCACACCTGCCTGGCGGGGCTGCAGCAGAGCCTGCACTGGCTCCTGCTGTTGTTGCTTCTCTCACCTGCCTGCCCAGCAGGGCTGCACCAAGTACACACTGCTCCCCCTTCCCGTCTGTCCCTGCTTGCCCATAAGGGCTTTGTGTGCTGCCAAGCTTCTTCATGCCCCCAACTTCCCCCTCCATCCACACACACTCTCCAGACCAGAGTGAACTGCAGGCAGAGCCCCATTCCCCTCAATGCTGCAGCTTCCCCTCCCTACCTGCTGCCAGGAGGTCCTGCTTGTGCCAGGCAGGGGAGTGTGTAGATGGAGGAGGGAGGAGAGGTGTGAAGGAGCTCAGCAGTTCACAAAGCCCTGATGGGCAGGCAGGGGCAGCCTGCACTTGGCACAGCCCTGCCGAGCAGGCAGGTGAGAGAGAAGCGACAGCAACAGGAGCCAGTGCAGGCTCGGCTGCCAGGTAGGTAGGGGAGAGAGACCAGGCTTGGCTCTCTGTCCCCCCTCCCCTCTTGCAGGGGCTTCTGTTGTGGCTGCCAGCAGCTGCTTTCCCAAGTTGCTGGAGGCTGGGGGAGCCCAGCAGTTCCCTGGGCAGTGGCAGCAGCAGGAGTCATACTCAGAAGATGTGCTTGCTTGTGGAGGAGGCTGGGAGCGCAGCATGCTCTGCCTCGGGCAGGACTCAGCCCCAGGCAGAGCGCAGCAGGGGCAGCTGCAGCCAGGGCTATCAGTACGAGCAACATCCTTGATATTGTTTCATGAATCCAGCAGTAAAACTACATGAATGTGCTGTTTGCCTACTGATGCAGTTGCTTCTTCGGGCTTTTCTTCCATGTTGGAATCCTGGAGTTGGAGCTTAGAATTTCTTCATGGGGGATGGTGTGAAGTAGCCCCAAATGAAAGGCCACAACACTATTGAGGGCTGCCCATGTGGTACATCCTCCATGGACAGCCTTGCAGTGCCACCATAGTTATATTGGCAACAGGGTAGCCTTTTTTTTTTTTTTGTCATGTGGAGGGGCTAAGCTGGAGATTACAAGCTGCCTGCCATTGGTAGGCATAACTTTCTTTGACATGAAGTACCACTCTACCATGTTCTCATTCCTCTTGTCTCACCTACTGGCACTGAGAAAGTTCCCTAAAGCAGAGAAACTCTTTTTATCATTGGCCATTTCATCAGTATTGGCCCTTTGGAGTCAATGCTGGGGAAACAGGCATGCTCAACATGGAGGCTGAGCATCTCCCTAGATTGCTATGCTTCAAAACCAAAATAAAGTCTACGGGTTGCATAATTGTTAACATGCTAAAAGAAGGCACATGCATATCAAAGGAAAGAATGTTGAACCATTTGTCTTTCCTACTGTTTTCTTTTTGGACCATACTTCTAACATGTATTAATCCACTTGTGATCAACTTTCTCTCTCTCAAAGGCAGCAGCTAATTGAAGAAGCCAAGACTGGGGAAAAGTTGTATTCCGAACGCTTGGAGTCTTTGAGGAAGCAATTTCAGACTGAGCGAGAAGCTACCAAGAAGGCGGCCCACAGAGAATCAATTGAGGTGGGAGAGTAAGATTTTTCCAGTGGCTAGATTCCAGAGAAGATCCCTGCTTTACAACTTCAGATTGTCAAATAAGGAAACAAAGGCAATTCATGACACCACTTGCCTGTTTTTCTGTACGATCATGTTATCCTAAAATGAAAAGATAACTCTGGTGCCTGTGGCACAGTTAGAGATGGCATCTCTTGTTTTACCCCTTGAGCTGGAGTAACACATGAACAGTTAGGATATGGTATCTGGAAAGGATCGCAAGGCTATCACACAGCATATACCCTGCAGCAGCAACTTCAATTTATTGTACAATCCTTGTGACATCAGGATTGTTTGTGAAGAGTGGAGGCAGTAAACAATCTGTGCTGCTTTGGGCTTGGAGGGCTAGGCTGCAGAAGGAAATATGTTCTTTGATCACAGAAGTATTCAGGAGCCCAGGGTTAAAACCATGCATTGCTTATGAACACAAAAGGGATCTAGTTTAACAGATACCTTAGGGTACCTATACATGTGACAAACCTCTGCTCTGATAATGCTAATTAGCACATGTCTGAACAGACTCAGTTAGTCAAATGAGCTTTAGTTAAAGCACCTCCACTGCAATTTAGAAGTGCAGGATGCTGAATACACATGACACTGCAGGCACTTTAATTAGAGCGGCTGCTCCAATTAAATCACCCTTACACCCCCATCCCAGAGCACGTATATAGATACCCTTAGTTTCCTATAGCTGAAGTGTCCTTTCAGGACACTCTTTCTAATGGTGGTAAGAAATCCATCCCTCCGATTACTCTGTCTTTAACAGCAAGCACAAACTTCCTTCTCCTCTGTGTCCTTTAGCTGAAGAAAGCTCTTGATAAAGCCTCCTCCAAATCTGCTGAAGTGTCTCGGACGAACAAGGAGTTGCGGCAGAAGGTAACGGACTTGGAAAAGTCTCTGGACAACTACAGGGAGAAGCTGAAGAGCCAGAAAGCTCAAATCAGACACCTTTTGGCCTCCAAGGCCAACAACGCCCAGAACACAGAAAGGATAAAGGTTTGTATGGGTGCTTCATCCCACTGAAATAGTCTGTTTATGTTTTCTTACTCTACCAAGTAGGTCCCAGTCTGACCCCATTGATTAAAGGCCTGTCTGCCAATATGGAAAAAGTAGGGAACTTTCAGTTCAGGAACTCAGGAGAAATTAAAACCTGACAGTAAAACTGGGTAATGCTTGGCCTTTGTTCCTTTTCTTTCTGTATTAAATGTGTTGCTATGATGTCATTCAGTAGCTATCTGGTGACACCATGGCAGCATTATCTCCTTTTACAATCAGTAGGCTGGAGAATGCATCTTTGTCAGAGTCAGGTGGGAGCAGAAGCTAAGCAACTTCTGGTTGTGGAATTTCTCTCTTTACCTTCATGAAGGTCAGTTGTTAGAACATGCATTAGTGCTGGTACTTGTCCCTCCTCTCTGCCTTAAAGAAGATCCTCGGTACTGGGCCCCATTGCAACTCTTTGGGGAAGGTGGAGGAACTGGCACAGTCAGCACAAGTGTGGGTTGCTTCAGACTTCATTCTTGCGATGTGGATGGAAGTTTGGAGTATCCCAATTTCTGTTCCAGATAACAAATAAGCTGAAGGTGGTTCATGCTGTCTGGAATCATTGAGAGCCATAACATGGATCTCCTGAGATTCTCATGTAGTTTTTAACATTTTCAGGAGATTGAATCTGAACTGAGGCAAATGGAGGTGATCAAACAGCAATATCAAAAGAAAAATTATGAACAGGTAGTTTTCAATTAACTTTCTCTTTTATGTGAACTAGAATCTGCGTGAGGGTCACTGAAATCTCATTATTGTGCTGTCTCTAGTCACAGAGCATCCAGAAATTTATGACAGAGTTAACAGGTTTGCAGAGTGAGATGCAGATGTTAGCCAAAAACCAGTATGAAGTAGAAACACAAAACAGACAGCTGAAGACCCAGTTGGAATTACAGCGGAAACTGCGACAGCAGCTAGAGGACCAATGTCAGGTAAGATGCTTGTAGATGTGGAAAATAATGTCCCATTCTGGAGCTGAATGCTTACTTGTTATTAGACTCCTATAGATGGAGGCTAAGTGCTGGTGACTTCCTACTCCAAAGTGTGCTGTTCAAATCTTTCCCTACACCTGCTTATTAGGGCATGGATGGTAGTTTGCTGTGCAGTTTAGGATCTGACTTGCAGGGAAGGACAAAGGGAAAGGTTGTTTGTTTTTTTTAAATTCAGATTTCTAATCTGGAGTCTTGGCTTTTTTATTACACGAGTTGAATATTTTTATGCCCTGCTTCAGAATAAAGGGAGGAATCTCTGTGACACCTTTCTCCTTGTGTAGAGCCTGGAAGAAACAGTCAAACACCTGAAGAAATGCAAAGAGGAAACTGAGCAGAAACTGAAAGAAGCCAGGGTAGAGTCAGAACAGGCAAGTACAATCCAAGAAAGAAGCTACGCTTTGATAGAATTGGCCTCTGAGTTGTCATCCATGGTGGATTGGGCTCTCTACATCTTAAAAGGTGGGATTTTTGTTAAGTGGGAGTAAAGATGCATCCCCATTTGATTTCACCCTGTATGACTGATTCTCAACCAGGGTGCCACTTAGCCCTGGGGTGCCTTGAGATCCTTTCATGGGTGTTACAAGATGCCACACAATGTTAGTACCGTTAATTTACAGACATGAATAAAATAAGCCCAGAGATTTTCAATAGAAATCCATAGTGGTAATCAGAGTTCTTTGCCTATTTTTCTGTAGGCAAAAGAAAGAATGAAAACTAGAGCTGGCAGTTCCATGGGGTGCCTTCAGTCTCAAAAGAAGTGCCTCAAGTCTTAAAAGATTGAGAACCTCTGTCCTCTATATCAGTTACCCCATAGCAGAAGACATTTTTCAGTTTAGAGTTCTTAGTATTCTGCACAGGCCATTTGGTAACAGGAAGGTCTTACCACAGCTTGAGGTTGTTTCACCTGGTTCAGTGGCTGATATCAATGTAAATCTATTAATTTGTTAACGGACTTCCTCTGCGAGCTGCTGTTGTGTCATTTTGAATGATGTCACACCAAATCACATCTTCTTGAAGATGGAATCAGATTCAGACCAAATGAAACATTGTTGCAGTGATGATTGTTTTACAAAGGATACCTCTGCAAGTAAGAGAGTAGGTAAGGTCCCCACAGTTCAGGGCACATGGGCCATAAGTAGCACAGACATCTACTGTGTGTGGCATGTGAGCCCCAGACACTCAAAAGGAAGCACTCCTGCAAGAGAAAGTGTCAGGTGTCACTATCAACGGACAGCTTTAACCTCCCCTGGCCCTGCAGCTACAATCCAAAAATGGGCTTTGGATCCTTGCTCGCCATATAAACCTGCAACAGAGCCAGAGAAGGATTAAGCTGGCTTTTGGTGGTGACGTCTCTTGCACAGCATCCTTCCCCTGTCCCATCCCCCACTTGCCAATGCCCTAGGACACAAACTCCATCAGGTGTTCTGGGTGGGGAGGAGAAGATCAGAACAGCACTTGGTGAGGATCAGTACTTAACCTGTGGCATACCAGCCACTACTCTGCAGTATTTCATAGCATTTGTTTATAAGTCTGTTCAGAGCAAAAAGCCTTCATAATTCAAAAGGTAAAACAGGGACTATAAAAACGTTATAGTATTCATCATTTTTTTTAATGTTTTCAAAACATTTCCATGCAAGGGCCTGGCTCGCAAATAGTTCCTCAGAGGTTTTCTGTATTTGGCCTCTATTTTCTTCTCTTCTCCACCTTGTTTTAGATGCTTTTTCCTTCTTCTTAGCCCTGTCTTTTTCTTGGCCAGTCCCAGCAAGAGTCTCATTAGTAATTTAGTAAGGGCATAACAGCAGCATAACGTACAATTGTACCATCACCTTCAGTGATACAGGACCAAGTGGAAAAGCTGTCCAAGTGTTGTGATCTGTACTTACATATACAGGGATCAGAGCTGGAATTCTGCCTCCAGTGTGGAGCTCAAAACTTGATCTTGCTACTGGTTGTCTTTCTGACTCTTACCGTTTTCTCTTTCTCAGATCACAGCTAACCTGGAGGAAGCTCATCGCTGGTTCAAATTTAAGTTTGACAGACTGCAGCTAGAGCCAGTAAAAAACCATCAGCTGAAGATCCCTAATGAAAATAGTTATGAAAAGGAGGTAAATAAGTAAACTGCTTCTCTTCAAGGCAGGGCAGCTTGAAGAGAATCAGACAGTAGGTGTGGCTGGGAAATAATGGTACTAATAATCATAAGGAACAAGCATTCCCTACAAAGAAACAAGTACTGGTAGTAGCTTAGGAAAAGTAATAGCAGGTGCCCTCTCTGCAGTGGCAATTACTTACGTCAGAAGAAAACCAAACACTCCTGTGTTTGGATATACCTAATCTGCATATATGTATTTTCTGGAGAATTTAAAAGGATTCAACCCTACTATGTCCTGTTGTAGACCAAGAGAGTTGTTATTTCCAAACAAACAGAACTTCCCCACCTCTAATGGAAAAAAGAGCCAAATTAGAATAAGTTTAGTTTTTCATGTTAAAGCTAGCTAACAGAATTTCAGTTTTTTAAGCTCCCTGTTATTCCATCAAGCATCTCATTACCACAAGAAAAACAAAAGGTCAAAGTCAGCCTCATTCAAGTATGTAGCTTGTTCGCTGACCTCTTGCTTATGGATGCAAGTAGCATGCCTTATTTAGTAGATAAAATACATCCACATGGGGATATGTTGGGCACAGGAAAGGAACTACAAGGGACTTGTTTCTCCACTCTGCCATAGCTGCTATATTTCTGTCTGGTGCTCTTTTCCCTAATAATTCTACTGAAAATTAGTGCCTTCCTTTTGGACTTCCTTTTCCACAACTATGCAGTCCCTTGCCCTTTTTTTTTTTTTTCAGACTCCTTTTTGGAAAAGGAAATACAAAACTTTATTTATGTAAAGATCTAAGAGACTTGTTACAAATGTAGCTATCCCTGCATTACTATTTAAGCTAGCTCTAAAGACGTACCTTGAGCTGTTGAAATATCTCTGTTGGATGTGCAGAATGGTTCTTTTCTGGGGAATAACTCAGTTTGCATGTTATCCTTTTAACAGGCCCAGAAGGAAGAAGCAATGAAACTTCCTAGCCAAGCCTCCCTAAATCGCTGGGAGACCAAACAGCAGCTCAAACTAATTGCCAGGAAGTATCAGTCTGAGCTGGACAGGAAGTGATGTCATGTGACCCATCTGATCCAGCCTAATCTACCACCTGTGAACAGCATAGTTTCTGGCCAGATCATCACATTCTGGCAGCAGATGTACTCAGGGTAATCCTAAGCCTAAAGCACCTTAACATACAAGTAACTGCATATTTATGGAGAAGACTTTTTGAGTGAACATAAACAGAGGCCTTGTCACCTGTGCGTTTGAAGGGGGCCCTGCAATTAAAACAGATATGGACTTGCTAGTTAGTGCACCAGTGCACAGACAGGTTTTTGTATACTTAATAGTGTTATATTTAAATCATATATTTTGCTTCTGATTAACTTGTAAGTCTCGGCTATCCAGTACTACTGAGACATCATTGTCTGAGACCCAAATTACCATTTCCCCCTATTTTAAAATGATGGAACTAAGATTAGCCAAAGCTATTTATAGCAAAGATATTCTCTCTAAAGCAGCTGTATAGGAAGCTTTACCTCCCAGCCCTCATTTGAGTTTTGACAGCTTAAAATTAGGCCTGGGTTTGCAAGGCAAGCAGGTGTTAGCAATACTTTGAGAACCCAGAATGCTCTCAAGGGGATTTAGCCTCTTCGGAATGGTCTGTAACATTCATGGGTTAGCGAGAGTAAAACTTCCTGAGCCAAGGTAGGCACGTGTCCATTGCTGGGTGTTTCTGATTTGTGGGATCAGTTCTCAGCTGATAAAAATGACTCTACTGCTGCCAACAGCAGCTGAGTCTAAGCAGTGAGGAAACAGAGATGTCAGCCCATTCTGGAACCCTACCTATTTGCAAGGTACATGGGAGGGGATCATGGTATATAATCAGGGCCAGTGTGATTAACGTAACTGATTCAGCCTGTCCCACTTTGGACAAAAAAGTCTTAATTTTTATATCTCAAAGGAAAGAAGTTTTAAATACTAATGTCTTTTGCTTTGGATGGCTCCTTTGTTTCACTGCTCGGCTGATAATCACTTATGACCATCCTACTCCTCTGGCTGGACTTTACAGCATAACCCAGCGTAACAAGATGCGTGCTGTGACAGCCCTAACTTCTTATAAATTATCAGTACTGTTGGCATCTGACCATGTGGTGTTCTTTGCTTCTGCAGAGCCTGAAATGAGAGACTTTGCCTTCCTATAGGATCAGGTCAGGGGCCAAGCACAGTTGGTGCCTAGTTAATGCTACCCCAGCCTGCTTATAAACCTGCATTTGTACCACATGGACTTTAAATGACAATAGCTTGCTCCACTTAAGTTAAAGAATGATGCTTGTTAACTTCAAGTGGACTGCCTCAAAAAATCCTAAAATCTTGTTAATACCACTTTGACTTTCCCCTCCCTAGATACCATTACGGTGAAGAGATGCCATACAATTCACATCTCCTCCCTGTATTTAACTGGATAAAGTGAGAACAATCTTGTTTATCCACCTCATAGCAATAAGTCAATAGCAAACCTGCAACTAACTCCTGCTTTTCATAGCACCAGACTATAAAGCAGTCTTAACCTGAAACCAACCAAGGAATATTGCTTGCTGCCTTATCTTTTTCTATAAATTAGATCTATTTCATTAGGAAATTAATTTTTAATTATAAATCACCGCGACCTTTTTCTGTAAAGGGCAGAAAACGTTCTTCTCTCAGAAGCCCAGCAAAAGGCACAAGTAGAAATGGTTCATTGGAGGGGAGAAACTGTGCCAGATTCTGGCATCCAGTTTCTTTCAGCAGTTGTTGCTGATCCATGTGTTTAGTGCATTTTCCTTGTCAAGCTTCATGCTGTCTCTTTTCAGCTACAGGTCTCTGGAGTGCTGTGTGTAAATATAAGTGTAATCCAACCCTGTAGTTTCAATAGCCATTAAATTGTCTTTAATTTTTTTGTACAAAGTTGCAACTTGAGTCATTCTGTTCTATGCTTCAGGCCTCCTATTACTGCTTATAACTTGAAATGTGAGAGCCCCTTGTCCCAAATTATGATTTAATCATGGGAATCATAAGGCAAAATATAATTGTAAATATTGCTTGTATTTATTTTCATCCTTTTCACTTTCAAAATTGTCTAGAGTATGGGCTATTACTTACCTACTATTGTAAATCTCACTTGGTGGTGAAAAAAGGCTCAGGAAACTATAATATAAGAGGTTTTTTCCTAAGAGCTCCCATCAGTACAATGGAAGAGTAGCTGCAGATGAGAGCATTTCCCAAATTAG
>NW_017729031.1:78730265-78757264 GCF_001723915.1 Gavialis gangeticus
TTTTTGGGGGTTTTTTGCATACCCCCCCCCCCCCCCAAATAAAACACATGCCTTGTGTTTTGGAAAGCAGAATACAGAGAGACTTTTCCAGAGTCATGGCCAACTGTGTAACAGGAATAAATCCTGGAAACGTAAGAGTGCCCAGGAAATATGGTATCCCAGGAGAAT
The DNA here is from genome assembly GCF_001723915.1 of Gavialis gangeticus. Taxonomy (NCBI): domain Eukaryota; kingdom Metazoa; phylum Chordata; order Crocodylia; family Gavialidae; genus Gavialis; species Gavialis gangeticus. Next base: position 78,730,434 of record NW_017729031.1, read on the forward strand.
CTCTGTGCAGTGCAGACAAGCCCATTCCTGCTGCCTCACCCAGACTGTCTCCTAGGATACCACACTTCTTGCCCACTGTTTCCAGGAGGACTTCTCTATCACACAAGGTTAAACCCCAGACCCTTGTAAGGACCGTAGCAAAACTTACTTCTTTACCATAAGCAGTTTTAGATATATACTAGCTAATTGCCTGTCAAGAATGATGGATTTCAGGGGGTGTTTAACATGGCCCCCCTCACCACCTGCTCACCCTTTGGGGCCAGCCACGTAAAGACTCCCTCCACCGCCACTGCCTCCTTCTCCAGTGTGGGGGCTCCCTCCCCCACACCCACCTCTGCCTCACAGCAGGGCCCCCCCTCCTCTCCCTGCCGGCTGTTGTCATAGTTTCAGAGTTGGTAGGGTCGGAAGGGACCTGAGCAGATCATCAAGTCTCACCCCCTGCCATGGCAGGAAAGGATGCTGGGGTCAAACAACCCCAGCTAGGTGTACATCTAGCCTCCTTTTGAAGACCCCCAGGGTAGAAGCGAGCACCACTTCCCTTGGAAGTTGGTTCCAGCTCCTAGCTGCCCTGACTGTGAAGTAGTGCCTCCTGTTATCTAGCCTGAAACTACTCTCAGTCAACTTATGGCCATTATTCCTTGTTACTCCCGGTAGTGCTCAGAGGAACAGCGACTCTCCCATTGTCTGCTGGTCCCCCTTGGCCAGTTTATAGATGGCCACCAGATTCCCTCTCAGCCTTCTCTTATGACGGCTGAGCAGTTTCGGGTCCCGTAGCCTCCCCTCATAGGACCTGCCCTGCTGCCCCCTGACCATGCAAGTGGCCCTCCTCTGGATGCTCTCAATGCTGTCCACATCCCTCCTGAAGTGCGGCACCCAGAACTGGATGCAGTACTCCAACTGCAGCCTAAACAGTGTCACATAGAGGGGGAGGATCACCTCCTTGGACCTGCACGTGATGCATCTATAGATGCATGACAAGGTACAGTTAACCTTCCTGACCGCGTCCCCACATTGGTGGCCCATGTTCATCTTGGAATCAATAGTAACTCCAAGATCCTTTTCTGCCTCTGTGCTGACGAGAAGGGAGTTCCGCAGCCTGTAGGTATGCTACTGGTTCTTCCTCCCTAGGTGCATCACCTTATATGTGTCAGTATTGAAACCCATCCTTTTCTCATTCAGCCACCTTTATAACCTGTCCAAGTCCGATTGCAGCCTGTCCCTCTCCTCTAGTGTGCCCACTTCTACCCACATACTCGTGTCATCCGCGAATTTGAACAAGGTGCTTTTCACCCCCTCGTCCAAGTTGCTGATGAAGATGTTGAACAGTGCGGGACTGAACCCCACTGCCCACATCTCTCCAGGTCGAAAAAGACCCATCCACCACCACTCTCTGGGTCTGGCCCTCCAGCCAATTGGCAACCCATCTGACTGTGTAGGGATAGACACCACAGTCGCCTAATTTTTTAATGAGAATGGGGTGAGAGACAGTGTCAAAGGCCTTCCTAAAGTCCAGAAAAACTATGTCCACCGTGACACCTGCATCCAAGGATTTTGTGACCTGGTTGTAGAAGGCAACCAGGTTGGTCTGACAGCACCTGCCTCTAATGACCCCATGTTGGTTGCCCCTAAGCATAATCTCCCCTGCTGGCCCCTCATGGACATGCACCGGGATAATTCTCTCATAAAGCTTTCCCAGGACTGCGGTAAGATTAACGGGCCTATAATTTCCCGGGTCCTCTTTCCTCCTTTTCTTGGAAACGGGGACCACATTGGCCCTTTTCCAGTCCTCTGGCACCTCACCAGAGCACCACAAGTGCTTGTAAAGCTGTGCCAGGGGTCCCGCAATGACCTCTGCTAATTCCCTCAGCGCTCTGGGGTGGAGATCATCAGGACCTGCTGATTTGAACACATCTAAATCCCGCCAGAAGTTCCCCGACTAGGTCCTCACTGACCCTGGGCCTGGCTGCACCTCCTCTGAGTCCGTCAGGGATCCCAGTGGGGGGGATGACCCGGTCCCTGCTTAGAAAAATGGAAGCAAAGAATCTGTTAAAGAGGTTAGCTTTGTCGTCTGGTGTGACCACTAGCTTTCCAATCCAAGCGTGTCCTGCAGAGGCCCCACGTTACTCGGTACCTTCTATGTATTTAAAAAAGGATTTCTTGTTATCTTTGATCGGGTCGCTAGTCCCAGTTCCATCTCCGCCTTAGCCTTCGTAGCAGCCCCCCTACAATCTTGGGCAATGGAGGTACAATCCTCCTTGGTGATGGCCTCTCCTTTGCATTGGGTGTACGCCTCCTTTTTGGCTTTGAGACGTTTCTGGATGCTTTTGGTGAGCCATGGGGCTTTTGAACACTCTTTCCCCCTTAGATCCATATTGGGATTGTCACACTTCGGGCTTGGAGGATTGTCTCCTTAAGGAACGACCACTCTTCCTGGGCTCCCAAATCCCCGCCCCTCTGGGACCTCAGTGCCTCCCCGACTGGTCTCATTACCTCATTGAAATCCACCCTCCTGAAGTCCAGGGCTGGTGCCTTGCTGCAGGCCCTTGACACCCTGCACTGGATGGTGAATTCCAGTAGGCAATGATTGCTATCGCCCAGGTGGTCGAGCACCCGCAGCCCCCTCACCAGGTCATCGCCTGTGGCCAGGACCAGGTCCAACAAGGCATTTCCCCTGGTGGGACTGTGCACCTCCTGGGTTAGATGGAGGTCCTGTAACTCGGCTAGGAACCTACGTGAGCGGTCAGACCTGGCTGACTGCTCTTCCCAGCAGATGTCCAGATAGTTTAGGTCATCCACGATGACAATGTCCCTTGACTTAACTGCCTCCGCAAGCTGACCTGAGAATTCCTGGTCCAGCTCTTCCCCCTGGTTGGGTGGTCTGTAGTAGACCCCCACCGTTAAGTCCCTCTTCCCCTGACCCCCTTGTATTCTGACCCAAAGCACTTCAGTCTGCCCCTCCTCAGACCTGGTGCTGTTTGTGGAGGATGTGTATTGCTCTTTGACATAGAGCGCAACACCCCCACTTTTCCTCCCCATTTTATCCCTCCTGTACAGCCTATAGCCCTTGATGTTTACCACCCAGTTGTGCGTTGGAGTGTGTTGTCAGGGCCAGGTGGTGGAGGTGCCACCACTGAGCCCCCCCTCCCCTCACTTCCCTCCTTCCCTTCCTTACTTCCCTCGCACCCAGGCCTAACAACAGCTGCCACCATGACCCCACTTTGCCTCGCCCTGCCCCACTCCCCTCCCTCCCACCTCCCCTTCCCTGCTGGCTGTTCTGGGCAGCCATCAGGGACAGGTGGTGGGGGGTACCGCCACCGTAACCCCCTCCCCCCTTGCCCTCAGACAGGGAGGCGTGGGCAGCCCTGCTGCTCGGGCAGCCAGGGCATGTTTACCACCAGACTTCCCCGGCAGCGGCTCAAACTTGGCACAGCCAATCGCCACCTGCCCTCTCAGCAGCACATGCGCAGCTGGCCAAAGGCGTTATGGACAGACAAAGCCCTTTATAGAGAGAGAGCATATGTATGTATGTCCCTGTAAATAAAAAAGTGTTTCCACAACACAAGCTACATCAAAGTGCTGTGGCCTGCATGCAGCCATCCACTTGCTGTTTTAGGCACAAGCTACAGTGGTCAGGTAATAGCAGCTATGAGAGCGTTAACACTAGACTGCCCATTTGTGCTTGCAGGATTACAGAGAAGCAGCAGCCATCTTGAAAAGTGGATGCTGTGCTGTCATGGCTGCCTATTTCCCCAGTTTCTGTTCCAATGAACACAAATCAGCTTTCCTGTCTAAGATGCACCTGTTTGTTTGGTTTGGGGTTTTTGTTTTTTGGTGTCGTTGTTTGTTTTCTTTTGGGGGGGCTGATTTTTAAGAAAAAGCTGTGTGTTCTGAGTAAATACAGTATTGAGTGGGCTTCCCAAAATATCTAAATAAAAGGGAGCATGCATCCTATGGAAATCCCACCCAGATTTTTAAAGCAAAGTTAAAAGGCTACAACACAGCAGACAAGACTGAGAAAAATATGCTATTGCAGATTTAATGTATGTAGCTTCAGAGTAAAATTCAAAGTTTATCACCATTGCCTAATTATTTCTAAGACACCAATTTTTCATTTGACATTGCTGCAATTTATGTTGATAATTTGGATGAGAATTGCTAGAGATTCCACTGGACCTACTTAAACCAAGGGTTAACCCTCTACTAAATGGACTTCACTTACTTCATCAATAGTTGGAAGACTTAAAAATGTGCTCAGTGGTAGAGTTAGTGTGCATGCCTTCACAGCACTAGACATTTTCAGCTGTTATCCTTGATCTGTGGGCTTTGATGAATCTTTTGATAGGAGCTTTTCAGGGGCCTTCTATAATACCAGAAGGAGCACAATTAGACCACGGTAGGAGATGTAATAATACCTAGGAGACAGCTTTACAAAAGTAAAATAAGAACATGGATTTACTGAAGTCCATTAAACCATGATAGGGTGAATTTTATTATTGAGGCTGGCCAGAATTATTAACGGTGCACATTATTTTTCTGCCAGAAACTGAAAAAAGACACCCAGAAGGTAGAGCTGGCAGTGACTGCAGTAAAAGTACTTTCCCCATTCCAAACCTCCCTCTCCAATTACTTGTATAATAAGACATTGCCAAGTACCTGACAGGGCGAATGATTTCCATGCTGGAATGCATTTGCCTCATATTGATGCCTCAGATTTTTTAAAGTTCCAGCAAAAGGAGTTCTCATTTTGACAGGTTTGGCACCAGAGGGAGGGGGGGTTAAGAGAAAAGCTTCTATCCAAGTTAAGTAAAATTCTTACAATTTCACTGAAGTGGTCTGGTGTTTTCTTGTTTCATACATCGTTTCATAGTTGGTAGGGTTGGAAGGGACCTGAGCAAATCACCAAGTCTGACCCCCTGCCACAGCAGGAAAGAGTACTGGGGTCAAACGACCCCAGCAATGTGATTGTCCAGTCTTGTCTTAAAGACCCCCAGGGTAGGAGCCAGCACCACTTCTCTTGGAAGTTGGTTCCAGATCCTAGCTGCCCTGACCGTGAAGTAGTGCCTCCTGATATCTAGCCTAAACCTACCCTCTGCCAGCTTGTGACCGTTATTCCTGGTCACTCCTGGCGGTGCTTGGGGGAACAGGGACTCCCCCAATGCCTGCTGGTCCCCCCTGACTAGTTTATAACAGGCCACTAGATCCCCCTCAGCCTTCTCTTGTGGAGGCTGAACAGGTTCAGGTCCCTGAGCCACTCCTCGTAGGGCCTGCCCTGCCGCCCCCTGATCATGCGAGTGGCCGTCCTCTGGACCCTCTCCATGTTGTCCACATCCCTCTTGAAGTGCGGCACACCTAATTTCTTCTGTTTACCATCCACTTCATGTACTGACTAAAGATATAAAAAACTAGACTACCATGAAAGAAAAAGGGCCAAATTATGATTGTACAGATAAGCTTAATTCTGGAATGTATTGCTCTTAATGCACATTTTATAATATGCTGAGAGTTCAGATTTACCACTGTACAGGTAATAATTAATACATAGGGATATGTATTTATTTTATCGGTGCTGTTATCAGTTCATGACACAGGCTCCATTTTTCCTCCACTTAGTTAATTTAGCTTAATACAAGCCGTTTTATTTCCTTCATTCTTGTGAAATATTCTTGACTGGATTTTTTTTTTCTTTTTCAGCCATTTATCTGAAATAATTGATTGAAATCTTATCTTTAACCAGTAGATCAGGATATTTTTCTAGCACCATAAGAATCAGAGGGAAGCCTTCCTGAAAACATTTCCATTAACTTTTGTTCAACTGAGACAATTTTTTATAGACATTTTACCATCAGCCAACAGGTTAACTTGGTTTTAAATTTTGAGACTGTAGTGCATCAGTATCAACCAGCAATGGACCTACAAACATTTGAGAGAGAAATAACTTGTAGTCTTAATATTTATGCAAGGTTTTCTCTAACAAAAAGAATATTTATCCCAGTAACTTTAAGATTAATTCAAGTAAGGGCATAACCACATAAGTTTTCTGTTATGTTCTCCCAACACCTGTTGAATGATGCACAAAATCTTGGGTTTGGATGCTCAAAAATACTTATTCAAAATATGTACTGTACACATTAAGTATAAAACTATTTCAGTCGGTAGTCAATGGGGCATAAATTGCCAGCATCAATTTTCCTGTTCAGCATGGCAATACAATGTTTTTGAATTCATGGTTTTCAAATTAGAAGAGAGATACAAGAGAGATACAAAATTCTAGCATGTCCATAATTTTTCGATTTTAAGTGAAGCGAGATCTTTAAATTCTAACACTATTAGGCATGTAGAAGTCAGTATCATGTGAATTGAATTATGGTTGTGGGCTCCATTAACCTTAATTTTGACCAATAGATATTAAGCATTTTGGCCCATGTAATCCATAAAAATGTATTTATTTCCTCAGATAAACCCTAAGCTTTGCAGGGAAAAATGGTGTAGCAACCATTCTATTAAACACTGATCAATGTGGAACAAACTTTGTCTGAGTACTTTACACTCAATTTACACTTGGAAAGAAAAAATCAAAAAGTAAGCTGTACCTCCACTATCTCTTATTGCCATTGTTCTTCCAGACATTAGTTCAGCATTTCAGATGGTACCCTTGTGATGCAATAAACCTTTCCAGTATAAAGAGGATTCTTTTTTTGGCTAAGTTTAAGTCCAATGATTTACGAGAAAAACTCCAAAAACCTTATCGGGTCATCTTCACCATCTGAAGGTCCACAGAATCCAATTCCTCTAGTATTTCTATTTTGCTAAGGGTCTATCATATTTTGGAGAGTACTTACAAGCATAAATCCTATGATCCTAAGTCTTACATGTAAGGATTTTTTAACCGTCAAAGCTTGAATTTCTATTATTGAGTACAAATCCAGTTTTCCAGCCAGAACAGCACCTGCAGGATGTACTTTCATACTTGCTCATTTCTTTAAAGTGTCCTTTTCAAATCTCAGTTAAAGGAAAAGTTTTTGACAGATCAAAAAAAGGTGGTGGCAGGGGGTGAAAAAAAAGAATAAAATAGATGTTTTAAAGAGTCCTGGGCATTGGCTCTCCCAATTATTTCTTCCCTGTTTATTTGAATGACTTCAATTTGGTTTAATTAGTTGCTAAAATTGTTACAGCCAATTTAATCTGGGAGGGCATGCTTGACCAGGGGCTTTGGCTGTGTTCACCCCAATCAACTCTTTGGGACATACAGGGCCGTAACGAACAAAGGGAGAGGAGGATCTGGATAGCAAAAGGGAGAACACTGAGCAACCACATACCCTGCGTGACGGGGAGAGGTTAATGTCCAAGAAGGCAAGGGGAGAGGATGTTAGATTTAGGATCATAGGGAAGTAGGGCTAGAAAGGACCAAGTCGTCTAGTCCAGCACCCCTCTGCTGAAGGCAGGAACATGCTAATCATCTGTCTAACCTCTTGAAAATGTACAGAGATGGTAAGTCCACAGCATTTCTAGGTAGCCTTTTCCAATGCCTGACCACCACCAGTCAGAAAGTTCTTTCTAATTCACAGCCTTAATTTCCTTTGCAGCAGTTGAGTCCACTGCTTCTAGTCCTGTCCCCTACAGCAGGGAAATAGTTTCGTTTCCATCCCCATTATAATCACTCCTCTGGTATTTGAAAACTTTTAAATCAAATCCCCCCTCAGCCTTCTCTTCTCCAGACTAAATAGCCCTTTCCTCATAAGTCATGCTTCCCAGGCCTCTAATCATTTCTGTCACTCTCTGCTGGATTCTTCCCTATCTACTCGCGTTGTTCTTGAAAGGTGGGGCCCAAAACAGGTGAGGCCTCACCACTGCTGAACAGAGCAGAATAAATCACTTGCCTTGATATGCAAGAGATGATTCTGTTAATGCAACCCAATATTTAGGCCAAGAGTGTGCAGGACACTTCAACAGAAAAGAGGAAGAAGTTAAAAACATCTTTCACATATAACATGGAGCATGTACTGGGGGACTGTAAGCAGAATAAAAAGATGAGAGCCCACACAATAAATACATAAGGAAAGACAATGGGGAGCACAAGGTAAGCACAAGATTATTCTGATTTGTGGAATTAGCAGGAGATGCATCATACCATGTAGATCAGGGGAAAAAAAGTTAAGAGGAAATGGTAAAGAATATTAAATATTTAGGCACAGATGAAAAATAAAACAACGATAAACAAATGGGCATTCTGCCCCCATCAGAGCAGAGTAAAAGGCTTTGGGGCAAGGACAATATTTAGAAAACAAAGTTAATAGTTGTCCGTCTGGTTTTGTCAGACCGACAGGCCACGCCACCCAGTGGAACATTCAACTGGAATTCTCTCCATGAAGGGAACAAACAGGTAGTAACTATCAACAATAGCATCTGCCAAATTTTTGTCTAGCAACTGGGTATCATCTGATTGAATAAAAACAAACTATAATTGCATATCTCAGAAGCAGAGAATTCAGCAAACCTGTTCCTTTTTCCTCAAGAGCTGTAATGACTTTGACTAAAATTCAATATAAGATCCAGCCCTACACATTTCAATTTGTTGTCTAATAGAAATCATGTTAGTGCTGAAGTTTAATCATACAGGCGTGCTGGAAAGAATTACATGCCAAGATCTAGGCCTGTAATCTTACAAGGACTCATCATAACTCTTACTAGAGACAAGTTTTAAGAGAGAGAACCAGGAGCTCTGAGAACTATTTCTCTACGAGACAAGAGAAAACCTGTGAAACTGGAATTATCTTCTTAATCTGCAATGGAATATACGGAACTTGCAGCATTTCTACTGCATTTTTACTACAGGAAAATGAAACTCTGGGGCTGTCTGTTAGTACACTACTAATTTTAACCCACTAAACAGATTATGATTTTTGCTAAGAATAACTTAATTATTGAAACGATAGGTGTTATTTACAAACCAAAAAATTTTATTAACACAAAATATACAATACTCTTTCTGAATAGGATGCCTGTTACAGTTGTGGCACATAACATTAAAGCAAAAGTCACTTCTCAGACAACATTACTGCTGAATAAAGAATTACCTAAAAAATATGCAAGTAATAAAAAGTTCTTGCAATTGGATTTATTTACAGTTCTTTCCTCTTTTTGGAAATATCCTCCCAGGAATCTGTATGAAGCTACTGCCTAATATGCAGGGGTTAGGCATTCTACCTTGGAAGCTGATTTGTCTTCCCTCTCCTGCATAAGAGCAACAATTCTGAATAGTATGTGGCAAACTAACTGTAGCAAATGAATAGCTTTTGAACAAGGACAGTATCTGGTTAAATACACAAACAAGTCTTCTCCAAAAATAATTAGTGCTTTTTTGGCCCCTTATTCAGCAGAAAATGCTGTATGCCAGCAGGAACTGTAGATTTCAGAATCAAAATCCATGGAGAAAAATCCAGAACTGAATGGTAAGTGCTCCCTCAACTTCAAGTATGTCTGGAATTTGCTCAGAAATGCCAACAGTATTTTTTCTTGAATCAGTGCATTTTATTGTCACAATTTTAGAAACTGGAAAAAAATAGCTAAAAGTCTATGAAACAAAATACCTACAGAGTGGCAGCTCTGACCAGACCGTGTCTAGTTCTGTTTAGGAAAAAATATTTACATAGCTTCTTTCAGATTAATCTTTTACCATTGCATACTGCCCAACATCCTCAATATCCTGGTGAAAATGACAGAGGCAGTTTTTCTTGCAGGCTGCATCCTAATCGCGAACAGCTGCCACACACTCGTCATACGACTCCATATGTATACAGCAGCTTCCGAGCTACTGTTGTATTTCCACTACTCTGATAAATTAGTGATAAGTTGAAGGCAATATCTCTTTTCAAGTCTGTTTGATCAGTTTCTATTCCCTGAAATAATTGGAAAAAAATTATTTGCACGTACATTGGATATAAAACCTGGGTAAATCTTGAATATCACTGCCTTATGACCAGACATGTTTCTTCCCACTCCCCCCACCAGAACTCTAGCTAAGAGAACAACACTAGCATATGGCAGAGCATATGTTTTCTTCCATTACAACTATTTTAAATAAGCCTCACTACAATTAAGATAAACGTCTGTTAGTTCAGACACTTTTGCTATCTGACCCACTATATAGACAGTGCAAAGAAACCCATGGCAAATTACAACAGAAATCCACTACAGAATCAATGTACTAATGCACACAAATTCTTTATCTTATTATATAGGTCATTTCATTTCTACTACATCAATATATTTACACTGGAAATCTATATTTTTTGTTAAACCCTCTTATTTGTGCAATAGAGAAAATGCCAGTCAGATTTTACATGCCATTATTCTTGCTTTGAAATGGATTTTAAATACACTTCTTGATATTCATACTAAAAAGTTCTCCATTGAACATTTTCTTGTAGCTGACGCTGCCACTCCCAATAATGTAACCATCAAACCAAACCCTCAGACTGTCTTGACCCTTCAAACTATGCATGTCCAGAAACACAGAACATATGACAACTAAAAGGGACTTTTTCTAACACTGGTGAATTTACAGTAGGGATTACTGATAATTTTGAGCACTGTTTTTACTTCTGGTTACTTACTGATAATACCCAACTGATTTGTAGAGACAAAGGTTCAGGTATTTGACTGTACAGTACCTCTAAGACAACAGGAGGAAGTTCAAGAGCCTTTTGGTAGTAGTGGATTGCCAAATGCACTAATCCCATCTGATGAAGGCCACGGCCTAGGTTATAGAAAGATTCTTGACAAGGTCCACGGATGCCCAGGTAGCGGTGAAGGAAAGAGAATCCCTGCACACACACGACAAACAAACAGCATAAGGTTTTGGTTTTCTCTCTTTTTGCAGAAAGTGTTTTTTCCATAAAGAATCAGCTCATTTGAGGCCACAGGGAAAAACAACTCATTGTTTCATACCACACGAGAGCCAGAGCCATATTTTCATAGCCTCCAGACAGTTCACATGGTGAGAGGACATTTACTAAATTGTGGCCAGCTGTTCTGAAATAGTATTACTTACATCTATCGTGCTTTAGAACATCACCCTGTGTTCACTGGAGGGGTTTCTTTCAACCCTTGCCCTTTTTACAACTCACTCTTACTTTGTTGTTTAGCAGTAAAAAAACAACTTTTTGATTCAACCAACCCTGACTGCAGTCCGCACAGAAGAACAGAGGACTATTCCTGGAAAGCAAACACATTCCTCCTCAGACCCTTGTAAAAGCTCCCAGAACACCAGCAACCTTCAGCAATGACCAATTCCCAGCATACGTTTGCCAAATGACAGATCAGAAAAATGAATAAAAGGGAAGATGGAGCTAAAGGTCTGGGTAACTCAGAGGCTAAATAGTAGAAGAGTCCAATCTTAACGCTGCTGAGGCCAGAGGGAGTTCTGCCGGAGACTCAAAGTCTGGTGCACAACTAGAAATTGAACCTAGAATAGTAATTCCTTCCACTACACTAACCCCTCTATAACTTCAGTAGACTTGTTCTTTGTTACTTTAGTTCCTTATTTCTCTGTTTTACCCCCTTTTAAACTAAACAGAGTCTATATCGGGGTTGGTAACGTTTTTGGGCAGTGTCAAAAACCCGCAACCTTGGCTTGTAAGATGCTGGCATGCCAGGGGTGGATGCTGGGGGAGCTGCAATTGTTGTGGCAGTGCAGCCCTGCCCCCGCCCCCAACTGTCCACCCTGAGGTGCATATGCACAGCAAAATACCTTCACATGCCATGCTCTGGCACCCATGCCTAGGGTTGCCTACCCCTGGTCTATATGCAGTGAACTCTAGCTCACTTTTAGCTTCTCTCATTCCTTGGAGTCTCAGAACAGCAGAGAGAGACTTCCTATGCCCGAAAAAGAGTGACTGCGCCTGAAAGCCTGCTAAGAGCTTTTTTCCAACTACTCAGTTGGTCTAATAAAAGATATCACATCTACTCAAAGAACCTTGCCTGCCTACGTCCTTAGACCAACACAGCTACAACCAAAAACCTATAAAAGGAAAAGAACTAGAAAGGGAACAATACTCAATCTGAGCTGTCTGACAGATTATTACTACAAATACAGCACTAAGGCGGGAGCCATGTAGCTCAGCTGTCAGGATCTGGGTTCAACCCCAGGCAAGAATGGTGAGTTTCCACTCACTGTTTCCCTTTTACCATGGCCCTGAAGCCCATCCCGCCTCCTATCCAACTGATACCAGGAACAAACTGGAGGTAAAGGTGGCTGGAGCATGGTGCTAACCAAATCATATCCCAATGCTGAAGTTAAAGATACAGTGCAGCCCTCCCCCTCCACTGCCCCAGCGAGCCAGAATGGCCTGTAGTGGAACACTTCACAGTGATGGGGCAATGTGGAAGAAACAATGAGCATTACCCACACAGATTGAGAAAAAAGAACACAGGACTGGGAACTAATCCAACCTCTGCCACCAACACACTGTACCAACCTAGGAAAGTCATTTAGCTTCTCTTGAGCCTTTCACTATATGAGGACACTGTGAATATTCATTAGCTAATGTCTGTTTACTGCTATAAAGAAGGCCACTGGGACCAGAGTCACTTCCCAGAGATTAAAGTAAAAATAAGATACTGAGTATAGCCGTTTTAGACTGAAATCCATATGGTCTTTTTTAGATATAAGGAGTCCTCAGGAAAAAAAAAATCAAATGCGATTAAGGAAAAAAGGGAGAATTCAGAAGGGAACTACTGCACAGTGGAAACAGAGTTATGGTTCATTTTGTTATCACTTATGAATGTACTGACTTGGCTGTAACTAACAGCCTTTGATTACCAATACTGCCTCTAGAAACAAAGATAGTTCCTTCAACATGAGCAATTAGCTCCAACACACCAGCTCATCATGATAATTTGGAGCACCACTACATAATGTCTGCATGAACTACTGAACAGACAGACTCAGGGCAAGCTAAGATTAAAAGAAACCTTCAATGTGGGTGAAAAAGAAATGAGAAAAGCAGACACAAAACTGCAGGACCAGAGGGTGACACAAATAGGACATTTTCCAAATACACTGTAAAAGGAGAATGTCAGTAGCTAGGAAAGACAGGGTTATTATAAGGAAAGCAGTAGCTAAAAATATTAAAATCAGGCCACAGTTTGGTATCTAAATAAGTGAGCTGATTTTAGAGCAAGTGCCTGCAACTCCTACTGAAATCAATGGGAACTGTAAGCATTCAGTGTTTCTAAACAAAATCAAGCCTCTTAAGTGGCCAGCTTTCCAGCCCGAATCTGAACACAGCTGCCTCACCTGGAGAGGAGAGGAAATTTAAAAAATCCTCAATTTCCAGGGAAGAAATTATAAATACTGGAGGCCACTAACCCAAAACCATAAGGTCTAGTATGGGTCTGGGCCCAGCTCTGGCAAGTGCAGAAGGTGAAGGGACTAGCTGAAAGGGAAAATGGTTACAGTGGGTTGTGCTGGAGCAGCAATCCAAAAAAAAGGATCACAGGGTTCCATCTTTGGCCTACTTTGTGGATCAGACCACACCAAGTCACGAATGACCATAAATAGTTACAACAGCTCAGAAAAAGTTAGAGGGAAAAGAACAATTCCTTCACAATGTAGCGTACAAGATAATTATGTGCATCTACATGAGGATCCTAAGAAAAACATAGATAGAAAAATTTGGCTGATCAGATCAAAAACAACCAACCAAATGAATTTAGTTGCTCTTTTCTAAGGGCATTTATTTAAAAAAAATACCTTCTATTTAAAAAATAAATAACATTTTACAGATAATCTGTCCATTACATGATCTAATGCAGAGAGATTATCTACACAGTGTCTGTACAAATTTGCATGCCTATCTGACAAAGCAAAACATTCCACAACATCAAAAATAGGAGCATTTTAAAACCACTGGACAAGAGTCCCTAGAGCCTTCAGGGCAAAAATTCAGGGTTTTTCAGTCAGAATTTTACAGATCAAAGCAAAACTGTTCAGAGTCCAACCTTGTTTCAATGGACACTGAGGGCACTCAGCATCTTGCAAATCAATCCTTCAGTGATTCACTAGAGAGTGCTCAGTGAGTAACACTCCCCATAGCTTTAAGTACCAACTTTTAAAAATACTCAACTAACTGTAAGAATCAGTGAAAATCTCTGATCCTTATTCTTAGAAGTTATCTGGTTTCCAGAACTGGTCTAACTATTCATTAGGTTCTATTTTTATTTTTTTGTTAGTGAAGCATTCAGGGGTGTCTATACACAGTAATTACAGCGCATTGGAGCAGCCATGATTAATCGAGTCTGGTGGAGCATGGTAAGTATCACATTCCAGCAGACTCCAGCGTTACGTGCATCAGTGTCCCCGTGCTGAAAAATGGCAGCAGGGGTGCTTTAACTAAAGCTCATTCAATGAGCTTTAAAGTGCCCTCACCACCATTTTTAAGCATTGGGACACTGATATACATGACGCTCTGGGCACTTTAGAGCTCTTAGAGCCACCGTAATTAAAGCACCTCCCCCCTGCCCAATTCCTGGAGAATATATATAAACACCCCAGGGGTCCTAAATGATGATCCTCCTATGCATTTACCATTGTAGGGATTCACTAAACATTCTGGACACAATTTTCAACATATGCCTATTTGTTAAGTATTTGATCCAATAATATATCATTTATGTTACACGGCTAGTTACCTATGTCACATGACATTGTTCCTATTATCTATTCAAGAGAGTGACCCTTTCTACAAGTGGAACAGTAAATAATGCCTTTCCAGGATAATATTTCAGCTGCATAAATATCAATACTACAGCCAATGGAACTAATATTTTCTTAAGTACATGGCAGCTGCCTAATACATGGAAATAATTAAGAATTCTACAAACCAGAGCAAAATTGCTTTTACTTACAGAACTGGAGCAGCAGCAGACTTGTCTTGGGACATGTACTCCAACATTACATGGATATTTTTGAAAATCCTAACCTAAATCCCTTTTTATATTATTTAATCAGCTCTGATCATTTGTTTTAGCTTTAGCTATTTGAATGGAGTAAGAGAGCTAATGAACAATAAATACTACAGACAAATGCAATCATAACAACAGCAACCCCACTTCCCCAAACTTACCTGAACTAGAAGAGCATGTCTTTTTAAGACATATTTCTGAGATGCCATATGGATAAAAGTTAAGCCTATGCAAAGGCTGTACAGAGGCTCATCAGGATTGGTACGAAAGGCTTGCACATACTGTCCTAAAAGCAGAAGTAAATGATTTGAGACAGTCTCTCTCTAAAAGCATTTCACTGTATCAAATTTTTTTGGAAGTTTGAACTGAAAAAGTGAACCAGCATAAGGGAATGAATATTGAATACAACCACAATAAAACATGAAAGAATACCAGATGCTACAGCTTTCATGTTTTCAGCACCCTCCTCTACTGCCCTAAGTAAAGTCACAATTTAAACAGAACAGTCGCAAACACAGACAAAAAGGGTTTTTTTTTGTTAGAATTGGGCACATCTACACATGCTCCTGGCTGCACAGTTGTTACTGCTCAGCCATTTAGTAGTTGCTTTATCAAGTATTTAATGCCTGCGCAGTAACCACCATTACTGCACAGTCCTGGGGGCACATGGGTTGTTTCTGACCCTACTGACCAGTCACTCATTGCTACTGTGTAGTAGCATTGGCATCCCAATTTGTGCCCACTGACACTATGTCACCATAGCTCACCACTATGGCAACGTAGCATCTCATGTAGACGTGCCCATTGTAGCTTACGTGGCAGAATCGAGTATAACGCAAAGTAGGCATCTCTCAAAAGATTCTTAAGAAACTTTTCATTTGTTTATGTTATCACAATTGTGTGTATTTTCTTTTTTGAGATCCAGGGTCTCCGAGTTGGTATAAAATGCTGAGGCTTCACCAGCATCACTGGGCCTATGACAGTTTACACAGCTGAGGCCCTACCTACCATATTTATTTGCGTGCCCCACACAGCCTTTTTTCCAAAAAAATCAGCCTTCCAAAGTTGTGGTGCATGTCTTAAGCAGGGAAACTGATTTTTTCTTTACTGCAATAGAAGCGTGGAAATGCAAGACAGCTGCCATGCTTGTCCGCCAGCCTCAGAAGGGAAGGGAGTAGAGTTCACCCTTTAGAATCAGAGCTGCAATGTTAACTCTCTCCCAGGCACAGCTGCTGCAGCCAGGATCCCCTGCAGTCTGCATTCAGCCATAACTGGACATTTATTTTTTCTTCATTCTGCCTTCCCAAAACAAGGTGTGCACATTCTGGGGGGTGTGGCATGCAAGAAAATATGGCACTCCCTGCTTTTTTTTCCCCACTCTGGGGATGAGCTAATGGCCAACTAATTTAATCACTTTCAATTTTGTGTACTTGCTGGGAAAATATTAATTTCCTCAGCCCTAATCTGTGTAAAGAAGCTAGCAAGATGCCAATTCCCTGATTAATTATTTTAATTATTTTCCTCGAGGCGTTATAAAATATTTAGTAAATTATTCTTTGAAAATGTATCTCTTCTAAATTAATCCTGCAATTTTCCTTAGAACAAATATTTAATACTTCAGATTTGCCATCTCTTTGATACTTCATGGTCATCAAGTAATGATTTACCATACTGTTCCAATTATAAATTGACCATGCATAAGTAAAACCCACATTTTTCCTCATTACAATAAAAGAAAAACAGCTCTCCCACCCCAAAATATAAGTCCATAACTACTACACAGATACTCCTTGAATTGCTGATACATATTTTCATGAACTGGCCTATTCGCTTATGCCCTGATTCTTTTACCAACAAATTAAAATGGGTGATATAATATGTGTTAGTGCCAAAAACTGCATAGTTCATTAATTGCAGCACAAAGCAAATATTAAGGATCTCTGACAAAGGTGAGTGTTCTCTCACTCAAAATGACATATTCCCTCTATCTTGAAAATATATAAAAACTGTGAGAAAGTTGATGTAAAGGAATTTGGGAGTATAACATACAAAATATTTCAGAGCGTTGTATCTTTTATTAGTTAAATAAAATAATGACTCACCAAGAGCATGCTTGAAACTGCCAGATACAAATGCATTGTGCCCATTTAGGACACACAGTGCGTGATTTTCTGGATTTTTCAACATTAATCTAAGACAAAAGCGATGGTGTCGTACATCCTGAGACTGCATGGTGACTTGATTAAAGATGTTCCAGAGCTGAGGTTTATTGACATTTTCCATTACCATTATTCTAAAAGAAAGGAAATCACTTATTGTGTTGTGTATCTATAGTATGCAATAAATCACTAAGTAAATAGCCTGCAATGAAAAGAAGAGATCTACAGTTTATTTGAAAGTACCATGTGAAAGACAAGTCTAAAATCAATTGACAAATTATTCAAAGAGCCAAGCAGTCCTCACTTATTAGAGTAATTTATTTGGCTTTGATGGGACAACTCATTTGAATAAAGTTAGTAGGGCATATAAGAAAACCTGGGCATATAACCTGTAATACTTTCCTAACATATAGCAAGATGACCAGATGGTCCACTGCAGAAAAGTGCCATAAAGCAGACAGGGGCTTTTTTGGCTATTAAAGACTGCCAAAAAAGCCCTTTAATTTCAGAGACTTATTTGATTAAGTGGAAATTAATAGATATTCTGGTCCTCTCAGGTCCCTGGCAGACGTGCAAGTAAAAGGGCCGTGGGATCTGATACGGCATCACCACAATCACATTTCCTGCTATGCCACATGTGCATGGCAGGAGGATTGATTGTAGGATCAAACATCATATCCCGTCACGTCTGGGGCCTGTCAGCATAGTGAGCCCCCACCCCAGCTGGGAGCCCCATCAGCTGATGGGGCACCTAGCTGTGGGGGTGCACCATGTTGGTGTGATATGAAACCACTACAATTATTACACATTTTTTGTGTAATAACTTTATGGCTTATCCCCTGTTTTATTATGCCATTTATTGATCGAACATGTGGCCTGGGAACAAATTAAGACATGATTGACTGGTTAACCACATCTTAAGGGTCCTGTGTTCTGGGGGCCTTAGAAAAAAAAAAAATCAGCCTGCATGTAACTCAGAATAGCTACAAATGTTCGTAGAAGTATACATAAAGCCTCACTGGAAATCATTACAGAATATATGGTTGCGTTAACTACACTAGTGATTCTTACCTGATATAATTATAAGCCTTGCGGAAATTCTTGTCCAGAATTGCAGCTGAAAGACCAAAGTACTCCAGCTCTTTACGCTTTTGCCTGTCATCATAGAACGAATAATACTCTAGGGAAGAATCCACCAACAGCTCTGCTTCCTTGTATCGGGAGAGGTCACACAAGGAGTAAATGGCTTTCAGGAGAAGGTTCCACCAATCATCTTTTGTCAGGACACTTGTGAGTACAGCAAATATGGCTAAAATAGTAAGAAAGTCAAACAGGCACAGAAAAGAGAGTTGAAGACTATAGATTCTGTTTAAATTTCAACCCACAGGGTTTTTTTAAAAATTTTTTATATTAAGGGAAAATAATATTAAATGGATTTCAATTCTTTTAAAACACAATTTATAGAGTTCAAATTTTAACAAATAATCACAGAGTAAACACTTCATAATTACAGGGAATTTAAATAATTCAAGCTGGATCAGTACTATATAAACATGTACATATACACTAAAGGCCATCTCATTTACCTGCGAAAGAACTACCTGATCTGGGCTAGTCATAATTTGGAAATTTTGGAAAAATCAGCTGGAAAAACACAGTAGTTTGTGCAGCTGATAAATAGTGGTGTACCTGCAGACTTCTTCCTAAGCAGCACTGTTCAAACAACTCTTTCATCAGGTTCAATTAACTTGCTATGAAATGAGTAGAAATTTTTTTCCCCACAGAATATTAATACAGGCCTGGTGCCTGCACCATGCTAAATTAAAGCAACTCGTTTATAAATGTACTTTTTCATGTTACCAACTTGCAAGTGACTTAAGCAATAACTTCTTTGATTTTGGTGGGAACACTTATTTGAGTAAAGTCTGTAGGATCAGGACTTAATTTAGGCAAAGTATGAATTAGTTTGTGTGTGGTGAGGTGATCTGGCTATCAGTAAAGCTGAGCCAGGGAAAAAGACATGCACATGCCCACAAACCCACCTGTCCTAAAAAAGCCAATGGCCCAGTAGTTAAGATATTAAACTTGGATGAAGGAGACTCAAGTGCTCACTCTGCTCCATGTGAAAGAGCAGAGGCTTGAATGTGGGTCTCCCACATTCTAGACAAATACCATAACCAACAAGCAACTGACTATGCTGAAGCAGGCAAACAACATAAGACATAGTCTAGCTTTTGATTCAATATGGAACAAAAAATGTCAAATCTACATTATTTAAAGAACAGAATTCTATTTTGGTATTACTAATAAAGTCTTATTACTAGGAATACCATGGATCTGTCTGCAACAAACTTAGTGTCTTTGGTAGGTAAGGAGTTACTATGAATTAATTTATTTTTAACAGATTTTATTACCTTTGGCATCACAGTTTGCTGTCTCTTGGTCATCATTGTCTGATATTTTATCCCTTGATACCTTAATAAGATAAAGGTGTCGCTCCCCAGATTTGGAACTAGATATTAAACACACTTGAGCTCTGTTCATTGCTACCTGGAAACAATTATGAAGACCAATATCGTAATGTTTTTGGCTCCGTGAATGCATCCTGTACCTATCGCACATCTTGCTCAGTTACACTACAGGAAGCAAAAGCATGCTTGACAGTTTTCATAAACAGTGTTATATTTAGCAGTGTTTCATGCTCCAGTGTACAATAGATGATCTAAAACAAGGATAAATGCTTTCTGAATATTCTGAAGACTTTTACTGGTCTATTTATAGTAAAAACACAAGTCCTTCTCTAGTGGCATAACAAAAGGGATGCCATGGTACTAGTACCAAGGTTTAAGAAATAATATGTCAACAGTTAGCTTTGCTGTATGTTATAACAGTTTGGAGAAAATGGAAATCTGAATTACAAAAAACAGAAAACAAACAAACAGCCAGAGTTGCAACACTACATTTCCAAATATAAACATTTTTTTCAAAACAAAAATTATTTTTAAGTAAACACACAAAACAGCAGAAGATTTCAAGGAAAGTTATTGACATAAATTCACTTTGAATGATCTTATTTGCAAGCGGGTATTTACAGAAAGACCTTTCCATAATTTACAGTACCTATGTGTACCCAAAGTGATGTGACGTTCTGTTTTTAATTTGTATATTCTGAAATCACACAGAACAATTCTGTAGTCCATCAAATTACAACTGGTGGAATTTTTTTAAATTGAATTTTAAAACTTGCAAGACTCTAGGTAACTACCAACAAAAACAAGTCCCAACAATGAAAATCAAGCCAGAGCTTAAGGCATAAAATGGTAGTTGTTATTCATACACAGAACAGAGCAGAATAAGGAACATTTACGTCCTAGCTTTTAAAGGTACTGAGAATCCAAAGGCTCATATGGCTTTGATGGGAGCTCTAGTTGCTGAACGCCTTTGAAAGATTAGGCACACTATTCAATAACATAACTGTATGTCTATTAAACATGCTATTTCATATATACAAAGCTTCAGTTTACTAATGTTCTTCTTACTGTTTTCCTTTCTCCACGTAATTTCCTTGTGATGTTTTCAAGTTAGTTTGTTGTTTGGTTTAAGCAATATGACTTAACTTACCTTTAAGAGCATGGCTAGCATGGTGAGTAAAGTGTCCACATAACCATACATTTTGCCTTGGGAATACAACAGTGTTGAACGATGGAGCAACAGCTTTAATTCCTAGAAAACATGGAACATCATTAATCAAATTTTAAATTTTAAATTAATTCCATGGCTTGCTTTCAAAACTAAGATACTGGTAGTGGGGATTAAATGGACACAGAGAGCATCACATTTGCTCACATACTACATGCACCTGGTTTTGGGAAGGCAGAATGAAAAAAGACAAAAAAATATTTTCCAGTTCATGGCTAAATTCTTACCACATGGTTGAATTCCACAAGGCTGAATCTTGCCCAGTGCTGGTTTTAACCCTCTCATAGCTTCTGCCAATTCAGCAGTAGCTTTTGGATGAGTAGCCAAAAGCTGCTGCCCATTTAGCAGAGGTTGTGAAAGGTTTAAAACTGTGACACTCTGCCCCTTCCTCTCAAGCTGGGAAAGGAAGATACCCCCAGTTGTCGTTAAAGCTCCCTATTGGATGCTTTAATTCTGGTGCAAAAATCAGCTTCTCCGCTTAAGTGCACCCCAATACTGAAGGGTTGATATGGGGCGGGGGTCAGGCGGGGTGCATATGAGTGAATAGAGTAGCTACACTCTTTTCCTTATAATGCTCTCTGAAGCCCCATAGGAAACCTTTCACCACTTCTCCCCTTGGGGTACCCAGACTCCAGTACTGCCAGGAAGGTATCTTTAACCAGCAGTGCTAGTATATTTAGCAATACATTCTTTACAGAACCATGAACCCCAGAACCGTGGACAAAGGATCCAACACAAAAGACAAAAATCATATCACACGGCATGTCACCTACCTGCTGGGCAGCATTAGCATCCTGTGCCAGTGTATCTGGATCATACATTGGTTCCAGGGCCTCGAGAGCTCTCTCAGGCCGGCCAAGCTGCTGCTGAAGTGTTGAAAGTGAAATTCTTGCATCCAAATGCAAGGGAGCAAGATCTACAACTTTGGCGTAGCTCTCTGCAGCCCGTTCTACATAACCCAAGGCTTTTAAGCACTCTAAAAATAATGAATTAGATGTGGTTACATGGTGTAGAGACCATGACTGTTATAATACATATGAAATTAGTTCTGTAGCAAAAATTTGCATGTACTTACAATTAGAATTATTTTGAGCATTTGTTACTAAAATAGGAACGTGTACCACCCTCATATTATGCCCTAACAATGTAAGTCACTGTATTAGCAGCATCATAAAAAACCCAACACCTATTGGGGATTAATATGTAAAATGAAAGCTGAATCACTGACATTCATACCTAGGAAGACTAAATATTCTACAATGAAGACATTTCAAAGTTTTTTATACTGGCTAAGGGACACCAATCATGCCAGAAAACCTTGTACTACAAGAATAAATGTGATATTCTCTGATTGTAACTATAGCATGGCAACACGTATAATTTATCACATGGCCTCTACATCTTATGTTCAGAGATCCTTCACTAATAGCCTAAAATGTCAATGGGAGATAAGTACACTCAACACTGCACAAGACCTTCCAATACCAGGTCATTAAATCTAATGCTCTTACCTATTAAATACAGGACTTTAACCAGAATTTTATTACATGCTATCACATGATGGATGCTATCTTTCAGTATTAAGTAGTTTTGCCATGTTGTTACCTGCATGCCGGAGCCAGACTACAGCCAAGTTATATCTTTCAGAACAGACTAGGGCACTCAAGAGAGGCAATGCTGAATTGTATTCTCCAACATCCAGAAATGCTTCTGCAACATCTAGGTATAAATCCCCCATCTCCTCTGGATTTTGCTCTGCTAGAGTAGTCAAGAGAGGCTTTCCAATAAAACAAGTAGAAATTAAATAGTTATGCCAAACATATATGCATTGCAAACCATTTCATATAGGACCTGGCTAACAAACAGTCCAGTCAACATCTAATGTCACGCACACTCCACTCTGAAATACAATCTTCCTTAAAACCTGATCGTATAGTGTCAAAAATCCTCAAGATTTTCAGAATTCCTAATAGGACTAAGCTACCCTACTCTAATAGGTAAAAAGCAAACTTCAAATTTAATTATCCTAGTGAAAGGCTCCATGAGGAGGGGTGAGAGAAATTATTTTTCTCAAAGAAAAGAAGTCTTGAATCATCATTATGACTGAAGCATCGATTCAGAGAAAGTATTGTTTCATAGTTAATAAGAATCAGTCCAAGCCTCTAACACTTTTGCTAGCAACTTTCACTGGGGACCAGTATACAGGCTGCAGTTTACTCTCCTGTAAAGGATATAATCTCTCTCCTCCCTAGCAGGACAATTAATTTGGCTTGATTAGTTTTATTGGTTAATATTTATAGGGGAAAAAATTATATTGCTACTAATAAAAAAAACACACCTCAAGCTACCTCCAGTTATTTAATTCCCTGTAATAAGAGGTTTACTTCCATGGGAAAAATCCCCCCTACAATGCTGTTGTAATGACTCTCTTAGGATTGTGCCCATTTTTGGAGGAAAGTGAGACAGTAGAAAACCTACTATTAAATCAAATTCTGTAGCTATACAATGGTAAGAAAAACATTTTTGCTTGATGTTCCATAGCTGCCTCCAATGTAACTGTGTTAGTTTATACTTACATTGAGTGGCTCTAAAATGCTCAGGTGAACCAAACAGATCATCAACTTCACTGTAATATCTATAGGAACTCCATCAGGGATAAGGCAGGTAACTTTCTCTGGAGCTACAAAAAGAAAATTATATTATTAAAAGCTGTGGGCTCTGAACTAAGACATCACACATCCTCAGTTAATTTCTCCCCAGCATCTGATTCAGCTCCAGACAAATGAAAAGGAAGATTCTCCTTGTCCTTGACTTTAGTATATGTTGGATCAGGCCCTCAAGATTCTCCTGATGCCTTCTCTGATTATTAAAACAACTCTCCATAAACTTAATATTTTGCAGCATCAGGTGCATAAGTGCCATCACTTTCTGTGGACTTAAAAGTAGTTGAAGGTAATCAACACATTGGTAAAAAGATGTTCTTCTTTGCAGAGAATCAAGTCCCCAGTGCTTTGCCTCTCCTCCTGTGAACACTTCCTTTATAAAACTTTCTAATATTAGCCACCAGTATCCCCAACTCTTTACTGGCACATTACTAGACATGAGCAAGCTACTTCTCCATGCATTAGACTGAAAGCCCCATGGAGCAAGGACCCTACTCCCTGCATTTAATACACAGCAAAAACCTAAATTGTACTAACAAAACATACAATAAGTAGAGAATGTCAAGTGCACTTTTTATGACAAAGGAGTTAAACTTGCTAATTAATTACTAACTCTTATTTAAATGCCCCCCCAAAAAACTTCACCAAGAATTCAAGGAGTTTCTTGTGAACACACTAAGTGTCAAGGAATCCTCCATTATTAACATGCAAGATAGCCTTAATTGAAATGCCTTACCACTAAAAGTATTCCAGATTCCTTAGGACTATCACCACCTTCCTTTTACTTAACAAGTAACCACACACAACATTATAGCCAATTACTATAAATAACACTTGGAAGGATTAGTCCATGTCCACAGTGAATCAATATGTGCTATGCCATGTGCAATACATACTTCTTAGGTAATTTCTGATATATACTTGAAAAGTATAAAAGAACAAAATTTCAAAGTGGACCATCTTTGGAAATTGAGTGTTTTTAGAGTTTGGAGGCAATGTTCTTTAATTGAAATGAACAGACCATAGACCTTTTCTAGACCAAGTCTCACATTTCCTTCTCTCCAAAACCGCTGCCTATCACAGACTTGATACACTGATATTGATCAGGATACAGATTTACAGTAGATTCAGAATTACATTGCTTACAGGCAGCACTGGATTCAGGTGG
Source organism: Gavialis gangeticus (assembly GCF_001723915.1). Taxonomy (NCBI): domain Eukaryota; kingdom Metazoa; phylum Chordata; order Crocodylia; family Gavialidae; genus Gavialis; species Gavialis gangeticus. Next base: position 78,755,087 of record NW_017729031.1, read on the forward strand.
CACGTCTTGACAGTCCATCCCTTCCACTTGGCTTTCTTGGATTTTCACAACAGCCGCTGTATTTGTTTCTTGTCAAATGTGAAAAAAAATAGATTAAGTTCTTTTGCAGGTTTCAGTGAAACCAAAATTATTTTATTTAGTTTCTGTACTTCAATAGCACATTTCTGTTGCAAACTGCTGAAAGCTAGCCATCTTTTCAAAAGATAGGACGCAGAGACACTAAAAAAAAAAACAGGGTGGGAAAATAGGAGTAAGCTCCTAAAGGACTATCTAGGTTTTTCATAGTTAGTACTATAACATTAATTACATATAGCAGCATGCAATAATATGCACTTTCATTTCTTGGTTTGTAAGTTTTGCAGGTCAGAGATTGTTTAGCAGCACAAAGGCTGAAGACAGTAACTATCCTTAAAAAAATCCCGATCAGAGAGATTTTTGCTTCACTGTTAACTTGTATCTTATCTATTGTGTAGAGCAATAGTTTTCACCTTTTTTCAGCTGCAGACCCCTAAAAAAAATTGAGTGGAGGTGTGAACCCCTTTGAATTGTAATCGTAGATATTCACAGACTTTTGATTAATCTTAGTCATCTTTTGTAAACCCCTTAGATGTAGTCTGCGGACCCCAGGGGTCTGCGAACCACGGGTTGAAAACCAGGGTGTAGAGGCCAAAGCCAACAGAACCTTTCCTAGAAAAGGAGCACAGGATCAAGTCCTATATTTCCACTGGGTTTTAGATTTGACTGCTCATCCAACTGACTGATTAACCACATAAGAGAGTCTGGGGAAATACTATAGCATTGAGCTAATTTCTAAAACTAGACAACGTTCTTTTACAGTGCGTCTGACTGAACTGAGAAATGACTTTCACAAGGAGGAAGCTTTCCCAAAGAATCCTTGTTTCATGCATTCCATGCTTTCAAATGATTATTTCTGGATCCGTATAAACAAAAATACTTGAACATACAACAAAAACATAGGTTTAAAAAACAAACAAACAAGCCAAACCCATGAGTATGTTTCTTTTGGCTCAGAGACGGAGATTCTAGAGTCAGTATGCCATCAAGCTGATAAGGGGGTTTTCAAAAACTACTTATCTAAGAAAAATAAATGGTCTGATCTCAAAACTCAGTGGAATTTTAACAATTTAATTGGTCTCTGTTGTGTTATACCTTAAGCAGTAGTCCGAGTCACTATATCTAACTGAAAACCTGAGTAATTTATTGTAAGTTGAGTAGATGATGTACAACTTACAAAAATCTGTAAGAGGCATCACTGTATTGAAGACAAAGTGTGATATACATGATATACATTATAAAAAACAGTAATTACACTAACAGGAGCATCTCACTAGCCACTTTTTAGACTTTTACCTTTATTCTCCTCAGAAGATCCTTTTTCTGTAGCTTTCTTTTCAAGAACTATTCCTGCAAAATCTGTAATAACCTAAAAATGGAAAAAATTCACATCCTGTTAAAATAAAACCAACCCCATGCAGCAACTGTTTTAGCTAAACAGCTTCCAAACACAGTTTCTGGCAAAGGAATTTAAAAGAAAGGTAATACCAGGTAAGCTTCCATTGTCTGGACCACATCTCGATACAAACACTGCCTGGTAAACCTTGCTACCCACCCTTCAATCTTTTGGAGGTGCAGACCAACTTCTCTCAGAGTGGCAACATTTAGAATAGTATTTAGTACACATTAACTTCCTTTAAGGTCATCTGGCAAAAGGACCATATAGCCAACTAAGCTCTCTACACAGCTCTAGGAAGTATTCCTTGGGCTACAATTTTGTGTTTTGTGGGGTTAATAAAGTCTGTAATGTAACCTTGAAGGAAGAATACAGTTTCTTTCACTATCAAAGATTCAAATCTGTATATTGACTTAGTATTTCTGATTTTAAAATTGCACTCATGTTTAAAACAAAATATTAAGCAGCACCAAGTTGACTTCTCAATACCCATAAAACAATTTAAATAAATGAGAAGTGGCTAACCAACAAACTACCAGGAGTGACCAAGAATAACGGTCACAAGCTGGCAGAGGGTAGATTTAGGCTAGATATCAGGAGGCGCTACTTCACGGTCAGGGCGGCTAGGATCTGGAACCAACTTCCAAGAGAAGTGGTGCTGGCTCCTACCCTGGGGGTCTTTAAGAGGAGACTATATGTACACCTTG
>NW_017729031.1:78757302-78775978 GCF_001723915.1 Gavialis gangeticus
GGTCATTTGACCCCAGTACTCTTTCCTGCCATGGCAGGGGGTCGGACTAAATGATCTACTCAGGTCCCTTCTGACCCTAGAAACTATGAAAGCTCAAAAGACATTGTTCCACAGGCAATCATTGCTGAATGGAGCTTTCAGTGTGATTTTTCATAGGATTTTAATGGGACTGGATACTACAAAATATTTTCAATGATATGGAAGTAAATATATTTTTTTTAATTATGGCTGATAGAATCTGGGTGAATGGATAACAATAAGGACAAAGAAACAGATGGTAAGATGAGCTCATTCAAATGAATGGTGTTTTAATATGACCAAATGCAGTTATGTAACTAGGGGGAAAAAAAGTGCAGGGTGTACCAACAGGACTAGGGATACAAGTTACACACAAACCAATTTAAGTAATGAGAAACTGGTTTAAACCTGCAACAGAACATACGTTCACTGCACATAAACCAGTTTTAAAATGGTTGAAACTGGCCTAAGAAATACTTGATTGAATGTAGTATCAGACTTAACTGATTTGGGTCAAACCAGTTTCTGAAACGTCTGTCCCAGACCCCTTTCTGGTTCAAGTTAAATCACAGTTTGGAAAGAGCTACAGGGGAGGGGAAGGTCCCATTTGCAAGCTAGCTGCTAACTGGCCCACCGGTGGATCAGGGCAAGGAGCTGGGACCTAACCCACCCCTGCAGCTCTCTCCATGTCCCATGCCTCAATCACCAGATCAGAGCATGGGGCTGGGACCTGCCCCTGACCAGAACAGTTGCCGGCCAGTCCTGGGCTGCATGGGGAAGTCTGTATGCGCAGGCCTAGAGCTAGCACGGAGCTGCCCAAAACAGGATAATCGTCAACCACCTCCAGGCTGCACGTGCTTCCCAATCAGGGGCAGGTTCCAACCAGCTCCAGGCTGAGCGGGGAACTTTTCCCATGCAAGGAGCTCCCAGCCCCTGTTCTGCAATCCCGACTGCAATCCTAGAGTGGGGGCTGGGGAGCGTGTTCCCAATCCCCACTCTGCCATCATGGGACAGGGGCCAGAAACAAGCTCCCCAACCCCCTACTCCACAATCAGGGAGCAGGAGCTGGAAGCTCCCTACTGCCAGGGCAGGGGGACATTGTCCCCTCCTGGACATGCAGCTTTTTTCCCCACATCTTCGCAAGCATGAAGCTGAGGGAGAACAGGCTGGGAAGCTTTTTCCCCCAGCAGGGAGCTACCAGTGCCAGCTATGCAGTCACAGGGCCGCTGCTAAGAGATGCTCATCTCCCAACCCAAGCCCTGCGATCGTGGGGCCACTCTTGGGAGACCCTTATCTCCCAGTCTGAGCCCTGCAGTGCTCCATCAAAAGGGGACAGGAGATTTAAGATTTTCCATATGGCTCAGGCTGGGAGATAAAGGTCACCTGGAGCTCCCTGCTGCCATGGTGGGGGACATATTCCCTGCCTGGACTCTTGTGGCAGAGCCTGCCCCAGCAGTAGGCAGCTCCTGGGGGCAGAGAGCTATCTCCCACCCCTTGGTGGATGGCTGACTGGGAGCAGAGTTTGCTCCCAGTCAGGCATCTACACAAGCACTACGGCACTGTTACTAATGCCGAGTAAATTTGTTACTTGCACTTGCAGATAGCAAATTTACTCAGTATTAGGGAGGTTTACTGAGAAGTAAGCATGTGCATGTATACTGTGTAAGGAACTCCAGAGGGAGAAAAATCCCAGGTGCTAGACTAGTAGGCTCTTTAACAGAGAAAGACATAACAAGAATGGCTGGAAACAGGAAACAGCATTTCTTTTGTTTCTTTTTCATTTGCAGTAACTACTGAAATAACTATGAAGGTAAACAGTAGGTTCTCCATCAAGTTTGGATACCATTCTGAAACATGTAAAAAGCTAAGTCACTCTACTTAATTAGGGGTATCTAGTGACAATCTAACAATGAATGACTTAAAAGGGTTAATTCTGGCTTTAAATTAAATGAATAAATGTGGTGGACACACAGCCTGACTAGCTAGCCTTATCAGCAGTGTACCTGATAGGAAGAAAACCATTTGCAAAACCATCCTCTTGAAACATCATACATCTTCCACAGGTCTCTGATATAATAAATCAAGCTTTTGATGTTAGTGTCAATTGCTGGCAAAAGTGCCAGCACTGATCAGGCAAAAGCAACTGCACTGGGCAGTAACCTATTTGATCCATCACTGCCACAAACTGGGAATACTATGCTTAAAAAATATAAGAATATAAACGATCCTAAAGTTCACAGAATTGTCAAGTCAGATTTAATGCTCATACCGCCAGTGCTTTGTCATACTGTTTGCAGGAAATATATAGTTCAGCAGCTATATTGACATCTTCCATGGAGACAAGGCTCTGGTGTTTAGTAAAAGCTTCTTCTATGATCTCAATAGCAGAGGTGACATCATTGGCTTCATAATAACTCCTGTGAAAATATGGACAAGAAGTACCAAATACTAGTGACAACTGTGCTACCTATGAGAAGCAACTAAGTATTGTGACTGCATTCTTTCACGATTTCCATCAGTCTTCTTTTCTAGCACCTGTTCATTTTTATTCCGGCAGATCGTTTTCTTTCTGAATGTAAAGGAAAGGGAACATATTTTCTCCCACTCATGATTATTTATTGCAATACAACCAATTTCATCACTGTCTTTTCTGCTATATAGTAACATTTATTTTTTTTATTAAATTACTCCCTGCTTTTGTTTTTAGTTACTAGTCTTTATTGTATTAACATGTTTTCAGCTAAAACCCCAATGTTATTGTTAAAACTTGACTACTTTACTTTATATTGTATGTCCCATCCAAGACTTTCAAAAGGCTTTTTCAATTCATTATTAATTAATTAACGTCACTTAAGCCCTGAGTGATAGGTCCATTATAACTTTCCCATTTTACTAAGGGATCTGTTAACAGGGAAGTTAAGTGACTTGTAGAAGGCCACAGAAGGAAAGACCTGTCAGAAAAGAAAATCTAGTTCTCCTGTCTTCCACTTGTATTTTAGGCATCATCCTTTTCTCTCTAAATCCCACGTCTAGGAAGAGAACTGTGTCTACCAGCAGAGAAAGAAAAGATTTCCATTTGTCTAATGTTACTGAAAAAGTGCAGGATAATTTACTTACAAAATACAACTTTAGAAATACAGATAATTAAGTGTAGAAATGTCATGCTGAACTGAAAATTAAAAGAATAAACTCTACTGATTGCTATTAATGAGCACAAACTTATTCCCCCCTCATTAAGCAAATAGAGATCCCTTTGGACCCAAACAGGGAAGAGTTTTGTTGAATAAAAAGATTCTAATGTTTGTATGTATGTATGGACACACATTTTTTACATCAGCAAACAAGGTTTGCATTTTATTCTTTTCATTCTATAAAACTGCAATGTCTCCAGATGATGCATCAAACATGGTATCTGTGAAATAACTTTCAAATAAAACAAATCATTTAAGAGATACATAACAGGCAGTACATGCATAGAAGATTACAACTCCTCTACAAATTAGGCTCTTTAGAAACAACATTATTCTAAAAATTTTAGAAGTTGCAATAAGATGCTTCCAACGTTTCTTCTAGCTCAGACAAAAGGAGTAAGCTTAAATTAAGCAATTTTCTTTTAAATTTGGGAAATCAAGGAATACTACTAGAAAAGGTAACTTACTTTGCCATGTCTCTGGCGAGCTGCATAAAACGTTCTCCATCAAAAGGGGACAGGAGATTTAAGATGCGTCTATAGCCATCCATTGCCATTTTATGTTCCCCCATCTGTTCGTATAAGCTTGACCTTTCCCACAGATAACGTACATTGGTAGCATCATACTTCAGAGCTGCAACAAAGACAAAGCTCTCTATGATATGACTGACTTTGAATAAGGCAAAGCTACGTTCTCTATGTTTGTTTGATCTGAATGATAGTAATAAAGCCTTTGTAAATGTCTTCTCAGAAGAAAGAATTATAGTAAACATTTACAGGTGCAGGAAAGTTTCTGTAACAGTATAAATCAACACTTATGCAGAATGTGCATATATTACTAATGGAAAAATATCAACACGTTTACCATCTATTCCAAAAACACAGGTAATGGGGGTTGCGTGTTCATCAATAGTTATTTTTATTTCATAACAGATATACTATTACACACATGTGCATGCACACATACTTTTAGTAAGAAAAAGTCCTATAAAGAAAGATGGAGACCGTGGAAAGAGAAAAATTACATCAGTTTTAAACAAAGTAACTACAAATCTCAGAGAAGATTAGTCAAATTAGACACTAATGTGAAGCAAAAGCAAAATTAGATGCTAAAGAAAGCCAAATTAGACACTAATGTGAAGCAAAAGATTGTCATTGGATTATCATCTTGGTAAGAATGGAACCTTGCTGAGGGGGTCCAAGTAGAATGATTATAGTAGAACTGTCCAACCTCTCAACTGCTAGGGAAGGCACCCTGCATCAAATGCACCAAAGGGGGTTGCACACCTGTGGGCCACAAAAGTGTGAGCCAAGGCTGCCCTCCTACAGGCATTCCCCCCTGCTGCATGGCATGTGTGAGCAACCACTGCATGTGTGGACAGCTCCCCCATCCCACCACTCCACTGGGCACTCCCCTCAACTTCTCCACTATGCAGAGGGATACAGCCCCCCACAACTGAGCACAGCAGCAGCTATTCTATCGTACATTTGCACAGGCAACCTGCCCTCCAAACTCACCAGCTATGAGTTCTCCTGTTGCATCACGACACAGGCTCACTGCCTTGCCCTCTTGGGCAGGTGAAGGAAGCTGAAGCCAAAAGGAAAGCCCAGACAACCTGGCTACTGCCAGAGAAATAGGGGGAACTACAGTAGGGTGGAAGCCCAAAAGGGGTGGGGAAGGGGCACAGATTAACCCCTCACAGGCTGCAGGTTGTCCGTGGACCGCCACTTAGACAGCCCTTAGTTAAGGCATCGTGGTCCAGCTCCATACGCATGAGATCAAACTTTGCTTCAGGCTTGTGCTGAAGATCATCTCCAGCTAACACAGCTATAAATGGGTACAGTGGGTACTTAAGGCTGGCGAGTACAAAGATAGGTGGATGCAATGCTGGCCCCATCACTCCTTCTATAGCATTTGACTACAGAAAAAGGCACACCATAACCACATTAGCTTTTGGAGCCACTAGGCATCGACAAATTTGATTTTTTTGAAAGAAGTAATAAAACACTCACACCATTACCTTTTGTATAGCAAAAAATGGCCTGTTTAATATTGTCCTGTTCTAGTGACATTTCTGCTAGTCTAACCCACTCTTCAGTGTCACTAGGGTTTAAGTGAGCTGCAATCAATTCAAACTGCAATGATTTCTCCATGTCACCTTGGTCTTCATAGATCATGGCAAGAGTAGAAAACGGCTCATAAGCAAGAGGAGCTATTAAAGGCAAAAAAAATCATTAGGCACTTTTAAACCACCTTGAAATCAGACATTTTGTACTTCTGCAGATGAAGTGCATGATAATTACATCAAACAAAAAATGATCTTGTTAAAATGAAAAAGAAACAACAGTTCTCTCTGCATGTAGGGAGGTCACAGGAAGTGATCATTCTCTTCTATTCAGCACTGATGAGGCCACATCTGGAGTACTATGTTCAGTTTTGGAACCCCACTATAGGAAGGATGTGGACAAATTGCAGAGAATCCAGAGGAGGGCAACAAAAATGGTGAAGATGCTGGGGAACATGATTTATGAGGAAAGAATGAGGAAAGTGGGCTTATTTAGGCTAGAGAAGAGAAAACTGAGGGGGGATTTAATAGCAGCCTTCAACCACCTGAAGGGGAATTCGAAAGAGGATGGAACTAAACTGTTCTCAGTGGTGGCAGATAACGGAACAAGGAGCAATTGTCTCAAGTAACAGTAAGTGAAGTTTAGGTTAGATATCAGGAAGAATTCTCTCACTAGAAGGGTAGTAAAACACTGGAACAGGTTACCCAAAGAGGTGGTGGTATCTCCATCTTTGTAAGTATTTAAGACCCAGATAGACAAAGTTTGGCTGGGATGATGTAGTTGGGAATGGGTCCTGCTTTGAGCAGGGGGTTGGACTAATTGACCTCCTGAGGTCCCTTCCAACCCAAATTTTCTATGATTCTATGTAATTAAATAGACTAACTGAACATTGCTATCAGATTAGGTAGTGGTTTATCCCTGCAACAAATTATGTCTACAAAGCCACTCAGAACTCAATCCTATAAAATCAATTGAATAAAGTACAAAACTAATCCACAGCACAAGTTTTTGCAGGATCACAGGCTTGGTTTCTTTTTTTACAAACAGTAATACAGCTTACTTAATGTTGGGGTAGAAGTATTCCCAAAACACCAAATTAGTGGTATGCTGAACTCAACTACTGATATTAGTCTAAAAAGTAAAAAAACAACACATTTTTATACTGTCCCCTTTGCAAATAATATAATTTCATATAATTTGTCTGCATTTAAATGGATGGCATTTTAAAGCCTGACATGTCAAAGAAACGTCATAGTACCTTGTCTTATGATTTCCATACACATCAGTATAGCTTCCTCACGTTCTCCTCGAGCAAACCTAATGTTGGCTTCTCCCATGAGGCCTCTCAGGGCTCGAGGAAGTTTACTGCGTGGTCTTTTCTCCTAAATTGAAAGATCAGACCATATCTATAGATGTTTTAATTATGCCCAAATGAAAAACATATCAAGCACAAATGTCTGTCTAAACTATTCCTAATTTTAGTAATTTGCAGAGTAAACCTGACTACCATGCATCAAAAAAATTGGTCTAAAAGCCTGCTATAGAAAACTAAAAATTACTCTGCTTCTGCAGGTGCCCAACAAAGACTAGGGATTTGCAGTGAGCTTCCAAAATATAAAGACATGTAAACAAAAACATTTATGAGGAACTGGGAGATATCACTGATAGAATTTAGTTTTAAAATTTTACCTCATGTCTCTAAAACAAAGCCACAAAAGAGAGTTTCAGTGACATCAACTATATGAACATTCTTGCATCTAAATACTTGCTTTCATCATTTTCTTGTTCTCCCGGTTTAACACCATCTCCAATGCAAAAACATCTCCAGCTGAGGGTTGCTCAGAGGTTTCTTCATCATCTTCCTCCTCCTCTTCTTCCTCCTCGTCCTCCTCCTCTGCCTCCTCCTCCTCCTCCTCCTCCTCGTCCTCGTCCTCGTCCTCATTTTCTCCAAGCATGGAAGCAAAGACCCGATGCACAGACTTACTCACCCCATCTGATGTTTCGCCTGGTTGAAGAAAACCAGAAAGATTTACAAGACATTTTGATGAATCACTGTGTGTTTATGTTCAAGTCCAGAGAAAAATCAACTAGCTATTTGTTTAACTTCTTAAGCACAAACCTAGAGTTCCTCCTAAGAGCACCAGACAAAGTGTTTCAGTATACTACAAAAAAGTCCAACCCCAAAAAGAAAAAAAACCCAAAATAAAACAAAAAAAAAAATCATGTACCACTTCATCACTTTTACTTCTACTCTCCATCATTCAGATTTAAAGTTGAAGAACATCTAAGATCAAACTCATCTTTGATATAGGCAGGCACAGAATCTGAGCTAAACAAAGCCCTTGTGAAGAAACTAGAGGTGCATCAATACATTGGTCCATATTGCACTGTCACCAATAAAAGGAAAATTGACATTGGCAATCAGCTTTTTTTGGTTGATGTGGCCAGTAATGTTGTTGATAAATGCTGTGTGCATATATGCAGCTGCAGCATGCATGGGGCTAAGAATACAGCCTGGCAGCTTGGAGAACAACATCTGGCTGGTGAGTCTATTGGGAAGAAGGGGTAGGGGTAGGGACAGATTGAGCCCCCCCCGCATTGAGGGAAGGCGTGGGGCTCAGGCTGGGGCTGCCCAGCTGGGGTGGGCCGCAGGATGGAGCTGGCAGCTCATCGGGGGGGCAGAGGGGGGAAGTGTAGGTGGGGAGGGGTGGTTCCCACCACTGCGCACACCAAGGGAGACAGGGGGGATATGTGCCTCCCAGATCTGTGCACGGGGCAAGGGCAGGCTGCCTACTGCAAGCTCAGGGATGGGACTACTCCAGCCTCTTCCTGGTGGTTGTGCTCAGGCAGGGCAGGGTGGGGTGGCTGGCTGGCAGCTGTGCTGGGAAAGGGGATTATGGGGGGGGAGGGGAGCTAGAACCACCCCAAATTTCACCTTTACCTACCCTCCCAGTGCCATTGCTGCCTGCCCCGCCTGGCGCGAGTACAGCTGCTCAGAAAAGGCTGGAGCAGCCCTGGCCACGAGCATGCAGCAGGCAACCCACCCTTGCCACATGCACAGGCCCCGCATGCCTTTCCCACGGGTGCATGCAGCAGCAGGAGCCGCCCCCCCCCGGATAAGCCGCCAGCTCCATCTTATACCCCGCCCTACCCTACCCCACCTGGGTAGCGTCTGCCCCTGCCCCCTCCCCACTCCTTCCTTCACCTCAGGGACCTCAATCTGCTCCTCCCCCACACCCCTTCCCCCCCTATGTTCCTTCTTCCCAGCAGACTTACCAGGCAGATACTGCTGTCCATGATGCTGCATTGCATATCAGCAATCAGACTGGTATTGGCTGATACGGCCGGTCAATAACTGGCCATCAGTATCAGCTCAAAAAATCTTTATTGGTGCACCCCTAAAAGAAACACTAAAGGGTCCTGCTGCAAGGCACTAAACTTCTTTATTCAACCATTTTCTGTTTCTAAAAAAATCAAATTATTGATACCCATATATCATAGCCACCCTCTTGTCGAGTACACTCTAACTGTTAAGTACAGTTCATCACTTAGATAATTTTCTGAGAATAAACATAAATTAGAGGAAAAAAAGAATATTAATCTTTCAGTTTACTGAAATTAAGAATTATGTTTCTCCCCCAAATTATTAGGCAACCTGACCCATCTATGCCACAAATTTCTTAGAGGACTCTTCTTTTAAAGTTCTTTTCTTTTTCTAAGCTGCCCCTGGTTTTAAAACTTTTCCCTTGTCCTTCATCAAAGAAGCTGAGAATATTTTTCCAAGACATTTCCAGAGTTATTTGAAATAGCAGCAATCAGAAACCAAATGAACAGAACGATCATTACTCAATAGTTTTTCTGAAGCCATAACAAGGACAAAGATTAATGCATGTTCCACCACAAAATGGATAGGTGAAGTAAACACTCAAGCTGAAGTGGATAATTAATGGGCTCATAATTACACTGAACTAGAATACAGAAACCAATTACTGGTAATTTGGATTATGATTTCCCAACCAACTATGACTCAGTAAGTACCTATCCTATCACCTATAAATTCAAACCTCAGAATCTCTTGTGAATCCATCCCCAAATCCTTTGCACGGGTAGCGTTTTAAGGACAAAACAAAATGCTGTAATGATCATTTTTAAGTATCTGCACTATATGTCCATAGCAGGCATTTAGGATTTGATGCACAGAAATCTGATAATTTACACAAGCTTTTAAAACTGCTCATTCCCACATATACCATCTATAAACCCATCTATGTGTAGAATGAAATTCACATTTTGTAGATTAACTTTAAAGAATATGCTAAAAAGGGACATTCCTGATGGCTTCAGGAAATGAAAGATGTTGGGAGATTTGAGAGAAACAAGTACGAATCAAAAGGCTAAACAGAAGCAGGCCCAACCCATAATATAAATATATTTTGTGCTTGACCCACTAAGACTTTCAGATGGAAAAAACTGACTTGTTTGGGAAAGGTTTGTATCCATGGAAACATCTTTCAGGCCCCTGACATGCAATTAAAGGCATGATGGGATCTGATGCATGATCTGCACAATCGCACTTCCTGCCATGCCACAGGGCATGACTGTGGAACTGAGTATCAGATCCCACCATGCCATACTGCTAATGCAAGAGGAACCCAGGCTCCTGATCCTAGGCTTCCCCTACACAGACAAGGAGCAAGCTCCTGCAGCTGGGAGCCCCAATCAGTTGGTGGGGCTCAGATGTTGGGACACGCTGGAGTCCAGGACTCTGATGTACCCCTGTGGCTGGAAGCGGCAATCAGCTTTTTGGCACGCACAGCCTCAGGAGCACACTGGAGTCAAGAGTTCCCATATGCTCTGAAAGCTGGGAGCCCCAATCAGCCCAGCCACAAGTTCAACTAATGGAGCGATACGAACCAGCCATGAAGTTATTATACATATTTTGTGTAATAACTTTTGTGTCTTATTCTTTATTTTATCATGCCTTTAATTGCATTAATGTATGGCTAGCTAATTTCTTAAGAAGTGATTACTGTATGCCATGGGCCTCAGTGTTATAAGATCATATAACTTCAATTTATGCACTACAGCACAAGGCTTTACAAATTCTGAGTAGCTAGGGACCACAAGTCCCCTACAAGCTACACTACACTAGTGTCCCCATGCCCTGAATGCCCTCCCCCATCAAGTCACATGGCAGGTGTGACCCCACTGTACAGTGGTGGCACCCCCACGCTACACAAGGTTCCCAGGTCCCCCTGAGTCACTGTGTCGTGGGCTCTCTTGCCTCTGCTGCCCCACTCCACTCTACCCCGCCCCCAAGTGTGGGAGCAGGAAGCAGATGCCAGAGGAAGGAGGGAAAGCTCAGAGACTCTGGGGGCAACAGATGAAGAAGTGGTGGGAGTGGCACCTGAACCATAAACCCAGGGCTGCGAGTTAAACCCTTGAGAGCCAGTTGTGGTCTTCAGGCTACCAAGTGGACAGCCATGCTACAGCAGGTATTATGTACCTGCCAGGCATTTGATCCTCTCTGGCTATTTCTAGTCCAACTTTAATATTAACCAAAACAAAGAAATGGGGAGAGATTATCTTTTCATTGAAGCGTGCAGTAAATTCTTCCATTTCCTCTTTCTCTTAATCCTCTTGCTCGAAATGATCCACTGAAGACTGCAATGGGTCAGAGGTGAAGTCCACTGTGTAATTTTGCATAACATTCATCAAAAAAGAAAACCTGTCCCAAATTGTCTTCTTATGAACTTTGAATGCAATTCTAGTGACTGCTCTTTGGGGGTGTGGTACGGGGCACTTTAATGAGAGTGGCTCCGAGATCCACTCTAACTAAAACACCCGCAGCATCTTGTGTATCTGCATCCCTGTGCTTCAAAATGGCGGCGTGGGTGCTTTAAAACTCATCAAACAAGCTTTAATTAAAGTGCCTCCGCCGCCATTTTGAAGCACGGGGACACTGATATATGAGATGCAGAAGCTGGCTGAAGCATGTTAATTATCACGCCCCAGCAGACTTGATTAATCAAGTCTGCTCTGACGTATTGTAATTACAGCCACTCAAATACTGCTTGATGAGGTTTATGCAATGAGAGGTCCAAGATGAAGGAAAAAAATATTCTTTCTTCCTGGATTTGGACATCAAAGCTCCGTAGGGTTTGGGATTTTCGCTTCTGAGATGGAGGTTCTGTGCAATACGCCTGGCAGATGTTAATATAATGGCACATTTGGGTGTTGAAGAATACAGTATTATGCCCCATCCCATCTGGCACCATGCCATGTCATATGCATGGGAAGGGCGGACATCCACACTGAAAACATGATCTCTGCAGATGAAGGGAACAGAGGGAAGCCAAGAGCCAGTGCCCAGATTCAGAGGTCAAGATTTACTTTCTGTTGACCCAAAGAATGAGGGCCTTGTTACAAGTTACCATTTACCATGTGTTTTATTTAGATCAGGGATGCTCAACCTCCAGCCTGTGGACCAAATGCGGCCTGCAGAGCCTTAGAATCCGGCCCACGGGGCTGGCCTTGGGTCAGGAAATTTGGCAGTGGAAGCAGTGACCATAAATACAGTCACCCTCCCTCCTGCCAGATTTCCAAACCCCAAGCCCTGCACACATGGTCAGAGCCACACTGCACCCCTCTGACCTGGGCCACACCCCCTCTTTCCCTGCAGGGATGGGCCACATACTAGGGGTGTGCAAAGCGGGCTGTATTCAATTCGGATTTGGCCCGAATTGGGGGACAGTGATTCAATCTGTTGATTCGGATCACTGTCCCAATTCGATTCAGCCAAATCTGAATCTGAAGATTCAATGCCGATTTGGAGAATCAGCGATTTGGCCACAGACACAGCTTTAAATGATCTTTCTACAAACCTTGAGGTACCAGGCACGGCTTGTAAACAGTGAGATGGTGGGGCAGATGGAACATCCAACAGGAGCGCAGTGGGGAGGGGGGGGTCCCCTGCATGCTTGGTGGTGGACCTAGAAGTGGACTGGAAATACTTCCGGGTCTGCCGCAAAGAACGCGGGCAACTGCACCACGCCCCATCCCCCCAGACCCAGAAGGCACCAGTCACTGAGCTGGGTGAGGGGGAGGAAGGGAGGGAAGTGCTTGTGGTCCACTTCCAGGTCTGCTGCTGAGGACTCCCCCGCACTCCTGTGGAATGCTCTACCCGCCCCAGCATCTCAGTGTTCACGAGCCGCCTGGTACCTTGAAGTATGTAGAGAAAACATATAAAGCTGTGTCTATGTCCGAATTGTCAAATCTCTCCGAAATCTCTTAAAGGGTCTCCTGATTTGATTCGGAGATCTGACATCCGAATCGGGCTGAATCTCTGCCAAACCAAATCAGCAACCGAAGCTTCACACAGCCCTAACACACACCCCTTTGCAGGGCCAGGCGACACCCACTATTCTACACAGCAGAGCCAGGTTGGGGTCGTGTCATACCCCTCTCCTCCCTGTGGAGCTGGGTCAAGCCCCAGGGCTGGGTTTGGGCCAAGCCACGCCCCTCCCATAGCTGGGTCATGTGGGCCCCCTCCCACAGAGCAGAACCATATTCCCTTTATGCAACCCCACCCCCACACTCAGGGCCAAATGAAGCCCCTTTGCCCCACCTGCGAGCCTAGGCTAGGCTAGGCTAGGCTGCTCCCCCCACACTTGTATGGGGCCAGATAAGGCCCCACTGACCCACAGGCCCAAGGCACTGGATTGGAACCACAGCTGAGATCTGGCCCACAGCAGGACCAGGTACTACCCATCCAGCCTGCTGGGGAAAAAGGTTGAGCACTACTGATTTAGATCACAGTAAGCATTACCATGAGTCAGAGTTACTATGCATTACTGTGAATTACAATGACCTAAATTAAACACATCCTAAGCACTGAAGCCATTGAAGACTCCAGTGCGCTACAGGAGCTGGGAGCAACAAAGAGCTATTTGCTGTTTCTAGCCCCCCCACCATACAGGAGTCTTGAACCCAGTCTACACTGGTGGGAGAGTTGGGAGTGGCAAACAGCTGTCTGTCAGTACCAACTTTGGCATCACCCCAGAGTTTCCTGTTTGTATTTTCTCTGAAGCAGCTGGACATTAGCTGAACTGGTTAGGTAATGCGATCTGGAGATACTCCTCACCAGAAGTCCTAACTTTGCTACACAACAATTATTTTTTCCTTGCAGTTAACACATACTAAAGTGTAACAGGTGACAAGGCCCTCATACAGAAGTCACATGAGGTACCCTCTGGCAGCCTCAAAAGCATGGTCTGCAATGGGATGGAGCCAGAAGCAGGCTGCAAGGTCCAAGTGTCAGCCTAAATTCCAGTACCTGAGAAGCTGGGGCTGTTAATACTAGGACTGGCTAGAAAGGCAGAACTGGCAGGTACTCTTTCTGCTTTTATGGACCTGCTGTCTTTTACTATCCTAGAAGCCATATTTCTTATATCTAAGGTGGCTTCTACTAAGAGTGTATCTGAAGGAGCTGATGCTAATACTACCCTTCCTTTGCCAGGCAGTTTCTGCAGGAGAACCAGTGAAGAAGCTAGTACCCAGAACTGTTGAGAAAAGGAAGGTCTCACTGAGAAAGAGACTGTCCTTGAGGAAGGAACAAAAAAGTCTCCCCTTTAGCAGGTTAGAGGGAAACTGAGCAAACCAGGCCCCTCAGCTACAGTACTCTTTCAGAGGGCACAGAAAAGAAATCAAACATTGGTATACTAGAGAGTCAGATACTCTGGACAAACCTGAAACTTCCAAGAAAACAAAGTACTCTCAGAAAGGGAAGAAAGCTGAAAGACTTGAGCCAAATTTGAAAGTTTGAAGTTTTTCCTAGTTCCACAGCTTTGGAAGTCCAGGAGATAAGAAAATCCATATTTAAGCTGCCAAGAGGAAAAAACCTTTTTCATGCAACTAACAGATCCTTTTCCATTGGAGGTACAGAACAAACATAAAGCTATTCTGGAATGACAAGCCTTAATATGATAGAATCGTAGAAAGAAGGACCAGAAGGAACCTATAAGATCATCAAGTCCAGCCCCCTGCCATGGGCAGGAGGCAACTGGGCTCAAACAAGCTTAATGAGGTATTTGTCCAGCCTCCTCTTAAAGACCACCAGAGATGGCAACTGCACCATCTCTGCTGGAAGTGTGTTCCAGATTCTAGTTATCCGTACAGAAAAGAAGTTTTTCTTTATGTCAAGCCAAAACTTTTCCTCGACTACCTTGTGTCCACTGGTCCGCATCTTCCCGGGGTGGGGCTTTTCTGAAAAGTTGTTCACCCAAGTCCTGGTGTTCTCCCCTGACATATTTGTAAGCAGCTATCAAATTGCCTCTCAGCCTTCTTTTGCTCAGGCTGAACAGTCCCAGATCCCGAAGTCTCTCCTCACAGGGCCTGTCCCCCAGGCCTTCGATCATTCAGGTGGCCCTTCTCTGAACCCTTTTGAGCTTGTGCTGTTCTTAATATCAATAAGAACAAACCTATACTCTATATTTCAGTGCAACAGCTAACTATTTGTTACAGACAGTATCAAAGAGTGAAGAGTTACAGCAAAGTATTGGTTATAGTAACCAGAGACAGATTTTTTTTCTCATTTCTTCACTTAGATGAACACACTGACACATACCTTCTGTATCATTAAGACACTGGGATTTACTAGATCCTTTTTTAGATGACGATGGAGCATCAAGGTTTTCTGTATTTTCCTCAGTAGGTGCATTTTCTTCATCCTGCAGAAACCAACAATATTATTCACAAGGCTTGGAATAGAACATTCTTTTTTAATCATCATATATGGTTCTGACTAGTATGTAGATTATAGATTCCAATGTTTCTGTATTAGAGGTGATACAGCTTTAATGGACTTGGTACCAGTGTTGATTGGTTATAACATACTTTGATTTTTGCTAACACAGAGTCATATTGTTACTGCTTACTCTTGTCCTAATTTAGTTTTGACTGATGAATCCTGAAGTATCCAACTTCCTTTCAAACACACTGAAGCCCCGGGGCTGAAGCCCATAAGTTTATATTATGGTGCCAACTCCAATAACACCCCCCCAAAAAAAACCCAAAAAACCCCCAAAATTATAAGCAAACATCATGAATCCTTTCACAGAAGTTTGGCTCCCTTATCTAACCTTGCCTCCCTTATCTGAAATAGCTATTGGGTTGAATGCTAAGTTGCTGGTAGGGGAAGAAAATATTAAATACAGCATTTAAGTATTAATGTGCTATTTCACACATTGCCAAAACAGTTTAAAAATGCCCTCAAATCTCTGAAAACAAAGAAATACAAAGTTAAGGTACATCCTAAAACAACCTGAGCTCAGCCCTCTTTAATAATGCCTCACTTACGTATTCTACCTCTGCAAACAGTCCAGTACAAGCAGGGACTGGGACGTATGATAAGGGTCAGGCAGAATCTAATGCTTTCTCTTATGTAAAAATTGTTTTTCAGTAAGCTGTGCACTCTGCAGCTCACTGCAAGGAGACCTGCATGCACCTCTTTCCTTGTAGCACACATACACACAGGGCACGTCTATGTTGTTATAACAATGAGCTATTGTGCCATAGCTTGTTGTGACGGTGACACAGAGTCACCGGGCACGAAAAGTGATGCGGACGCTACTGCACAGTAGCAGCTAAAAATAAGTATGCGGCCACAGGACTGCACAGTAACAAACACACAGTTGGCTGCTGGTGTAGACACATCCACTGGATAGTAGAAGATAGAGAACAGTAGATCAGGGCCTGCCAGGTGTCTTCATATCACAGTCACAACTTAACTAAGCTGCTCTAACAAGTTCCTCTTCCACTGACCCTGTATGGAGTTAATGTGCACAGACCAGTGGTACCCAATGCACAGGCCAGAGAGGCACAGGAATGGTTCATGGGCCAGATCTGGAGAATGAAGTTTCATCATCTGCCCCATGAGACTGGAACTGGCAGCAGCAGCAGTAGCATTAATCATTATGGCTCCTGGAGCTGCAATAGCCATCACTCCTCCCACTGCCAAATCTCAAGCGCAGAACAAATGACAATGCTCTGTGCTCCGGATCTGGACCCCAGGGCTCCCCATGGGTCTGGAAATTTGGTGGCAGGATGAGCAGTGGCAGCATTAACTGCTGGGAGCCACAGCAATTAACACTGGCATTGGTTGCCATGCCACCAAATGTGGGGAGCCCCATGGATCGGAACATATGATTCTGCAGAATGGATCCACCTGGTGGGCCGTACCTTGGCCTCTCCTGACACAGACAGCTCCACGGCTCATTACAGAAAATGAAGTTAAGCAGAGACCTAACTAAGGACTTCGGCGCCGGGGTCCAGCCCCCTCAGAGGGACGGTCTCACCTGCCTCCCCCGGCCGGCATCAGCAGCTTGGGTCCTTTGGACCCGCACCCGGGCGCCGGGGAGGGCAGGGGACGCGGAGCCGCCTGGGGCCTGCCCCAGGCCGGGCCTCCCCTTGCGCTGCCGCTTCTTCCGCTCCTCGCGGCGCCTCTCGAACTCCTCGAAGGAGATCTTCCCCTCCAGGTAGTCGATCAGCTCAGGGCTGAAGTCCGACATGGCGCCGCCGCGGGGGCCGCCGAGTGCGACGGACGCGGGTCCCGCGCTCTTGGGTCCGGCCGCGCCCGGCGCCGCCGCGCCAAGGTTCCGCGCGGGCCCAGCCCTAGGACAGGGACGAGGAGGGGGATGCCACACGCACAAACACCACAGCTATATGCATAATTGAACATTTAACGAACGAGTGTGAAAAGCACAGGAGACAGCAATATTTTATGCCGTCTGTATTTTTCCTATTTCAGCAGTACATTAGCGTTTCTTGCCAGGCCAGGCACCTGCTGTTCCTCTTACTCTTTGGTGAAAAGAAAAGAGAAAGAGAAAGAAAGAAAAAAAGAAAAAAAAACAAGCTGGTGGATCTTGAGGAGGGAGCCCTGTGTCCAGGACCTGGAGGGGCCAGAGCCATGGCCTCCTCCGGAGCATCTGCACCGTGCAGCAAAGACGAAGTCACGGCCCTGAGCACACAGATTGCAAGACCCTGAGAAGGGGCACTTGCAGAGTCAGACCGTAGGTCAGAGGTTGGCAGCATCTTTGGGCAGAGTGCCCAAAACATCCACAACCTCCACTTGTAAGATGTTGGTGTGTCAGGGGCAGACGGCAGGAAAGCTGCAAGGGGCCTGATCCTTGTTGTGGCAGCACAGCCCCAGCCCCTTCCCTATTGTCCACCTCGAGGCAGGTGTGCCAAGCAAAATACCTGTGCCACACTCCAGCAGCCACGCTGGGGGTTGCCTACCCGTGCCGTAGGTCCATCTTGCCTGGCGTGCTGTGTATGACCAGGGTTTTTCCCTGCTTCTCTCCAGCATCCCAAATGTTGAGCTGACATTAATGTATCCAGGCACTTCAAGATATGCTAGTTACTTGCCTGTTCGTTAATCTGGGCTGTATTACACGGTCTGGCTGCATCCAGACTATTACCATGTCCTAATTCACCAAATGAAAGCCCTTCAACCAGTAACAGCTAGCTTAGGTGTATGAGAATTGTCCTTTGAAGCCAGTGGCCTATAGTAATCACAATGTCAATATTAAATCAGTCATAGAAATCTTACCTTCTTATTCAATTCCCACTCTGAAAACAAAGGCAAAAATCTTAGGCCTCAATTCTACGAAGACTTATGCAGGTGCTTACCCTTTCACACATCTGCTAAGATGCTGATTCTAAGTCAAAAAGTTTTTGGCTATGGTTCAAAGAGGTCAGGATTTTATCTTTTAACTGGAGTTAACGGGGCTCTTTATGTTCTTGGAGATAAACACAAATAAGGCCTTCCTTGCTCTCCTAGTAAAAAGTAACTGCTAACATAAATGCAAAAGTTCCTGATGCTATTGCAGAATGTAGCATTGCAAATCTGTAGTGGTTCAGGTATACATGGAATGGTAAAAGCCAAAACTATAAGGAGTAGCTTTAAAAATAAATATATTAAATTTAATCTAACCTGGCAACATAAATGTAACATGAGAATCAGAGGGATTATTTACTATGCAATTTCTCTTAAAATATAAAAGTCAAAAAAATTAAGGCATCCTTTAATGACTATCATAGTTTCATAGTTTCTAGGGTCAGAAGGGACCTGAGTAGATCATGTAGTCTGACCCCCTGCCATGGCGGGAAAGAGTACTGGGGTCAAACAACCCCAGCAAGGTGTTCATCTAGCCTCCTCTGAAAGACCCCCAGGGTAGGAGCCAGCACCACTTCTCTTGGAAGTTGGTTCCAGATCCTAGCCGCCCTGACTGTGAAGTAGCGTCTCCTGATATCTAGCCTAAATCTACCCTCTGCCAGCTTGTGACCATTATTCCTGGTCACTCCTGGTAGTGCTCGGGGGAACAGGGACTTCCCTAGTGCCTG
>NW_017729031.1:78776475-78776718 GCF_001723915.1 Gavialis gangeticus
AGTTTCTTAATGAGAATGGGGTGAGAGACAGTGTCGAAGGCCTTCCGAAAGTCCAGGAAGACTATGTCCACTGCTACCCCTACATCAGATGAAACCTTTCATATGATGTTTTAATGTATATCTTTTGTGGAACTCATTAAAAGATTTTGCAGGGTATTTTTTATTTCATCGATTTCATAGACATTTGGGCTGGAAGGGACCTTGGGGGATCATCGAGTCCAGCCCCCTGCCCCAGGGGCAGGA
>NW_017729031.1:78776729-78777008 GCF_001723915.1 Gavialis gangeticus
CACTGAAGGCTCGTGTTCATCTTGTGGTCAACCATGACCCCTAAGTCCCTTTTATCTGTAGGGCTAACCAGTGTAGCACTACCAAGCCTATAAGCATAGTGCAGGTTTTTCCTCCCAAGGTGAAGAACCTTCCATTTTTCAGTGTTGAACACCATCAGATTCTCATCCACCCATTTTATGAGTCCGTCCAGATCCATCTGGATCACCCTCCTGTCCTTGGGTGTGGATGCCTTACACCAGAGTTTGGTGTCATCAGTGAACTTGGCCAGTCCGCTTCTG
>NW_017729031.1:78782008-78798946 GCF_001723915.1 Gavialis gangeticus
TGCTGGGTATCCCTCAGAATATTGCCTTCAGCCAGTCTGTTAAGGATGGCCTCCTTGATAATCTTTTCCAAGACCTTTCCCAGGATAGAGGTCAGGCTGATGGGCCTGTAGTTTGCCAGATCTACTTTCCTCCCTTTCTTGAAGATAGGCATGATATTGGCCTTCTTCCAATCATCGGGCACTTCACCAGAGCGCCAAGAACTCTCAAAGATCCATGCCAGGGGCTGAGCTATGATGCTCGCCAGCTCCTTGAGTACCCTTGGGTGTAACCCATCAGGGCCGGCTGACTTGAAGGTATCCAGCTTGTCAAGGTGTTCCTTCACAAGTTCAGCTTCAAAGGAGGGCAAGGAATCTTCCTCACCCGGGCCTCCCTGACCCATAGCGGGCAGGGCCATCCCATGGAACTGGTGATGGAGGTACTCTCGGTCTTTTACAATAGGATGACCTCAGTACATTTCCTAAACATTTTTATCATAGGAAAGTAGGCTTGGAAGGGACCTTACAATCATGGACAACTGGCTGCTGGGGGGGCAAGTGCCCCCCTGACTCAGGAGGCACCAGTCAGCAACCAGAGGGCAGGGTCCCCCCACAGCCAGTCGCATATGCTGGCCCAGAAGCAGCATTTCCTCTAAGCTGACTCTAAGAGGGAATGCTGCCCAGAATTGCCAGCAGCATGCCTGGAAGGGCCAGGGACGCACCTGGAAGGGCCACTGGCACTTCTGGCACCCCCACTCCCCAGGCAGGGCTCTCAGGTGGGGCACGAGTGCTCCTGCCTGCCCACCGCCTAAGTGGGGAACTCTGCTGTGAGGGGGTGCACCAGCACTCTAAGGGGGTGCACATACCCCCCATGCACCCCTAACACATCACCACTGCTTACAAGGTCATTTAGTTCAGTTCTTTGCTCAAGGCAGGATCATCCTTGATAATAAACCATCCCAGCCAAGTGCCTGTCTAACCTGCTTTAAAAACTTCCAAGGATGGAAAAACCAACAATTTCTCTAGGTAGCTTGTTCCAATGCTTTACCACCCTCATGGTCAGAAATTCCCTCCAAGTCTCCAACTTAAATTACCCCTCCTGAAGTTTGAGGCCATTGCTCCTAGTACTATCCCCTCAGCCACAGAGAAAAGCCCATCTCCATTCTTTCCATAATCACCCTCCAGGTATTTGAAAACTCATCAAATACCTTCTAAATATTCTTTTTTCCAAACTAAATAACTCAAGTTCTTTCAGCCTATCTTCAGAAGACTTGCCTCCTGGCCCCTAATCATTTTTGTTGGTTTGTGCTGGACTTTTTCCGAACTGTCCACATCCTTCTTGAAGCATGGGGCCCAAAACTGGACACAGTACTCCAGGTGAGGTCTCCTCGGTGCTGAATGGAGTGGAAGAGTCACTTCCCTTGATTACCCAGTGACACTTGTTAATACAACCCAGAATGCTGTCAGCTTTTTTTTTTTTTTTTGCAACAAGAGCACATTGTAGGTTTATATTTATCTCACCATCTACTGTACCCTTCTCTGCTGTACTGCAGCCTAGCCAGTCATTCCTGAATCTGTATTTGTGCGTGTGGTCATTCTGACCCAAGTGCAGGACTTTGCACTTGTCCTTTTAGAATATCATCCAGTTGATTGCAGGCCATTTCTCCAGTCCATCTAGGCCTTTTTTAGCCCTATCTTTAAGAGTATCTGCAGATCTTCTCAACTTGGTATCATCTGCAGATTTGCTAAATGTGCACTCAGTCCCACTGTCCACATGGTTAACGAAGATGTTAAACAATACCAAACCCAGGACAGCTCCCTGAGAAACCCCATTGATTCCTCCTCCCAAAGAGACATTGCACCATTGATGACTACTTGTTGAGTATGATTGTCCAAACAGTTATGTATTCACCTTACAGTATTTTTGTCTACTTTGTATTTCCTTAACTTGTCAATGAGAATGTCATGGGAATGTGAAAAGCCTTGCTAAAGTCAAAGTGTATTGCATCCACTGCTCTCCCCTCATTCATAGAACCTATCAGCTTATAGAAGGAAATCAGGTTGGTCAAGCATGACTTTCATTTGGTGAATACATGCTGGCTGCTCCTGATCATCTTGGTCTCCTCTAGGGGCTTCACAGGAGATTCCTTGAGGACCTGCTCTCTGGTCTTTCCACATACCAAGGTCAAACTGACTGGTCTGTTATTCCCCAGATCCTCCCTCTTCCCTTTCTTAAAGATGAGTGTTATACTTGCCCTTTTCTAATCATCCAGGACCTTAACTCAACCTCCACAAGTTCTCAAAGAGGATAGATAGTAGCTCTGAAATTACCTCAGCTAATTCCCTCAGTACCCTCGGATGCATCCTATCTGGTCCTGATGATTTGAAAGCATTCGGCTTTTCTAAGTAACCCCTAATCTGTTCTTTTATTACTCTAGGCTGTTTGTCACCTTCCCTATCTTAGCTGCCAACTGCACCCATCATCTGGTAGCTGCCCCTATTTGCGAAGTCTTAAGTAAAAGAGGCATTAAAAACTTCAGCCTTCTCTGCATCTCCTGTAACTAGACTGCCTTTCACATTCTGTAAGGAGCCTCTGGTTTCTCTGGTCTTCCTCTTACTTTTCATATATTTATAGAATCTCTTTTTATTGCCATTGATGTTCCTTACCAGTTGCATCTCAGATTTTCTCTTCCTCATTTTCTCTCTGCATGCATATCTGATACTCTTATAACTTTCCCTAATACTATGATCAAGTTTCCACTTTTTATAGGATTACTTTTTGTCAGTGGTGATGCATAGGGGGTGCACGTGCACCCCCTACAAAAATCCCCGGCTTACTGCCACCACACTCCCACCCCTGCCAGCGCCACTTGCCCCCCAGCTGCCGGGGGCATGCATCATTCATGCTTTTTGTGTTTCAACCCCTTAAACAGATTTGCTGTCTAGTCAGGCTGGTCTCCTGGTGCACTTCCATTCTTCCATCTCATTGGGATAGCTTGCTCCTGTGCCCTTCTAAAAAGTCATTCTTAAAGTGCAGCCAGCTCTCCTGAATTCCTGTCTGCTCAGATTTGCCTTGCAGGAGATCCTTCCCACCTGTTCCCAAAATTTGTTCAAGCCTGCTTTTCTGAAGTGCAGTGTCCTTAATCTGCTGCTCTCCTTCCTTCCTCCCCTTAGAAGTTTAACTTCTATCATTTTATAGTTACCGTGACCCAAGTTGCCTTCCATTCTCACATCAGATTAGTATATCTTTGTTTTTGTGTGTCAAAGTGTGTTCATTATTTGTATTGCAGTGACCCCAGTCCTAAACCAGGACCCATTGTGGGAGGTTCTGTACCATCACAGAACAGACAGGCAGGTTTCTGTAAGTTTCTGTAACAACTGAAGCTCAGTTTTGTTAAAAATTCCACCAAACACAATATAAGGAATTGTGAGGAAATAGTCTCACTAGAATTCCATTCAAGAAAAGTTTTCTAGAACTTAGTTATAATAAAGATAACATTTATTTACATTCCTTGACAAAGGTATTTGAGATCAGTTGCAAACACCAGTTGGACTGAACTTTTCATTTATTTACATTTAAACAAGTAAAATTCTGTAAGACAAACTTTGGTCATATGTCCCCTACTAGCTCAAAATAAGAAAGTGTGGCAGTTACAGCCAGATGTGAGACTTGTGTATGTAAAATCTGGTATGCTGAAAAGTCAGATAATAGTTAAAAAGCCCAAGGTAGTCATATCTTGCCAAGTATTCTTCAAGTTCACCTGAAGTCCAAGTAATCACCTGAAAGAAAAAAGTATAGTAAGACTAAGCATATTAAAGCAGAAATATGTAAATGCCCACGGAGCATTATCCTAAGGCCAGTGATGCCAACTGACATTCATAGTTCTACTGACTTTCACAGACCTTAATGAACTTTAAATTTGTGACTCAATAAAAAGTTACTACCATATTCTCTGTTAAGAAATCAATTAACATTCTTTTACTTTAATGGGAACATGATCTTTGTTGTAGGGGTAAAAGTAAGGGACAGATTCCTCCTGTCCTGAAGCCATGGAGTGGCAGTAGAGCCACTGTGGCTGGCTTGGTTTTCCTTTGCTTGTGGCCACTCCTCCCTGGGATCTGCCACTGTTTTACTCAATACCCTGAACATGCAGAACATTAGGCAAGAGACTCCTGTGAAGTATATCTCTGTGATGCCCAGTACCGTGTCCGCACATACACTGGGAAGGTACCGCTTCTGCTGTTCCCTGCACCTTGTCTGTGCCCTCAAAACTAACAGAGTGGAAGATTATGAAATGTAAAGAACTAACCAAACACAGGAAATGTAACCATTAAAAGTGTTTGTTTGTTTGTTTTTTTTAAATGCTCAGATTACCAGCCTGCAAAAGCGTTTTTAAAGGTACCTGCAGTATCTCCAGCTACTCTGAGATTTCTTATGTTAAGCAATATTTAAGTACAAATGCAGGATCCAACTTGTGAAGAGACTGGATTGGACTGATGTTTTACTAATAGTGCACCAATCACCTGTTGCTCCTAGCAGTCCCAAGTATCCCATTGACCTGCTTTTACAAACAGCAGACTGATCCCCTGCTACCACCTCTGTCTCCCTGCTCTGTGCAAAGGGATGCTCTCTTGCCTCTACTGCAGTCTCTGCTTACCATCACCACTAAATTAGCCACTCCAAATTGCAGCATGCCATGCTTTGCAGTGGCACATTTTTCACTGGAGGCTGCATTGCAGGGTGAGAGACTAGCCCTTCACACAGGGCAGGGGCAGCTGGAACTGCAGCAGGGGGTGAGCAGCTGGGCTAGAATCCGTTGCATGCTCTTAGTAAAAAGTTGCTAATATCTGATATAGTGAAATATGTATTAACCTTTTTCCCCAACCTTAGAATGTAATTGCAGAAATAAGGAAAATAGTTAAGATGACAAAATAATGTCTATTACTATATTATTTTCCTATTTTTATATCTAGACTTTTTCTTACTGTGCTCAGATTGTGGGAAGTTTTTGACAGTTTGAAGTGTAGGTTGTGCTAGGTTTATAATTGTTTTCGCAAAACTTCCCCCTCCCCCATTTTACTAGTCAGCAAGCTTCCAGCTTTTTTTTTTTTTTTTATACTGGAAAAGCATATGAAATCTAAGCAGGGCAAACAGAAATACTATATACACGGCTAACTTCGTATTTCTTCTCATCAAAGATACTCATTTTATTTTAGTAAGTAAGTAAAGCCACAGGAGTGTCTACCTAAATACATTTAAATCAATCTTAACTAAGGGTTACAATGCCATTTATCTCTAACCAAAAAAAATTATTTTTATACTTCACTTAGATATGGAAATTACCCAAATCCAAATCTGTAATCACACGCGACTGAAAACACCACTGGAATTTTGTTTTTAGTTTTGTTTATTTGGTTTTAATAGTTACCTTGTTAAGCAGTTTCTTTCAGCCTCTGAAATACTTTGGGAAAGAATTTTTCCTTTCTTCATAATCTGCCAATGCAGAAGCAATGGGATCCAAGTAGAAAGTAACAGGCTTTGATCCATCATTGTTCAAAGAGAAAGTTCCTGGAAACTTCCTGAGATCTCTCCCAGAAAAATAAGCTGAAAGTGTTCTGAAAAACTGAAGACAGTTTCCATTTAGAAAAGGATAACCCCCACACACCTCCAAATGAATAATTTCCAATAAGATTGAGTAAATATGATGGTTGCAGAAGGAGCTACATTAGAATGGAGAAAACACAGAATGAAATGAAATCCTCCATTTTATCTGCAAGCAGGTCCAACATGGTCACTGGCAGTTCAGGTTTTCTACTCTACCCCAATCATTTGCTTCAGTCCTGAACTAAAACAGCTTCACCTCATAGCAGTTTAGTCACTCAGTGCACTTACTCTGGGCCTTCTGCAGAGACATGCTAAATAGGCAGCAATTCCTGCCAAATTCTGACATTAAAATTAATGGAACTACCTGAGGAATAAGGCACTTTCATTATGAGCAAGTGTAATCAGACCTTTGGGTCTTTTGTGTCTTGTGATGCACACACCTGTTAAAAAAAAAGATCAACCCATCAGCCAGTGATAAACTGGAGGAACAAGGCTCTTCCCATTCCCAATACCCTCAGTTGTGTATATCCACAGTGTGCATATTTTGGACACAAAGTACTAGTCAATTACATTTAACAGCTCTCAGTTCCCATATTAGGAAAATTACATCAGACCATTTCAAAGCACTTCAAGAATGCCTCAGATCTCTAAAACGTTATGGATTTGGTCAATTTAAACTGTTATTACAGGTAACCCACCTTCTATTAGTTCCTTTTTCACACTGTTTGTCCCCCAAGTTATGAAATTTAAGTAGACCACAGTATTAGAAATCCTTCAAACCGATGTGTTCCTTACAGTTTTTTCAAGAAACCAATTACCAAATTTACAACTGTTTTCCTAACAAAAGGTGCATGCTGACACCTGCACCAAAGCCAATTTAAAGTACTCCCAGATTTCCAAACAGTTTTGTTTAACCTTTCCCTAAAAGTAGTAGACAGATTAATAATTAACCATTTTTACATTTGTTTAGACCATATATGCATTGTAATAAATACTAACTAAAATATACTTTACATATAATTAAATCCATCTTAAGCAACCAGAACAAGGGCCAGCTCAAATCTGTTTAACAGAACTTTTGATCCTTAATAGTTGAATATTCTTAGATGTAAATTAGTTGGCTTTCAGATCTTTATGAGCACACTCAAAGCCATTGTTCATCATTTAACTCAAAACAGTATTGTGTCCACAAAATACATAAGTTCAGGATTAGAAGAAAAATACCAAATCATGCTATTTTATTTGATAACATAAACTGTATTTTTATAAATTAAAGTACAGCTCTTGTAAAATTAATGTTTACTTCAGATGGCTATAGAGAATATAATGTACAGTGTATTACACTAAAAATGTTTCCTTAGATAAAAGGTGAGTTTAGATTGTAGTATGTTCAAGTAGCTGATAATTTTGATCTGTACAAAGTACAGAATAATTAGACCAGAAGTGTGGGCCCACTTCACTTTACATTTTTTTTTTAACTATAAAAGGGAGATAAGTAATTCTTATAACGAAGCATATAAATACGTGAAAGGCAAAGAAAGTGTAGGCTTTTCTCCAATTTATTCTGCAATGCTTCCTTACCAGATCTCTGTTCCTGGGGTTGTCCAAAGGTTTCCACTTTTCTTCTGGTCTCAGAGGAGCCCCCTTTACCAAGCCCTGCAGAGTCAACATAGTGAAGAAAATCAGGAATACTGTCTTCCACATACTGAAGAGAGGAGCAGGCTGCACATAGGGAGGTAAAAAAAAAAACAGATTCATGAATCATACTTAACTTTCACCACTCAGAAATGAAGCAAGTGTTAATCCAAATAAATTATTTTAAATAAAAAATGACCAAAGGAGGGCAAGGAGGAGCTACTAGGTTGGAGTGGGGTTTGTTTTTGTTCATCTTAGCTATAACACACCTTGAGGAACAAAGCTTCCAGCACTGCAATCTGTTATCAGGACCCTAGATCCCTTCTTTAAAAGGAGGATTAGCTCTGCACTTCCAGTATAAAAAAATCCTCTAAATAGCCAAGTGTTAGTGACAGCAATATGTCTTTTTGCACTATTTGGAATATGAAGGAATATAATTTGAAGCCCAGCTAGTTAAATTTTAAAGACTGGAAGAAGGAAGCTAAATACAGAAGATATACTTAACAACAATTATATATAGAAATAAATAAAAAAACTGATGCAACAGAAACATTCACTCTCCTTCACCTGCTCCTTAAATGAAACTTACCAATGAGTTTGTCTCTGACTTGCCTTTTTCTGGTTAGTCTGTCTGTAATTTGTGAACAGTCTGATCTCCCCACTTATATTTCTAGTGGACTGACTGTAGGTGGGTATCAATGACGTTAGCAGTAGTTCAAAAATACAGTAATGATTCCATTTCCACCCAGGACATAAAGACCCTTGAGAATTTCATGGCTGATGCTCTCAAGGCCTGTTGCTACTGAATGGTGCAGCAGTCACTTCTCCTTATCCCGACATATCACTGAAAATTGGTGGGTGGCAAAAATAAGTTTTAAAAAAAGTCCCTGCAGGGATGATAGTGGCTGTATCAAATTGTTACTTTAAACATGCAGTTCACACACAGTATTTCCACGATGATGATTATCACTAATAATTATATCGGGCAGAATGGTTTCCCAGCTAGCTCCACCAAGGAACATTTTTTTTGGTGCTGGAAAAATTGCATTATAATAGATACTTCAAAATACAAAATCATAACATTTTAATGCAAGTGTCAGCTGCACTCAGTTACAGATCACATCTACATACACTGTGTATACACATATACACATCTGTGCTGTTTAACTTGGCCTTATGCTACAGTACCCTTTTCATGCCAAAACTGCTGTTCCTTTTATTTACAACTTCCCAATAGATTTTTCTCTCAACTATTTAAAAATTATCATAACCACTCCAACTTAAATTACAGCAGTAAATAGAGGTGTAGGTTGTAGTTGTGCTGGTCTAAGGATATAGGCATACAGGGTTCCTTGGGTAAATCTTTTATTAGACCAACTCAAATAGTTGGAAAAATTATTTTTAGGAAGCTTTTGGATTTAAATACCCTTTGTCAGGCTGAGGAAGCATCGGCAGTTCGTGCGCGCTTTTCCTGGATGGAATGAATAGCAAAGAAGCCAGAAGCTGGTATGCATGCAAGACAGGCAGTCAGTGAAGATGCAAATTGAGGAGTCAGTGGGTGAGAGAGAGGCTGGGGTAATCTGGGAGGAAGGGGAATGAATGTAGCTGGTAAATAGTGGAGAGGTACCCAGGGAGTCAGATGTTAGGCAGGTTATAATGTGTCATATATCCAATGTCTATATTTAGTCCATGATTTTTTGTATCCAGAAGGTCAATGAAATTAAGTCCTAGGCTCATCTGTGAAAAGTTTATTGTAAATTCCCTTTGAAGATTAGAACTGAGAGAGTGGAGAGAGAGTGGTTTTCTTGTGAGAAACGTGCCCCCACAGGTAATTGGATATCCTTGTCTTTAATAGATCTCCCGTGTGCATTCATTCTGGTGCGCAGTTGTTGTTTGGTCTTTCCTACGTAGGGCTTTTGGTGCATTGGATGAGATACAGCTGCACCTCCAGAAATATAATGTAAGATCCAGGAATGTTGATGGTTCTGTTGTAGGGTGCAGTAATTGTGGGGGTGTTGGAGTTGTGTTGGTAGGTTTTGCATTTCTTTTCATGGCATGGTCTGGATCCATTCAGTGCGTTTTGTGCTGTAGGAAGTTTGCTTCTGATGATGAGGTTAGTGAGGTTTGGTGTTTGTGTGAAGGCTAGGATGGATAGTTCTGGGAAGGTCTCTTTAAGAATTGGGTCTCCTTCTAGTATGGGTTGCAATTGTTTGAGGATTTTTCGTATAGGTTTGAGGGAATTTTCATGTAGGTTTCACATAGGTTTGTATAGGTTCAAGGGGCCAAAATGGCCCCACAGTATGCCAAACTTTTTATGAGCCACCTGGAAGAAGAATTTCTCAAAGACATCTTCATCATTTAGACTGAAAACCTGCAATCTCTGACTGAGTTCCGTCAAATTCAGTTATCATCACCCCTCCATCCAACTATCTCTTGAATACTCTAGCACCAACATCTACTTTTTAGATGCAATGATCAGTATCCAGAATGATAAAATCCAGACCATGTTATACCAGAAACCCGCAGACCAACATGCGTATCTGCACAGAACCAGCAATTCACCCTAAACACACTAAGAAAAGCTGTGATATAAAGCCAAGCCCTCAGATGCTTCTGAATTTCCACTGAGGAGAACACTTGAGATTGCCACCTCACTAACCTCAAAAAGGCTTTCACTCTACAAGGACACTCCTCCAGGAAGATAGATTGCACATTTAAAAGAGCCACCTGGATACAACATGAAGAATTGCTGCAATACAGAAGGAAAACCCCCACAAGTCGCACACCACTGGTTATGACATATCACCCCTTCCTTGAACCCATACAAAAAATCCTCATACAATTGCAACCTATACTAGGAGACCAGATTCTCAAAGATATCTTCCCAGAGCTACCCATCCTAGCCTTCAAACAAACAATGAATCTGGCTGACCCCATCACCAGAAGCAAGCAAACTTCCCACGGCCCGAAACGCATCAAATGGATCCAGACCATGCCATGACATGAAATGTAAAACCTTCCAACATATCTCCCCCACCCCCACAATTACTATACCCCACAACAGAACCATCAGCATTCCTGGATCTTACACCTACACCTCCAGAAATGTAACACATCTCATCCAATGCACCAATTGCCCTGATGGAAAATACGTAGGAGAGACCAAACAACAACTGCACACCAGAAAAATAGATTTCTGGTGTGCATTCAAAGACTGGAATACTCAATTACCTGTGGGGGCACATTTCTCAAGAAAACCACTCTCTCTCCACTTTCTCAGTTCTAATCCTCAAAGGGAATTTACAAAATACTTTTCACAGACGAGCCTAGGAACTTCACTTCATCAACCTCCTGGATACAAAAAATCATGAACTAAATATAGACACTGGATTTATGCCATGTTATAACCTGCCTAACATCTCATTCCCCAGGTACCTCTCCACTATTTACCAGCTACATTCATTCCCCTTCCCCCAAACCCGTCTCTCACCCACTGACTCCTCAATTTTCATCTTCACTGACTGCCTTTCTTGCATGCATACCAGCCTCTGGCTTCTTTGCTATTCATTCCATCCAGGAAGAGCACACATCAACTGCAGATGCTTCTTCAGCCTGACAAAGGGTATTTATACCCAAAAGCTTGCTAAGAAGAATTTTTCTGTCTATTTCAGTTTGTCTAATAAAAGATATCAGATTTACCCAAAGAACCTTG
Source organism: Gavialis gangeticus (assembly GCF_001723915.1). NCBI lineage: Eukaryota > Metazoa > Chordata > Crocodylia > Gavialidae > Gavialis > Gavialis gangeticus. The sequence continues at coordinate 78,792,937 of NW_017729031.1, forward strand.
TCTGCCAGCAGCAAAAAGATGCTTTTCAAATTGGATTTGTTTTTATTTTCTAGGCTCTGATGATCATATTTGAATATATTGTATCCAGAGGCATAACTAGCAATCTTACTACCCTGAGGAGAGTAGAGGGAGGAGGGGCCGAGGACCCCACACTTCTTTGGCTGCCATTCTGGTATACCTTCTAAATTAATGTCTGATGCTCTGCTTACACTGTCCTATCATACCAAAAGGGATAGTCTTGCATGCTAGGAATCCAACCATGGCAGAGTTCTTTGTCCTAAAAACAAGCACTAAAAATTCCTTACCCTATCTTTTATTTTCTGGCTTAAAATTAACTCTCTTTAAAGTTGCCTGCGTGAATATGACAATAGTGTGCACTGGTATTTCAATTCATTTTGAGGATGGCTTGGATCAGTATGGCTGCTTGGTGCTTACCACAACAAAAAGTGGGGGGGGGGAAAAAAAAAAAAAAAATCAATAATGGTCAAACACTACTGGATCTTTGTAGCCATCAAGGACTGTGCATTTGCCAGCGTCTATTTTCAGGGCAGCCAGGCCTGGGAAGTCTTGTGGATGCATCCAAGATCTGAACATTGATGTCAATTAGATTTTATCATCAATGTTTGTATTATGTTGTGACAAGATGCATATCAACATTATTAGATTGTGACAAGAAGCATATACTTCTGTACTGCATATTAAGACTTTCACCAAAGGAAAATTCATTGTACAAATCTACCCGTTACATACCACCATCAGCAACACAAAAGGCCAAAGCACATGTTTTATTTTCTGCAAATCTCAGTGAAATTATGCCATTGATTTCACCTCCCTTGAATGCTGATGCAGCATGGAACTCATTTAGAATTAAAATTGAAATAGAGTCAGCCTTAGATTTAGGTAAAAAAGACTATGCAAAATAAATACCGACTTGCAACACACTCAAAAGAAACATTTCCAGTAGGGGTTGTGTGAAATGGGAGCATATTCAATTCAGTTTTGGCCCGAATCAGGGACAGTGATTCAATTTGTTGCTTCAGATCACTGTCCCGTTTCGATTCGGCCAAATCTGAACCTGAAGATTCAATGCTGATTCAGAGAATCAGCGATTTGGCCACAGATACAGCTTTAAATGTTTTTTGTATGTACCGCAAGGTACCAGGCCCAGCTTGTGACCACTGTGATGATGGGGTGGATGGAACGTCCCACAGGAGTGGGGGGGGGCCCACGCATGCTCCACGGCAAACCTGGAAGTGGACCAGAAGTACTTCCAGTCCACTTCTGAGTCCGCCGGAGAGTGTGCTGGGGTCCCCACCCCCATCCTTCCCCCAGCTCAGCAGTCGGCCATGGGGGGACCCCGGGTGCTTCCCCAGACCCAGGAGACACCAGTGGCCAAGCTGAGAGGGCACAGGGGGGCCCCCAGTGCTCTCCCCAGTGGACCCGAAAGTGCTTCTGGTCCACTTCCAGGTCTGCTGCCGTGTGCTCTGGGGAGCTCCTCATGCTCCTGTAGGACACCCCATCCTCCCCAGCATCTCAGCATTCACAAGCCACCTGCTACCTTGAGGTATGTAAAAAAAAAAAACATTTAAAGCTGTGTCTATGTCCAAATCGCCAAATCTTTCTGAATCAATTTGGAGAGATTAAAGGGTCCCTGATTTGATTCAGATTCGGAGATTTGGACGCCAAATCAGGCCGAATCTCTGCCAAATTGAATTAGGGACTGAAGCTTCACACAGCCCGAATTTCCAGGTCCTGGAGAAAAGTGCATGACATACTGTCCATAACAAAATGAACACTTCTCTCAAGGCACATGCTAAGTCCAGATCAGCCAAGGGTGAATTACAATGAATTTTAAGGCAATGTGCTCCATCCTATTGGCTTAATCTATGCAAGAGGATTCAAATATCCCCTGAGAACAGTGACTTTAGAGGCATATATAATGGGGCCAAGATAGCCTTCAGTCAAGAAGGCTGCTCCAATTAAATTTCTTAATGAAGCTATAACAATTAATATATGTGTCAGAGAAAAATTTTGTGATTGTATGCTGACAACACAGAGAGTTGAAACTGACATGCGCAGACAAGCTAAGTGCACGGAAAATTCCACAGCATGCCCAGCACGTGCCCCCTACGTGACCTGACAGCCTGTCAATCATGCGTGACCTACTTTTCCAGCACGCACATGCTCAGTCACAGTAACTGCATGAGGTAATTTGTCCAGAAGTTTCCAGCAGAACAGCAGCCTGATTGGCTACGAGGCTGCTACAAAAGCTTGTGAACCCCCTCCCTTGGGGGAAGACCCACTTGACTAGTGAACAGAGGCTGACTTGTCAGGGACTGTCTCACTAGGAGAGATCCTACCTGGAAGCGGAGGCTGCGGCTGCAGGGACTGCTCTCCAGAAGGGCTTACTGGCCCACTGGTCTCCTCCACGATCTATTTGGCTACTCGATTTGTTATCGTTTTCGTACTGATCCTTTGGCTACTGGACTTACTTTGGCTTCAACCTCGACTACGATTTGCTTCATCCGACTTACCTCGATTACGGCTTTGTCTCATCACACCTGGCTCTGACCTCGGTATCCTCTTCATTGACCTCGGTACTGATCTACCTGTTGTCCGCTTTGGACTGGCGTCACGACGTTTCCGATGAGTTACAGTTTTGTTATTTGTTACCCACCTACGAGCTGTTGACCAGCCCTGAGACTAGCGAGCGGGCAGCCGCCTCTATCCTTCGGGGTAGAACGGAAGGGCTTACTCATGAACCCCGTGGGCCAACAGACCCCTTTGTTGTTTGTTCTCATTTGTAACTGTAACTGAAGTAAGCAGCTCTACCTACACAACCAAAGTGTAAGTCAATAAATCCATTTTACTTTGAAACCACTACGAGTCCGCGTACCACTCAGACTTCTCGCCACAAATCCCGCCTGCTCGTTCCAATGCCACCCTTGACCCACCGTGACCTTGGGGCCTTCCCCGACAATATGTAGTGATAGCACAACACTAGGTGGTGCACTATTATCTCCACTCATGGAAAATAACTGTTTCTGAGGCTCAGCTAAATATTCTTTTCAAGACTCCATCCCAAGACTTGATATAGAAGAAGCTATAAATGAGCTTGATAAGACATAGGGAAGGCTATAATACAAGATGAAATACTAGTTGAAACACTGAACCTAGAACTATAGCTTTGGTAACACGACCATGTATTGCTTACCAACTGGAGGGCTGGGAAGGTACAAGACAAATGACACTTTCATTTTTATTTGTTTAGAAGTAATATACACACTACACACACATTATATATATACATTATTCCCAACCCCCAAAACCTCTTGGCATCCTACCACCATTAACAGCACAATAAATACAATCCCAATAGGACTAGTTTGCTGTCTCTAACTGTGTGCATGAATACAAGTTTGTTTACCCAGCTCAGAGATGCTGGAGATTTGCAATTAAAAAAAAATGTACTTGAACATTAACTGCTTTGTTCTTGTTAGACATTGGTAGCATTTAACTTAAGCAGTATAGTGTTCAGATCAGCACCAGGGACAGCAATATTAAGAGGAAAGTAATTCATTCACAGGCTTTGCCTGTTTAACGGGAATCAGGTTCTAGCCTGAATAAACAGCATAATACCTGACTACACACTTAATACCCATGTCAAAAAGATATCCTAGGTAAGGCACATTACTGTTGGGATGCACTGTGGTGTTTCATAGTGAAGGCTTCTTATTTTATGCCAGTTCCTGGAGGAAAGTTTTGATACTCACATCAAGCTTTAGCACCAGCAATTCTGTTTATGGAGGATTTCTTAATTTTTTTTTAGCACAAAAGCTACTGTTATCTTTGTGGGTTTCCTGAAATGTCACTGGACTAGAAAAAGAATCACAGCATTCAGTAACTGTAATTAAACAACAGTAGGCAGATTCAAAGCAGCTGCAAGGGTATCAGCCAGCAGAGATTGTAGACCTAAAGAAGTAGGATCTAGCCAGGCCTCCAGTTATACTATACAGCATAGAAAATCTAATTTAAAACCTATGGATGTCAACAGTAATTTCTTCCATAGCTTTTAGTGAGAGTTGGATCCTAATGCCAGCAGCCAGAGTTGAGACATACAGGGTGTATTTTCACGTCTGCTTTAGTGAGGAATAGATTAATTAGCTCCACAGTAAAGCATAACCATCTACATATGTGCTAGTATTAGGACACAGTAAACTAATTAAGTCTGCCATAAGATAGCACTGTTGAGGACAGTACTATCTTACCGTGGAGTAATTTAGGGCACAAAAACACATGTGTAATTCTGACCATGGGCATAAACAGCACTGGTCAGCCCAACCAGCAAGGAGCCTGCTCCACCCTGGCTCAAATTGCTGCTGTCCTGGGTGACTGTGTAGACATTATGTCTGGGAGCAGTTTACTCTGGATCAAATTGCTCCAGAGTTTATTGTGTCACATTAACTGCATGTGTAGATGCACCCACAGAAAAGTTAAACGTCAAATGCGACTGGCAGTTTTAAACAACAGCTTATACAGATATCAAAATAAGCAAGTGAATGATTATCATGTGTATTTTGCCTACAGGAACACATTGTTTTATTTTTAAGCCTCACCTAAGCAAAACGATTAATAAATCAAGGGCTCACTGCCCATTCCCAGCCACAAATAGCAGCTCTTCTGGGGAGGAATACTGCTGACTACAGGAGGGATTTTCTGTTTTCATTCTGTTTTCCAATATGTGTGAATATCTGATTCTTGTCCGATGCTGTTGTGAAGCAAGTTCTGTTTCCATAGGTTGTATGTCCTTTGGGTAGGGGATCTTTTCTATATGTTTATATAGCTCCTAGCTCAATAAGGCTTGACCTTGTTGGCTTCTGGCTTGCACTGCAAATGATTATTTTTCAATTGTAACCAGTACCATTTGTTTTTCTGTTTGCTTTTGCACTTGTGGCAGGTGAAGATTGATCTGTCATTCCAAACTATACCTATTCATAGACTTTTTTTCATTATGTTTTTCAGAAGCCCTAAAATGTTTCCAGCTTAAACATTCAGACTAAAATTGAGCTGTTGTGTTAGAAGAAAGCTATCAATGGCTTAGCTCAGAGGTGTCACATACAGTTCATGGGCCAGATCCCGCCCAAGAAATTATTCCATCTGGTCCACTAGTAGCCCAAACAATTACTGGAATTTGAAGCTAGGGGGCACGGCCAGGTACAGAATTTAGGGTCCCTGGGCCCAGATGAACATGGCTTTCAGCAGGAGAGGCAGCAAGCAAGGGCTGTACAGATTGAAGCCTTGCTCAGATCACTGCTGCCTGATTTTTGCTGCCACCATTTAACCCATTACAGCTGCTGCTGACCCCATTAATCCAGCCTGGGGTCCAGGTGAGTCTGACTCCCCTGGCTTAACTAAACTCCTGTGGGCAAGGGAGTTACAAGACTGGGAGGGGCCTCCTGCAGCAGTCCCCTGTGTTCACAGGCAATCAGCTGCCCCAAAAATCCCCAATCACCACTTAAAACCAGAGAGGGGGAAGAACTACTACTCAGAGCACCCATCTGCATGGTCACAGAAGTATTAGTAGTATTCTAAATTAGTAGTATTCTAAATAACAATGCCTTATTAAAGGGTACTTACTAGTACTTCTATATCTCTATTAAATATACCCCACCTAAAACCCCTTAGAACTGCATTAGTTTTTTTTGCAGCCATATCAATCCGGCAATTTAGGGCTATCCTAAAATTGACCAGTACTTGCAGGTCCCTCTCTCCCTCAGCTGCCTCTAGTCTGTGTGCACTGTATTACAGTAAAGTCCTTGTGACTGGCCCTGTGGCAGGGCACCATTTGTGCCTGCCACTTTAAGACCAGAGCCAAGCAGCCAGCAGGTGCCTGATTGCAGCAGCCATTTTGACCCTGGTTGCCTATATAAATATATCAGTTCCCTACTGGCTGGCCAGGCAGCAACATTGCCTGGCTGATTGTATCATCCTGGAAGTAAGGGAGGAGCTG
>NW_017729031.1:78803946-78806286 GCF_001723915.1 Gavialis gangeticus
TTGACCCTGGTTGCCTATATAAATATATCAGTTCCCTACTGGCTGGCCAGGCAGCAACATTGCCTGGCTGATTGTATCATCCTGGAAGTAAGGGAGGAGCTGTAGGGGATGGTCTGGAGGCTCCTGGTCCTGGACATGACCTAAAACTGCACCCTGCTGGGAGTGGGTGGCCTGGTGGCACTCTGAGGGGTGGAGCCCCCAAGAAATGCCAGGCCAGTTACCACCCTGGTGAAAAGCAGGTTGGGGCGCCTTAACCCGCAGCCCCCACATCTGGGTGGGTCACCTGCTACTAAGGCCCAGAGGGCAGACCCTAGGGAAGAGAATGGGGCTAGAGACTCAGACCTGATCAAGAGAGTACCCTCGACTGGTCAATGCTGGGGCCAGGACCAGAACAGTCAAAAGGACCAGGGGCCAGGGGCCCACTGCAAGGGATGCCCAGAGCTAAGGTGGTTTCTGACTGGCCTTGGGGGTAAGACCAGGGCCTATATGGCCAAAGGTCCCAGGAGGGGATGACATCCGAGAGGGGAAAATATTTTCAGGGAGCTAGATAGCCTGAATGAAGGTGGGATAGGCCACCGGAATGGAGTGATCTTGGGGGAGTCCTGATTAGACAAGTCTGGGGCCCAGTATGGGGCTGGTGAGATTAACATCAGCAGATGCCATCTGCAAGGCATGGGCTGCAGTGTAGGGAAGGAATGGAGTTTCAGATAGCGCCCCCTGGCATTGGGGCAAGAAAATGGGCGGCCTCCCACCAAATTAAGAATGTTAATTAATTAACAACAAGGCATGGCAGGTAAGAAGGCGGGTGGTTGGCCCAGAAACAGGTGGCCAGGCCAAAGGTAAATCGGCCCCGAGAAGACCCCTGTTACAGGCTCCTAAATGCATGATTTGGCACCTTATATGATAAAACGTAATTGAAATTCTAATGCTGCATTCTATATTATCTAAATCTTGCTGTATTATAATCTGGTCCTCTTCTGCAGTGGCATTCTCTCTCAATTTAGCGTCATCTGCAATTTCATGAAGCTATAGTTCCCATAACAAGGCTGCAAACAGAAGTTTAAAACACAATTGGTTCCAAGAGCTCTTGCACCTAATAGTGCTAGTAATTGCTCTCCAGTCTGACAGCTCTTCTTTCATTATAACAGGCTCTCGTAGCCAACTCCTTGTCTACCTCATAATTGTAACTCTGATTTCTGTCGTCTTCAGTTGAGCCAGTTACCCAGGAGGCACAGTATCAAAATCTTTGCTTAAATCTAAATAAATTGAAGTCCTAGATGCCCATTATGCGGTCAGAGAAGAATACTAATTAGTCTGACACAATTTTCCTCAGATAAAACCATATATGGTTTTGTCCCATTTTCTTTTTATTTCCATATCTTTGATTATTCTCCACTTTAATATCTGTTCTAACAACTTACATAATCTTGAAGTCAAGTTAACAGGCCTGTAATCGCTTGTCTCTCTCTCTCTGTAAAAACAGGAATTACACTGGCTATTTTCCAGTAGTAGTAACAATAATAATTCCTCATTGTCCCCGAGTTGACAGATTCACTGAAAATTTTCTCTGAAGATGCTGTCATGTGCTATCTAACATATTTTGTTGTTTTCCCCCAGAAACAGCTTTAAAAAGACTATTCCACATGTGTGTGGAAAACTAAAACTCTTGCTTGCTCAGGAAGAGATTGCTAAACTGTAGGAGTACCTCTTAACTTTGCCGCCACCTTCCTGTGTAACTGAGTAAATCACTTGATCTGTGCCTCACTTGCGCATCTGTAACATGAGGATGGTCCTGTCTAGTTAGATTATAAAACCTTGTGGAGGGACTGTCTCTACTGTTGGCAGCAGGTTACTGTAATGTTAAAAAAAATTGTTACACCTAAAACAAAAATCAGTGAAAAAGTCAAAGGCAGCATATGACCATCTACTTTCCTTTATTCTTTGTTCTGGAAACAAATATTTTTAGTTAATTTAATTTGTTTCATGATCTGCTTGCTAAAATAAATTATTGCAGGCAGAAAAACATTCATTTTTCTGTCCACTCCAAACAAAAGAGCAAAAAAGCTAACTAGAGTGCTCTTCAGGCTAGAAGCTAATCACATGCGTTTTGTTATCTATAATGAGGGCATCCCATCAATGATATACTGGATCCAGACTGAGTGCAATATGAGTACAACAATAATTGAATAATGTGTTGGAAAAAAATCTATAGTATTAATTTCCATGTCCACTATAGATAAAGTAATTGCTGTTGGATATTTTACACAGGCTCCTGAAAAAAAATGAAAGCCAACAGGAGTTGCAAGGGGTTACCACTTACTGAGCCAAAGCATCAATGGT
>NW_017729031.1:78806297-78818281 GCF_001723915.1 Gavialis gangeticus
CATGGAGTTGTGCCCCCTGCTGCTGCCAAGTGGGCAGGCAGTGCCTCACCTTGGTGACCATGGAGACACGGTACTCCTTCCTGTGCCAGGTCCTGCCCACTGCAGAGGTGGCTTCTGCCTGGAGCTGGCCTGGCCTGGGCTGGCCTGGCCTAGCTGCAGCTCCACACCCCACTGTGGGTGCAGAAATCTGGGGGGCACATGCCCCCCATGCATCACCTGTGCCCTCCTCTGCACCCTCAACACCATCTGTGCCCACCTGCCCCCATTAGACTTACCTGGAAGGAACTGCTCTCCACCACACTGCCTGACGGCCACATGCCTCCTGCCTCCCGCCCCCAAGAAGCCCCTTGATGGCTGGAACTCTGCCAGCCTGCAAAGGGAAACCCTCTGTTTTCCAAATTTTTCCCTTTAAAAGAGAAAATCCATGATGAATCTGTGTTTTTTCTGCAGTGAATGGAAAACCCAGATCCCTGCATGTAACAGATATTAAAGGTTATTTTACATTTTCTGGCAATTTTTCTTGTAAATGTGTGTGTTTTGGAGGACATAATGCAACCATACTGCCTGCCTTTGTGCTTTCAGTCCGACCTTTTTATATTTGGTGAGCTTTACTTTCAGATCCAAATTACTCCCAGAGGATAGTGGCAACCTAGAAGGAAAGGATTTTTAACGTGCTTTCAGCTTGCTTTGGGAATGGGAATAATTTTATTGCATTTCTATCTAGGTCTCTGTGTCTATAGTTTGGTTATTCAGAGGGACAAGACTGCCCAACAGGTAGTGATGTAGCCTCTTCAGAAGTCAGGCAGTCTCTTATGTTGATGCCATAAATAATAAAAAGCCAAAACAACCAGGGCAAGGGGTTACCACTTACTGAGCCAAAGCATCAATGGTGTCAGAGTCCATTTATACCATACGGACATCAAGAAAAGAAGAACTAAAAGCCCTGACAATTCATGAGGTTCTTACCCTGGTGACCATGACCATGCTTTTTTTCCCTCAATGGCTAAACAAGAGTTTGGAGGGCATCACAAGTTCTTGATTTACAATGTGTACTCACAATATAAGAAATGAGAACCTTTAAAGGAAGCATTGTAACATTTTGCCATGCAGAGTAAAATGCATGCGAGTAGTTACCATAAAAACACTCTCTGCAAAAGAGAACTAAGCCAAAAATATTATTGCTTAAAAGCTTAATGGCATGAATTCAAAGAAAGGTACCAATAATTATTTCTTTGGTAGTGAGTGGTACTACTAATAGTTAAGAAAGTAAGGATTTTATATATGCAAAGTTGTATTTTACTTATTTATATTTGTGATCTCAAGGTTCATGCAAAAACATTCCAGCAGAGTATGCAGAGATTTAGATGGGGGAAGTGTCAAGGTATATAGAACCTCCTTATTGCCCCCCATTCTGTATATATTTTGGAAGTATAGACTGAACTGCATTGTGGGAAAATAAGTGAGTTCATATATTGGATATAGCAGCAATTCAATAAGTGCGCTCAATGCAATTAGGTTAACAATGTACATTTTCAAATGTTAGAAAAGCAAAGCAAATAAGAATACTCAGCTTGATTAATGCTACGAAGCTCCAAGTTGTAAAGCCAATCATGTAAGAGTATTGTAAAATTGACGAAGGTGCTTGATAAGAATGCTTTAGCCTTAGACTTAGAATCTACTTACTTGCTAGCTATTTTCCTTGCATGTACACCACCTTTTCATGCATGTACATCTGCCTTTTTCAGAAAGGAGGTATAAATATGGTTAAAACTTCTGATAAATATATGGCATGGAAAAAGGGAGACTTGACGTTCTTCCAATCTCACCTAACCATTCACTTTTTGTATGTTATGGTACAATCAATCCAATGCAAGGTGCAGAATCAAGACAGAAACATCCCCCTCCATTTTTCGTATTGTATTCCCTAATACAAAGTAACTTGGAGTCCAGTAGGAGTGACCCTCTGCAAAACCAAACACTCTCAAACCATCAGTTGAATTTGGATCATGGGATCAGGGAGAACAAATATGATCAATGATCTGTTTGACCTGAGAAGAGAAACAGAAAGGTCACTTTATAGACTGTACAAATATGTAACCTCTGATTTGTATTGCTTATATGCAAACTTACTCGCATATGTTCATTCTAAAAGTTTCTCTCTGACATCTTCTGGATATTATACTACTAGGAATGCCAGAATCTACTCATAAAAAGTATCAGTGCTGCAGGAAGCTATGATTCAACATAACCACCTGGGCCCACAAAGTTTTGCTGGCTGTTTATGTATGAACAAACTAGATGAGTGGTTCTCAGGTGGGGTGCCAGAGCACCTTGGCGTATTGCAACATGTGTGCTGCCATAACCAAGTTTGAACCCTCTGTATTCCACCTGGAAGTAGACTGGGAAGCAGCAGCAGCCAGAGCTCATGCTTTTCCTGCAGCCCTTCCTGATCCAACCCCAAAGGCTCCTCCCACAAAAAGGTACATAGGGCAGGTAGGACTGTCCCTTTGTAAAACCCTGTGCACTGCCCAGCCAGCCAGAGGCAAGATTCCCCTTGAGGCCTCTCCCTCCCTTCCCTCAGTTGTGCACAGTCACTACTCGGCCCTTTCACAGCCAAATTGAGCGTTTCATAGCCCCAAACTACATACACATCTACATACGCTGGTAAGACTTTCTAGCCTCCCAGGCCCAACACCATTCTCTTATGCTAAGCACAACCCTCTTCTCCCTCTCCTATTTCCCCCTCCTTGCCCAAGGCACAGAAATAAATGGCTACGCATCTGGGAGACTGAGTTACTTCTTCATTTGGCATTAGGGTATCAGTCCTGCTGCTAGTTTTTAGTTTCTCTCTCCTTTTATTATACTCTGTATCTTTGACAATAAATGGCTTCAGGATAAAGTCCTAAACATGATGGGGCTTCCACAAAATTCAGAAAAGTAATGGAGGCGTGGCGTGAGCCTGAAGAGGTTGAGAACCACTGAACTACATAAAACATATCACAAAAAGGATAACTGAATCCAACTCAAAAATCTTCTATCTGAAATTGTTGGTTCTTAAGCCTAAATTGAAGGATGAACCAATGTGACACTGGCCTCAATATAGGGATTCTTTTTCAACTGAGAAACTTTGTTTTTGTTTTCAGCAAAGCAGTCAGATATAAATAGTACACATTCAAAAATCAAATACTATTAGTGCAATTACACTCATTAAACAAAATTACATCCTTCTACAAGGAGAGTGGCTGGTTTAACATACTTTCTGAGCCAAATGTCAGTGTGCCATTTTGAATGCATGTCTATATTTAAACCGTTTTTCCCACTTGGCAAATCTACTTAAATGGATAGGTATCCCTGCCAAATTGAAATTTTCTTTTAAAATGGAATGTTTTACTAATATACATAGTGTATCATAACAGACATGGATATGTTTATCTGAATTAAATTTCAAAGTTAGAGAATTTCTCAAGATCTCATGCATGTCAGTTTCACAAGAACAAAAATAATTTAATTCAAATATATAGCATGCATTTATTATACATATATATTAGAAATGAAAATTAAAGAAAAATATTTTTGCAGTTTTTTAATGTATATTAGTTTTGGAGCACAACTTACACAAAGGAAATGAAAGGGGGACAGAGACCAGAAAGTGACCTGGTTACTGAGAGAAGTCACTAAAAAAAAAAAGTGATTTAATTAGGCAGCAACCTAATTAATACCCAGTAATTTATCAGGCAGCAATTCATCCAGTATTCTTCCTGTGCAATCCATTCCACTTGATGGATGGCTACTGTCAAGCTCCACCCTAATAAAGCAGCCCTGGCACTGCCATTAAGATGCTTGTGGAAGAGCTAAGGCAGTGCTCCCCAAACTTTTCCTCAACCTGGCCCCTCATTCCCAACTTGCAGCCCCTACCCGCCAGGTGCCCCGCACTCCCGACCCATAGCTCCTTGCTCCCAATCCACAGCCCTCCACTCTCCCCAAGCGGTCCAGGGTCAGGGCCTGCAGCCCTGCCCCTCCACCCCTGGGGTGCTCGCCATATCCCCATCAGACCAGCCCCGCACACTGGATCCAGTCTAAGGACCGCCATACCGCTCATCTGGTTTGACGCCCAAAGGCAGCCAATAATGATCCTACTCTCCCTCTTTAGAGGAAGCAAAGTTAAAAGTAATGCCAGTGACACAAATGAATTTTTTGTTCAGTTTTTATTTTCTGAATACTCAGAATACCAAATATTACAATTTAGAAAGAAAAGCACCAAACTGCTCCACATGAATACCTGAGCAAAGACTGAAGGCAAAATGTTCACCACTATACCCACTAACACATTTGCGAAGTAGAAACACAGGTAACACGTTCACAACACTCTACAGAGAGTATGACTGATAAGTGGCACTTTTTGTGAATTACAACCATTCATATTAATGCAGCAACGGTAGTACACCATACAAAAATATACAGAAAAATAAGGTGTATTTAGCACAATATGCTGTACAAAGTACTTCAGAAGTCATGCACATTCATGTGGGAAAGACTGATAAAAATTAAATTCTAAGTACACATCACAAACAGTGAACTCTTTACAAAACGCATGAACGTCCCAGACTAGCTCCCATTCAAATCAAATTGTCATTGACTTCAGTGGTGAAAGTACTGGTATCTAACAGCATGATGTTGAGGGGTGCTGAGAGCATTTACCTTTCTTGGACCTCAACAGGAGACAAAAGGTACTCGGTGTCATTCCAGAACTACTTAGCACCTCACATGATCAGTCCTAACGATTAAACTTTATCATATACTGCATGAACGGTATCTGAAAACTCAATTATAATCATTTTAATAAGGAATGAAAATTGATTATAGCCTCAACAGTCACACAATTATACTTAAGACCCTGTCAACAATGTCTCTAAAAACTTATAACTGCTGGAGTTAACTCTACCAAAAACAGTAACATCAGGTTTAAAGCAGCCATACATCTCAAACTGACACCCCCCGATAAAAGTAAATTGGACCACTTCAAAATGATGACATTCCAACATAATTTATTTTTAAATGTTTTTAAGCACTCGTGACAGGATTTAAAAAATAGTTTTAACTGGTTTTGTGAAGAGCATTAGTCTATATTGATGTCTGGACAATAAATTAAAAGGTTAACTGCAGAGAAAAATTATTGGGCTTGAATGGTTTTTAGGGTTCGGTGGGAAACATCAAGGATTCAAATGATTGGTTGGTTGTTTTTATGTTCATACCCACCCCAAAAAAGGTTGTTTTTATATCAGAAATTCAGTAATTAGAAATGCTATTTACAATTCTGAAAAATGTTATTTAAAGTTTAGGAATGTTAATTTTTTTATTTTATTTATTTTTTAAGAGATCTCCAAGTAAATCCAACAGCAAAACTTAGAAAAGCCAGTTTACTTTCCTGAAAAACTTTACAAAGTGTCAAGCTACAACAAAAACAGGCATTTCAGGTCCTCTTACTTATCAAAAGAGGCAAAAAAAGAATATGTATAAAACTCCTTTCCAGTTATATATATATCATGTTTCTGAAGAAAACTGTTGACATATTAATCTGCAAAGGAAATATCTATATCCTTTGTAGATTACATGTAAAAAAATTCTTCATAAATATGATTCACTATTTAATATTATACCTTTTTCTTTGCTTTTCCTTTTAAGGAACACCCAGATATTAACTTTTCACTATTTAAAAAACAATGCTTTCTGTAATTGCTAGAGCTTTAAGGTCTCCAGAGGGGCATGGGGAAAGGAAAGGAACTGAACCTTCTTAAACCCCTCCCCCCCCATGCAAGTATTACATGTAATCAAAATTGGGGAGGGGGGCCGAGGGGGGGGTCATCCCCCACCCCAAATGTACACTTAAAGGTTAAAACTCAATTTTTTTATCATCTATTTTTCTTTTTATGTCATAATAGCAAGATTTGAGAATATAGCATCAATTAAAATTCTGAATTTCCTGATTTTGGTTGGCCAAACCCAAAACTCATTAAATAAGCCTAGCACAGTTAAAAAGTAATGGAGGTTTCTGAGAAGGCTACAGCTACAGTAAAGAAGCTTTCAGAAATTAACTTATTCTTGCCCAAACCAAATTGCAGCATGATCCCTATTTAACAAAACATTCTTTGGACAATTTGAAATGGACTTTCACAATGGCATCTAAGGCTACAGAAGTATAAATGCTACAATTGCAGTGTTAATTTAATGATTTAAGGCACAGTGTTTTGCCCCACCAAACAGTTCAAAAATCACAGTGAGGAAGTATTAAGTCCTTTTCAATTTTGATCTGGCAGCACTTTGATTACATGTCATGTAGAGTGCTGTAAAATGTTACAGTTGTTAACTAGTGATGTCTCAAATATTGTTCTCCAAGCTGCACAATTAATGGAACAATATTAAAGTCAGTTTTTTCCATTCAAATAAATGTGTAACATTAAAAAAAAATTAAGCATAATGTTTCATGCATTTTTTCAGATTTACAATAAATATAAATATAAAATGTTCTCCTAGTTTTTTGGGAAAAGGAAAAGAAACCTTTGCTGGTATCGCAATGATCACACAAAGCTTCAATACCTTGACAATCCAAGGGACAGATGTTAAAGAAATTGAACACATCTGTCAGTGTTCCTCTCCATAAGTATGACATTTAACAGTATTTGGATACTTATGCCCAGGTGGGATAATACTGGAAATCCTTACTTATAAGCCATCCTTACAGCCATGGTCTTAAGCCTGCAAAAGCTCCACCCAACGTAGGTCATATGAGATGCTTGCAAAATCAGAATATGTAGTAGGATTGCTTCTAATTAAGGATTATGTACATCAGAGCTGAATCAGAGCTAAGTCTCAAACCAAGTTAAAAAGGGCTAAGTAATGCAGTTCCTGCTCAAGCTTCAGTTCTCTGAAGTACTTAAGCAAATAACTAAGAAAGGTCTGTGCTTAAGCATCTTACAGAATTCTGTCTGGCCTGATTAAAGGCTGCAGGATTGCCCCCCAAATCATTTAAAATGGATTTAAAAACAGAAGTAGCATTTTTTTTAACCAAGGTACAAATTCATATATTTTATTTACGTTATAGTGAATAATTTAAATAAAAAGTTTGACTGCATTGTCATAAGTAGTAAATATATCAAACCAAGTATTACAATTGTAAAAGGTTTTCAAATAAACTTACAGATTTTAAATACGTGTTTATTATGAATGCTTAAAGTTCCAGTTTAAAAAAAAGTAGAAAAATGATTTTACTTTAACCCAGTGTGGAGTTGTTACATGTTGTTCATTGGCACAAATATCCAGAGGTATATAACAGTTGCATGTAGCTTTGGTGGCAAAAGTGCATGTTTTCCTAACATAATGAACATTTTAAAACAGTTTACAAGACGGTGCTATGTGTTATAAAAACTAGCTCAGTTATCTTCCAAAAAATAATGTAAAAAGTCTAACACTAAAACTGAACATGTCTTAAACACTTGACATGAAATACAAAATAAATCTCAAGATTTTAAGCTGTTTTATAGTTAGCAATTTACAACAGCCACAGCAGCATTGTATAAACTTGCTAAAAAAAAGCACACAGCAGTTTTATTACACTGCAGAATCTGATAACTATGACTACTGGAGTCCAGATGCACATGTTCTCTCCCATCACCTTATAAAAAAAGTGATCATCATGACAAGTTGTTTATAAATGCTTACAGGCATAAATTATATTTATATTGTATCAAAGTGTAGACAGCAGATACAGCAGATTTTAATTTAACTTATCACCTGACTTTTCATGTGTTTTTATTACCAGACACTCTAAAAATTAGAGTTTTTGTCAAGAACCAAGTCAAGGAAAGCAGCAGTTTTCTTTTGTTGTTAATTATTTTCATCAAACAAATTTAGTTATATTTGCTCATCTATAACCAAGCAGTTAATTTACGTTTTGTTCCATGCCATTGCTTCATGTACACAGCAGTCCCCATTTCTTCTACTATATACTATAAATAGAATATACTTGTTTTTACTGTACTTCTAAGTCTTATTTTACTGTACTTTTCACTTTTAAATGTGCAACAGCTTGCTACTTGTATCAGCTCACTAAAAACAAAAACTGAACTGTGCTGAACATTAAACCTGACTAAAACTAAATACGTTCCAGCTACCTCTATTTTTCTGAAAACAAAAGTCTATTCTGAGAAGTTCAGACACACAACTTGCAAGAGCCCAGTCATACAGCAAAACTGAAGATACTACTTTTGGATACTATTCCTTTAGGTTATGGAGATACCCTATTTGACAACTTGCAGATAAAGTCAATATAAATTCTTTACAATTAACAAAGATGATATGTGTGTAGCTATTATTAGAGCAATGCGACGGAATAGTGACAAAAAGACAAAGAGAGAACCTCCCCACTCCTCCAACACACAGATGCACAAACAAACATATGTTTGAACACACTGACCAGAAAGATTATAGATACCAGGTTACAAACACGCGGGGAAAAAACCCCAGGAAAATCCTGACTTAACTAAAAATATACACTTAAAGCAACTGCTACTTGAGTGTTCCTGTCCTGTTTTTATTCTCTTTCTGAAAGCTTAAAACAACATCTAATGAACATCTGTATTATGCATCATGCTCCCATCTAAACTTGGCAGACATCCACTTGGAACCTGTAAGCAAAACATGTTGCAACATCAATACTCTCCCTGCAGCTTTTATCCCCTTCAAAGACAGAGAAACAGGGAAGTTAATGGATGGTATGATACATGAGTGACACTAATGTAAAGGGGTAACAGTCCCAGTCCATGTAATCTGCACTGCAGGACACTATTTTCAGGTAGATGGCTAATTCTTTGGCCCTATTTCTCTGCATGCCAATGTCCATCCTAACCCTGAGTGAGAGTTCCTGTAATACATCACAAGTTACCTTGCTTTTCAAACTACTTTCACAACCTTCCACTGGAAATGTGAATATATTCTAAATTAGAAACAACCTGGATCCACTAAAAAAAATTAAAATATTTCACACAATACATGCCAAGAATTGTTTTACAAACTTTGAAATAAAATATATAAATAAAATGTGTTGCAACTATGTATACTATTCCTTACAGAGTCAATTCAGAGTCTGAAAGTGGGTACACCTGTATTTCTAATGGTTTCAGGTTAAAATGATGTATAATGACAAAAAACAGTAAATACAGGGCCTGTCAAAAAACAGCAATTTATTTCCAAAAAAGAAACACAACTGTAATCAGGTACTTAATCAAAAGATGTATTCTTTTTACTGACCACCACACTGTCTTTTTTAGTAACAAAAGACAAACATCATTAAATATTATATTAATAGAAGCAAATTTCTATAAATATTGTAACAGCATCGAACTTGCACAATTGCAGGTGTGGAAGGATGGATGTGCCAACAAAAAATGTCTCAGCACTGAAAATAACTCATTGGAAAATTATTTTATGCATAAAGCTTTTTTTTTTTTTTTTAAAGTGCCCAGGCAATGGCTTTGGATTCCTGTTTTTAGGTGTTCAACTTGACATATCCTAAAGGGGCATGTTTTTTGGAGACTTGGTATTTGAAAGATCAAATAAATCCATGTATGAAATTTCAAGCTGCATGATGAAATACTTCATGTGGGATTCAGAGAAAAACTGCAAGTAAGTTCTCAGTTACAAATCACTCACAATAAGAAATTAAGGGCATGTCCCAAAAATGAGGGAATGTAGCTGCCTTAAAGAGGCCCTGAGTGTATGTTCAAAGCCACACTTACGTAGTCTTGTTTGGGCATGTTTGTTGGCACATACTCAGAGCCACTCCAAAATGGTTACATTGCCTTACTTTTGGGATTTGGAGTGTAGAGAGTGGGATTGAGTGGGCAGGGTACATTTCAAGTAGCAGTGTAGACAAGCCCTAATAACAACCCATTTTATTTAACTGATTGAAAAGAAGGTTAAGAGGCTATTTAGTCATAGTCTATAAGCTGTAGATTTACCACTCAGAGTAAAGGGTTCTTATATAAGACACAGTAACTACAAGTGGAAGTTGAAATCAGTAAAATTCAAACTGGAAATAAAACTTTTTTTTTTTTTAAATGATGGAAGTTGCCACTAGAACATCAAAGCATGTGGTAAATTCTCCATCGACTGGGGTCTTAAAATTATACACAGGATATCTTTCTAAAATATATAGTCTAGTATCTTCCCTACCCCTCCACCAGGCTTTTAAATTTAATTGAGGCAGGAATTACTATGGGAATTTCTATGGCCTGTGACAGGAAGAATGTCATACTCCGTGACCATAATGAACCTTCCTGTCTTTTTTATTTGAAAAAAGTTATCTCAAACAAAACAAGATGTCTTAGACTGAGCTATGGCAGTGTGTTTCAGAGTCTGCTGATACCGTCATGAAAATGGCAAACTGTTGTAAAGTTTAAATAAATATCCTGAACTCAGTTTATGCACAGGAGCGTTTTTCCTGCAATTACTTTGAATAGCAATTTGTTTCACCAGTGCCCCATTCAAGTCATAGCAGTAGGTGTAAAGAAATCAATGGATCTTCCTTGGCTAGTAGGAAACTATTCAATTTAACTAAGGATGGCAAAAGTCAAACTCAAATGTAATAAATGACAATGAAACTCAAACCAATGCAATACAATAAATGGCAATGAAAACTTGTATACACAAAGAAATAAGTTTTCCTCAGGAAAAAAAAATACACCCTGCAGATTTCTTGGAAAGTCACTTGGCTGGACTCATTTCAGCAAACTCTACTGGTTCCACTGTTGTCTCTCACCCAAGATATACCCACAATTAACCCACAATAAAAATACTTGCTACTCTATTCCTTTTCATCTGAATAGGAATTCTAGAAAAAAAAGATTGCAGAACTCTGCTACAAATATATGTACATACAGCTGCTTGTAGCTAGGTGTTATATTTCATGTAATTTTGTTCAGAGGACTTTCTGATTTATAAACACAATGCACAGACTAGTATTTAAACATTTTGATTAGAAAACTAGCACCTAGATGAAAAGATATTGAACCAGTGTACCATTAACTAGCATTTTTAAAAGATGTATACTTAAAGCAATCTTTATGATACATGGATAGGGTGAACAGCTAGTTTATTTGTGAGCTGAAAAAATAGCAAGGTGCTGCAAAATATTGTCTCAAATTCCTTCAGGATTGGAAAGTTGCTGTTGAAACCTGTATGAGTCGTTCCAGTCAGTTCAACTGAATTGTGTTCTAAAAACAAGCTGGAATTAAATGGAGGCACTTCAGGTACGAACAATTCCATACAATAGAAAAAATGGGCTTAGCTCTCCTGCTGCATGCAGAATATGCTGTAAATTAACTGATTGCAAGTAGATCTGTCAGGAATACCAGAGAGAAAGTACACACACACACACACAAAAAAAATTAAGCAATTGTTCCTTCTTTGCTTAGAAACAACACATCAGATTTACAAGGGCAATAGATCATTTTAATCAGTAAAACAGAGGATTTTTCCCTTTGAAACCATGCTAACCAAAGTGAGGCATTTCCACACATCACAGATATCCATTTTTGATCATTTTATTAGTTGTTACCTAGATGCTATGATACCAGGATGCTAATTTCTAGAGCTAATTAACATTATCAAATATGTCCCACTATTATTAAGAACTTGTCTCCATGAGGAAGTTAATGCATAGTAAGGCAGGGTACAAACTGACAACCAATCAAGCTATTTCATGCTTGTTGTTTGCGTTGACACTTTTGAGCAGATCCTATTTCACCTATTAGATTCCTAAATTCATTTAGGCACCTAAATACAATCCTGGTCCACCCTGCTCAAGTCCCTGAAAAAAAAGTTAACAAAGGCTGGGTTCTCCTCTTGCTTGCTGCTTTTTGACACTTAGGCCCCTGCCACATGTTTAAATTAAAGCTGGATACAGAACAGCTCTAGAGCTGCTACCCATT
>NW_017729031.1:78823281-78825799 GCF_001723915.1 Gavialis gangeticus
TTGCTTGCTGCTTTTTGACACTTAGGCCCCTGCCACATGTTTAAATTAAAGCTGGATACAGAACAGCTCTAGAGCTGCTACCCATTTTCAAGCACTAACTTTGTAGCTGTTTGGCTCTTTTTATAGCTGGAAACATTTTTATTCTAATATTATAAGAGCCTAAGTCTGCCTGTCTGTCTGTAATGCTTTATTCATGCTCTGATTGACGTAAAACATCCAGAGCACGAAGAGGTGTTCTGACAGAAGGCAGCCCACTGCCATGATGGTGGGGACACAGGGGATGGAGGGGGAGGGCAGGGAAGAGGCCAGCCTCGCCCCCCGCCCTGCTCCCTGCAGGTAACACACGGTGGGGGAACGGGCCCAGACCCCAAACAGCAGGAGAGAAGGGGGAGCAGGCCTGGATTGGTTGGGGAGCGTTCCATCCCCACCTGCTTCCCCCCCAACCATTTTTGACAGGGAATTGGTTAGTGGCATGATGATTACTTTGCACAGCTGGTCAGTCTATAGCTACTGCACAATTAACCAGTCAATTGTGTAATATATGTAATGTGCAGCAGGGGCCTTAAGCTTAAGGCTAAGATGATGGTATGTTTAAAAAGTAAGCATATGAACTTTTTTTCAGGGACTCCAGAAGAGTAGGACACTGCTTGGAGGCCAAGGTCTCCTTACACACCTAATAAGTGAAACAGGATCTGGCCTTTAGTGTACAAAGTATGAGGTAGATTCCTCCACTCAAAGTAATGGAAGTGACCCTGTCCACACACGACATTAATGCTGAATTGCTAGGGTCTTGTACATTTACATGGTGCCTTACTGCCCACCAACTTTCCTGTGTAGCTAAATCTTCAGAGAACTTCAGAATTGGACCATTTCTGGAGGAGACTGGTAATGTTTCATAACAACATTACAGAGAAATGTTCATGAATCTGCTGGTATCCTTCCTGAATAGAAAGCTATGTAATTTACCACTCTCACAAAAGGTGAAGTTTATAGGCCACCAATACTTTCAGTGATCTCACAAATGTGCAACAAACGTAGATAGAACATTTGATTTGTTAGAAACAGGTCTGTAGAAGCAATACATTCTGTTCTTACAGACAAGAAAAGGTAAATTGTGTAGCTTGTTAATGTGGCATAAAATGTGTAAATGTATTCTTGGCTATGTTGTTTTTTGTGATACTCACAGTGCACTTGAAATTTGTTTGTGAATTTTACTCACCACATTTTGCAACTCAAAAAAAATGCAAATCCAATGCATATTGTTATAGGGCATTCCGAGAAAAAACATGTTTCAACATAAAATCAAGTGAAATTAAATATCAAAATTCCTGCAATGTGAATAACGAGTATTGTGTCTACTGAAACCTAGAACATTTAAAAGTGTTTCTCTACTAAAAAGAGATTTATGTGCACAGATGCACTGTAATTCTTTCATCAATTTTCCTGTTTAGTAGACCACCACAACAAGCTTTCTAACTGATTTCACAAAACTTCAAGCTTGCAAAAAGCGTTCATATTTCTGTCTTTTTCTCTCAATTATGTTGATTAGAGATTTCAACTTCCATCATTTCCAAATCTCAACTTCTGGCCTTTTTTCCTTATTTCATTTGGTAAACTGAAAATTACACAAGGCAACATAAAACATGTAGAAGGAGAGAAAAAATAACAAAGTATGGTACTCTGTATAAGTGCATTGGTCCAAAGGCCACCACAGCAACAGACAAAGGAAGTGGAAATTGCGCAGCAATCTTCAACAGTTTACTGTGATAAAAAGAGACCAACAGTTTGATGCTAGTTATAACCTAGTCATACACCAGGAGAAACATCTGCAAATATACCGTTGCACTTGTTTTAGAGACTAACATAAAGATTCCAAGATTTTGGATCTTTCAGTGAAAACAATAGCTTGAAGGGACACAAAGTGCTTATCTAAGAGCAAGAAAATATCTTTTTAACTTTCATTTTGTAAAATCTGTTTTTGCAACTACTTTAAAGCCACTTTCACATGTGTATGATTTTAATAGTTGGGAAAATAGATGTTCTGTAATAGTTTCACACCCACCTTTAATGTTTTACACCACCTGACATAAGTGGCACTAGTTGGCAACTTTCGCATTGGAAGCAAAGGCACAAATGGGCCAGGAAACTCTAATGTTTCTTCACAAAACTCATTGCCCTGCACCTGCTTTACTGGCAGACAAAAAATTATCAGGGCACCTCTACACATGCGGGGAGTCTGCTCAAACACCTAAGTTGACATGGGCTGGCTGGCAGCCTCGCGAGTCAGTGTGCATCAGCTCTGAGAAAATGGTGGAAAGCTTTGAACTAAAACATGTTCGATATGCTTTAGTTCAAAGTGCACCACTGCCATTTTTCAATGCTGACACATGCTGTGCCACTGATACACTTGCTTCCAATGCAGTCCGGAGTGCTTTTAATTAGCGCAGCTTGCATCAGTAGCACATATAAAAATGCCATTGTGCTCTCAACTGAAACTATTCATGAGGTGCAAAGGTCA
>NW_017729031.1:78830799-78848739 GCF_001723915.1 Gavialis gangeticus
TGAGAAAATGGTGGAAAGCTTTGAACTA
This sequence comes from Gavialis gangeticus, assembly GCF_001723915.1. Classification (NCBI taxonomy): domain Eukaryota; kingdom Metazoa; phylum Chordata; order Crocodylia; family Gavialidae; genus Gavialis; species Gavialis gangeticus. Next base: position 78,830,828 of record NW_017729031.1, read on the forward strand.
AAACATGTTCAATATGCTTTAGTTCAAAGTGCACCACTGCCATTTTTCAATGCTGACACATGCTGTGCCACTGATACACTTGCTTCCAATGCAGTCCGGAGTGCTTTTAATTAGCGCAGCTTGCATCAGTAGCACATATAAAAATGCCATTGTGCTCTCAACTGAAACTATTCATGAGGTGCAAAGGTCAAGCTGAATATTTCCTATGCGATTTTGTTCAACAAAGTAAGCTATTTCAGTTTGAACACCATTTATTATTCATGAATACTAAGTTTTTCATGAACCTTTTTTACTAATTTTTGTCTACACAGAAATTTTTTCCAGCCAAAACATTGTAATTTTGGAATGTGAGGACACTGACTCTGAGCAGGTTTTTTCAGCTTAGTTTAAATAGCTTCCAAAATAACTATAAATTTGGCATAAGTAACACTATAAAAAGATACCCTTACATTGGAAAGTGTCCCCAAAACAGTCAGAGCAATATAAACAAGTAAGGAGATACGAATTCATACCATAATTTATACTATTTTTAAAGTTTTCTCATGAAGACAATTCATAACATTCCCAAAGAACTGTGAAGAATAAATGAATCATGATGGGAAGGCTAAGAGATAAGATCTCAATCTGACAGACTGCTTAGATGTCAATTCAAAGCTACTGATATCCTGCTTGGCAAACACAAGTCATCTGTTAGATTTAATGAGATGCAGCAGACTTGTGTGAATTTTTAAAAGGTATCCACTCATTTCAAGGTTTAACTATAAAGGTACTATGAATATTAATGACAGCTGAACAAACTTTTACACATTGCAAACAAAATTTAGGATGGAAGTGGAAGAGTAATTAAAAGCAAAGAAAAATAAAGAAGCTTGACATCAGATGGAGAGCCTATACAAAAACTGGAAATAAAGCTATGGTACCTTGATTTTACTTTAGTAGTACTTGAATTCATGAGAATTCCCAAAGTGGGTACAAGGATAATAGCCATAGGTCTACAAGGATCAGGATCAAGTCTAATATTGTACCTGCAAAAGAAGTGAATGGGGCAAACGGTAACATTACTTTCACTCTCTTTAACCACTCTATCATATAAAAGTTAAACAGTCAAAAGGACAATATGGCAACATACAAACAGTTAATCACATGTGAATAAAAAAACCCACGTAGGATTATTCTCCACATAAGCAACAATAGGCTAGGACCACAAACAAACATTCATTTCTAGTGATGGAAATTTTCCACAGCTAGATATGAACCCACGAGTGGGAAAAGAACAAACATTCAGTCTGCAAAAGTCTCTTTTTGCCCGGCTCCTTGAGCCTTCCCAAGACTAGGCTGATCCTAGTCTGGGGAAAGTATGGCCTACCCCAGGTCTCCTGTTCCCAGGGGAACTGGACTTGTGTGGCAAAGGCCTGCCATCTGCTTCTCACGCTGAAATTCATGGAGACTCTGATGTACAAAGCAGACAGAGGCCTCAAAGCACCGCTCTCTCTGATCGACTCCTAGTGCCTGGGAGCCAAGCAGACGGGGCACTACCAAAGGCTCCTGCCTTCTTCCCGCTCTGGGGTTTCTGGAGTGAAAAGTGGGCAGGGAGCAGTGCTGCTCTGGGTGGTCGACTCCCAGTGCCCAGAAGCCAAGCACAGGGAACAGTTAAAAAAAGCCTCCTGCCTGCTTCTGACATCAGGGACTCCAGTGTTTGAGGAGCCAGCAGGAAGCAGCTGTTCCTCCTCTTCCTTCCTGGTCTACAGGGGGGAGGGGAAGGGGAAACTGCCCCTATTATCTTCTCCAATCTCGGGTGACCGTGGTCTCTGAAAGGCACTGGAGCCTTTGCCCATGGCTCCACTCCTCATTGTCCCTGGTGATTGGATAACTAGTACTATGAAGTTATTCATTTAGAGCCTTTAGGTTCTGTCATAGACCAAATCATTAATACTTAAAGAACCTCTGCAAATTTGAAACAGTAGTCATTTGGGAGTTAGGTACTAAGCAATCTATAATACTGATTATTTTTTGTATGCAATTTAAAAGGTTACCTGAGATTTTTTACCCAATAAATTAAAGATGGAAAACTGAGCAGCATGATCCATGTGAGTAAAATGATTACTGTAACATGCATATTAAAACCATTTACAACTTCATCAGCAACTGCACTAGTGGCGAGTAACTTTGCTGCTTCTCCACTTCGATCTATTGAACGGCAGTTCTTTATCAATTTTTTATTAGCATTATCTGAAGTTTCTTTTGAGTGCTTTGGAGCCTGCAAAAAAGCATGAATTGTTAGGAGAAGGAAGATGGGACTAATACAAATCTTAGCATAATAGCAGTGTTCCATTTTTTATTCCAGAAAATAAAAAACTGCAATTTATTCGGAACCAGCCCAAAATTTAGAGACCCCAGAATGGTGGCTCTCTAATAAGCCACAGAGAGAAGCTCAAGAAACTGAACCTAATCTAACTACTGAGCCTCCTTTTAAGAGAGTGGCTATACAAGTCCAGGAAGGAAGGATGCAAAGCAGAGGCATTCAGAAATGACCTAAAAGTGGGGAGCAGAAGGGGAGAGAAGAAATGGAATTCCTGGAGAAACCAGAATACAGGGGACAGAAAAGAAAGTGGGTGAAAGACAGTAATACATGAAAAAAGGAAGAAGACCATGCAAGCTGGAATAGGGGACATGCAGGAGTGAAACAAAGGTTCAAAAATGAGAGAAAAGGAAATTTAGCAAGATATTTCCCAAGTAGCAAAGGGTGTTTATCATCGATTACATAATGATACAAAAGAAAAATTATTCTGATATTTTCTAAGTGCTTAATAGTGCCTGAGATTCATATTCTTGTCAACAATATAAAAACCCAAAGGTATTACCTTAGTGATCTCAGGACTACAATAGTATTAATACAGACAATAATGAAACAGATTGCTCAAGGGTCTCTACTCTTTCCTCTTTTACACTAACAAACCAAACCAGTCAGCAACAAAGCTGAGAGCTCTAGATCAGGGGTCAGCAACCTACAGCCTGCAGGCCAGATCCAGCCCATGAAGACTGAATCCAGTCCACAACAGCTCAGGGAATCAGCAGCATGCCTGTCAGAGCAGCAGAGGAGGCTTCCCCAGGGTTCTACAGCCTGCCTTGTTCTGTATTCCCTCCACAGCATTTGGGGGGGGGGTAGGATTTGCAGTAGGGGCTGGGTAACAAGCCGCAGCCCGCAGCAGCAAATGGGCTTCTAAACCTTGTTCTAGACCGTTCACCACCTTCTAGGCTTATTTTCATGGAGTTTAAAATTGCCAAAGTAGGACAACTGCCAAATGGACTTACCGCATTAAGAACTCTTTGCTCTGCTCTTACATTCACATGTAGTTTAATAACCTATGAAAAGACAGACACATTTACTTTTATATTTGTTCTACACACTAAACCTATAATGTAGTCTTTGGCCCACCACCCCCCATTTTTTATTTCCTGGGAACATAGCTCCACTAAGGCCTGTAACACCAACAATGTCCCCGGGCACTCCCTTAAGGTAAGCTTCCAAAATTTTGCATATTCCTGGCCTCTTGTTTACCTAAGTTTTGTTGATTTAATTCCCCTCCCTCTTTCCTAAGAATCTCTTAAAAACATATTCAAAAGATGCCTCCACTTCCAGAGATTCTCTGGAAGGTGTACATGTGATGGGGCTTCCTGTCTGCTTCCCACTCTGGGGACTCCTGGACACACAGGGCCTTCATGCAGATGGCACTGACCTCTTTTGGGCCACAGGGAATCCATAGAGTTTGGAGACTCCTCAGCCACTCTATCCACTATGTGGGTGTGTGCATTGTCCCCACTTCTTCACCCATGAAAAATTTGGGGAAAATTCTATGTTGGGATTTTTACAGAATTTCCACATTAAGATCCACTCTCCTATCAGAATTCCAATGAGGGGGTTTAAGAGGCCCTTGGACTTTATAATGAAGGTTATTCAAAGCTTGAAATATTTAGAATTACACGACTCACCATATTAGATAGCTGTGCAAATGACAATGGTATGAGGCCAAAGTGTATAACTCATTCAAGAAATATTATCAGATAAATAAAAGTAAAAAGCATTGGTTTGTAAAGTACATCAGTTAAGTTGGGATTTTACAAAATAAAGTTATTTAATTCAAATGTCTTTAAAATCCCAGAAAAAGCAAATTTGTCTATAGTTTCCCTAAATACTTTAAAACTGATACTAGATCAAATTGCTTATTGTTTGAATACCTTGAACAAGTAGTGAAGATAAATAATTAATATAGCAAATGCCCCACAGGTGGTCCAGCTAATGAAAACCAGAAGAATGGTCATACATGATCTTTTGGGTGTGACCAACCTGCTGTCTTTAGGAAGCCCAGAGGGTCTAGAATGACAAAATTACTGTTAGTCTACTGCAACAGAAAGAAAAATCAGATTCTAGTTTATGAATGGCTTAAAAAAATAAATAAATAAAATTATGTAGTGAGTTAGGCTGTGCTTTTTCTTTACATTACTAGAAATTAATAATTAAATTTAGAATAATATTAATCAGTCATGTCACACAGGCAAACTGCTAGACTGAACTGCTCTTTAGCAGTCAGTTTTTCCCCCTTATCTCATACCTCCATCTGTTCAAGAATGTCAGACAAATTAAATTCATAATCTTTTAAATGCCATAATTGATAATAAGTAACCATGTTTACTCAAATACAAGACAACGTTTTTTCCCCTAATTAGTATGGAAAAAAAAAATCACATACAAGGAAATCTCACTAAATACATGTCTGTCATTAGCCAAAAGCAGCATGTGCTCAGTAATGGAAACCAACTACAAAGTTGATTGAATTCAGCCAGCGCTGAGCATGACTATAAAACACAATGCCCACATTGGGCAAAACAGGGTGATGGGAACCTACCACCAGAATAGGTTCATGTAGCCCAACTGAATAACATGTATATGGTAGTGGCAATTAAGTGTAGCCCCCTTCACTGGTGACTTTTTTACAAGTCATGGTGAGCCACACCATTGCATACAGCTCACCCAGAACCCTCTGTTGCCTCCTCTCTCAGCCTGGCACATATGATTAGTGTGGCCCTGCTCTCCACAGGGTGAAGCCAAATCAGGTTGCCCTGTTCTTCACCTACATAGGAATTTTTGGAGCACCCCAGGACTTGTGATAAGAACACCCACTTTCAGTCACGAGTGAGGGCTAATTAGCACAGGGATACTTTGTAGGGGGTATTTGGAGTACATGCACATACTGAGTAGTGCCGAGCTGTGGCGTCACTTTGACTCTGTTCACTCTAGTGGGGCCAAGCCCAATGAACTGTGGTAAATAAATCACGAGCCTTTCACTTTCGACTAATATAATGCATTCTTTATACTACATATAAGTAGGTCACAAAGTGCTGCTTAAAAGTGTGTTAATGGAGCACCTGTGCTAAAACATGCAAGTTTAATAAAAGAAGAGAACATGCATGAATTCTAAGTGATGGATAAACTAAGTGCATGGATACTATATGCAAATTACTACATTTAATTTCATGGTTACTGCTTTCAAATTTGCTTACTTCCATGTGCTCAGAGAAGAACAGGGTCTGACAGAAGAGGGGGAAGAAGCTGCCAGGGGAAAAAGTTGGGGGAAAAACAGAGAGCAAGGGGCTACCTGACCCCCCCTCCACCCTCCATATTTATTTTCCCTGCTGTAGCAGCAGGAGGGGGACAAAGTTAAAGCAAGCCTCCAATAATTAGACTCTATACCTGGAAAATAATTTTAAAAAATTATAAACTTTTCATATATAGAATCCATTATTGGGAGGGGTCTTCTTCTATTCAAGTAAATATGGTACTACTTGTTTGTCTATTTGTTTTCTTACTTTGCTTTAGTGTATATCAAACTTTATATAATTGTTTTCATTCGTCATTAAATCTTCATGGTCATCATAGAAAGGCAGTATCTACTATTACACATCCAACATAGAATTCAGAGTCCCAAAAAGATTCACTTTATGAGAAACATTCTTCCAACATAGATGTTTCCTGGTCATATTAGGAAGGACAGGAACAGATATTCTGATTCTTTGAACCTGATATCACAAAGGGTATGTCTATGATATATAGGACAGTACAATGTGGAGATACACAAGCCAGTTTATTTAGACACACCCTAAAGGTCAGAAATGATTTTGAGAGATCATATAGACATGCTGAGGAGAGTTATAACAGCAACAAAGAGAATGGGGGTAGAGGGCATGGAAAAGAGGTGGGGACACAGACAAAACCTCTTTAAAAGTTTGTTTTTGAAAATTCAGTGGACAATCTCGTATTAAAAATAGCAAAAAAAGTTACTTTAGAATAAGAACTGAAAAATGAAACAAACATTTTCACCTGGTAGAACTGGATGTAGTGATTTTCTGAGAATCAGAGAAGATGAAAGATCAATAAAACACCTTGAATTCTGAGATGCCCTTAAAGGTCAAAGACAACAGGATGCAGAAGGTAGTAAAGAACAGCGTTGGTCTGACTGGAATTAAGATTCACTATGGGTGAATAGCAAGAATTCAACACCAAAGACAGCAAACAGCTTGGTTCTTAAGAGAAAGATATTATATCATACATTCAAACAAGATAAGAGCATGACTAAATGGAGGCATTAACAAAGAAAGTCCTCCAAAAAAACACGGCAATCTGCCAAGAAAAATATGCAGGATTTTCTCTATTTAGATTACAATGATCAGGCATGCTGCGCAGAACATCTAAAGATGTGTGAATTCTGCTATGGAACAAAAAGGAAACCAAACATCACCTAAACCAAGGATACCAAGCTCAACCAGCCCCATGGGTTGAAGCAGACCCACAGACTGGCCCTATGCTCGAGCCAGTATACAGGGCTGGTCCAGCACAGGCAACCCCAGTCCTGTGTGCTGGCTCTGGTGCTGGTCTGTGGATATAATATGGACTGGCCCCAAACCTACATGTGGTGCATGGGGTTGATCTGAGACCCATGGGCTGGATCCTATAGCTTCACATGCCGAATCATATCTTCAACACCCCTGACCTAAACTCTATGTGGGAGAACAAAATAAAATTCAGAGATGCTCAGACAGAACAGCAGATAAGAGGAGCCAAGACAACTGGAGGTACTGGATCAGATACTTGTGTTGGAGGATCCATATAGTAACACCCCCCCACCCCAAAAAACTCTGAACAGAGTGCATCAATTTACTGGTCACCAGAGCAGACTATGCAGTGTGGGTTTTGCTGACTTCAATGCCTCTATCCTGAATGTTCTCAAATATAGCATGCATTCACATATTTCAGCCAAAACAGAAGAGCAAGAAGGTATTTAAGAGGAATCTGTTTTTAAGAGCCTTACAAAAATGCCATCAAACTAAAGAGCAGGAGTTATATCACTTGAGACGAATATTATATTCTATTAACATTAAGTACAGCCAAGTTGAAAAGTGACACCGTGCATGCTTGAGATGTGGCAGTAACTCAGAGCACACATCGACTGAACAGAAAGTCAAAAGTGTTAATATTCATAAAAAGGTTCACATGGTGAACCTGCTCTTTGCTCAGACAGTACCTACTGAGATAAAACCAAACTAATTTTCTGATGCCCCACATACGCACCTTGCAGACGACCATGTCAGTGTACAATTATTAAAAGCATATTATCCAGTGTGACTAATTTACTGTTCTATTATTTCAAATTATTTTTATTCTTCTTACATATTTTAATATTCTTTACATTAAAAACAGATTAAAGTAGTTTGCAAACATTATTTGTAAATGACATTTCCTGCAGACTTAAATGCGCATCTGAATAATTTTTACTAACTCCTTGGTGTGTTTCATAATTTAGGGCATCCAATACTAAACACTAAGGGCTAGATTCTAAGTTTAAAGATCTGTTTCCACAGCTGTTTGCATTATTGTGCTACTCCTGAAGAAACACAAGAAGGATGCATTTTTGTTTTGAGAAAACTGGAAACAAAAAGGTAGCGGAAGGAAGAAAGAATCAGCTTATGCCTCCTTTCATGAGCATGCAAAACAAGACATAATATGACCCTAATACTGCATTAGTAACATTACTGGAAAGTCCTGATGGTCAAGGAAAGGATTTGGTTGAACTATACTGTAGGATGTCATCCACACAACTTATGAATTATCTTAAAAGAGTTTAGAGGAGTGAAATAAATTCAGACTTTCAAAACACATTCAATGCAGTCCCTCACCAAAGGGATGCTACCACAGGATTGGAGGGAAGGTTATTTTGTGGATTGAGAGCTGATTAAAAGATAGGAAGCAAAGGGTAGTCTACATCAGTGGTTTTCAACCTGTGGTCCATGGACCCCTGGGTGTCCACAGATGTTATGTCTAAGAGGTCCACAAAAGATTATGATGATCAATCAAAAGTATGTGAATACCCACACTTACAACTCAAAGGGATCAACAGCTCCATTTAAAAGTTTCCAAAGGGGTCCACACCTCTGATTTGAAATTTTTTTAGGGGTCCACAAATGAAAAAAGATGAAAAACCATTGGTGTAAATGGTCAGTTTTCAGGATGGAGGGAGATCAAAAGTGGAGTCCCACAAGTATCTGTGCTGGGCCATATTTTGTTCAACATTTTCATCAATGACCTGGAAATGAGGCTGCACAGTGAAATCTCCAAGCTTGGAGACAACACCAAATTGTTCCAAGTAGTCAAGTCCCAAGCTGACAGAGAGGAGCTGCAAAAAGATCTCACCAAGCTAAGTGAGTGGGCAAAAGAGTGGCAGATGAACTTCTATATCAACAACTGCAAGGTAATGCACCTGGAGAAAAATAACTTCAGCTCTATGTACACAGTGTGGGGTTCTGAACTAGCCGTTACGACTTAGAAAAGACATCTTAGAGTCATTGTACACAGTTCTTTAAGAACATTATTTCAATGTGCAGCAGTGACCAAAAACGCCAATAAAATATTTAGCATCGTGAAGGAGGGAATTGAAAACAAAATGGAGAAAATCATCATGCCATTATGCAAATCCATGGTGCACCCACATATTGAAAAAAAGGTGTAGTTCGGGTTCCCACATCTCAAAAAGGATTTTATAGAATTAACAAAGGTACAGAGAAGGACAACCAAAATGATCAGGGACCTGGAGCAATTGCCCTACCAAGAGAGGCTAAAAAGGCCAGGGCTCTTCAGTTTGGAAAGAAGGCTGAGGGGGTATATAATAGAGGTCTATAGCATCATGAAGGGTATGGACCAAGTGAACAGCAAACTATTGTTCATCAAGTGATAGAGTACTAAAACTAGAAGGCACGAACTGAAATTAGTAGGTGACAAGTTTAAAACTAACAAGAGAAAATACTTTTTTGTATGCAGTGCATAGTTAATTTGTGGAATTTGTTGCCACAGGAAGTCGTAGAGGCAGATAACATAGCCAGGTTCAAAAAGGGACTAGATAAATTCATAGATGTCAATCTATTAACAGCTAGAGAGCAGAATGGTTGGGGATGTTTCCCCTGGCCTCTCTAAACCAATAAGTGGTTGATGCTGGGAAGGGTCCTAGTAGGCAACAGATCATTCTAGATCTGGCTCAATACTCTCCTATTGGTCTGACCCAGTATGAAACTTCTTAAATTCTTATGGATAGAATAAAATAAAAAACAAATCAGACATATAGTATTATGCTGTTTTACCTTGTCAAGGCTAACCAGAAAGAAGATAAGAGCCTTAGAGATGAAGAGAAGAGTATGCCACCCCAAAAGGCAATGCCTGTCCCAAAAAAAAACAGAATCAGGGACACAAGAGGGAACCACACATCCTGATTATTCAGCACAGCAGCATCCATCTCTGGTAAGAACAGTGCATCCCATACATCTTTAAACCAAGCAAACCTGCCAAAAATATGAAAGTATTATTAGTTCTCTTTTTTCATCATTGCTACAAGCCAAATGTAGTCATTCTTATAGCTACATTTCAGTAACATCCATATGAAAAGAATCTGAGTTAAAGGACTCCAACTGTTTTAACAGAGGCTTCTATTTTGGAAACTGCTAAGCAAGACAATAGAAAATAACTTACCCCAATAAAAACGTAATAATATTCACAGCGGGCTCTACTTTGTAGGGTCTGGCTGTTCTTGAGAGTACAAGAGCAAAATCTGAACACTGACCTACAAGGAAAAAAAACCAAACCAATTTCTTCCTTGCTGCAAAGCTCAAAACAAGAGCTCAATAATGAAGAATTATTATTGAGAACAACTTTAAAAGTTAAAAGTTAATATTAAGTGATGTAGCAGTGGTTTATATTTTTACTGTACAACAGCAAGGCTCTTACCAAGTGCTTATTAATTAATTGATTGATCAGAGCCAGATGTCATGGAACAACAGTTTTAGGTAGACAGTTGTTAGTGTTAGTTGTTATCACTATAAAGTTTATGAATTATACTAATATCACCTGAGGCTGAAGAAAGATGCTTTTCAGCACAAGGGACTGGCTGCCAGTTTTTTGTAGAGGCTTGCTTTTAGCTTTTCAAATACAGTCATGCCTTGTCAGTTGAAGTCAGCCAACAAAATCTGTCTTAATTTAAGTAATGTCAACATATTCAACATGTTACTAGACTAACAGGCTAGTTCTACATTCTTACTACATTTTCTTTAATCTTCTGATAAGGTAATTGTGTGTGTTGCATCAGTCACACATAAGATGGCATTTGCTGGTGGAGGATACTAATAGGAGAGAACATTTTGCTTTCTAAAAAATTATTTCCTATATTTTACTTTATAACAAGAGACTTTATGTTCAGACAGCTTTCATTACCACAGATTTCAGTTACAGCAACTACTAAACTCTACAACATGATAGGTTCTGTATACAAATACACAGGTCATCACCAGATCATCAGCTGGTGTAAATTTTTATAGCTTCAAAGTGTACAGTGGCATAACAAACAGAACTGGAACCTGGGGCAAACCATGCAAGAGTGTAGTGGGGTGTGCGCTCAGAGCAGCAGAGAATTGGTTGGGAAGACAATTCCAGTGCCCTACTCACCTGGTGCCCCTCTGGCCCACCCCTTGTCACACTACTGTTTGTATATGAAACAGCATTAATTCACAAATATACTTAAATACACACATGCATAAATAGTCCATACTTTTATACGATACAAAATGTTTACGAAATTAAGATAAAAAATTTTCTGTCTGGCAGAGATAGCACAGCTAGATGCTCTTAGAATGCTTACAAAATGATTTTGCACACATACTATACAAACTGAATTAGATAGCCAGAAACTCCAGAACCTCACTGACTGAGTCCATTTTAAGGCGACAGAAGAAAAGGAACACTTAGGCAGCACTGCACACACACACACACACAGTGCATAATGTTTCTTCTAATATTCCAGTTTTTCTCATGACATTGCTAGTTAAAGTCCCTGAATTGTTATAGCTTGCTGTATATTGATATAAACCACCATACAAAAAGAGAAATTTCTAGCAGACTAGCAGTAGCACATAAAAAAGGCTGGCAAGACAGCAACTTCCCAAGTGGCATGACAGAGTACCTGGGAAGACTATTAAAAACAAGTTATTCCAGAAAACAACTTAAAGGTGAAAACACTAAATACAGATAAGTTCATAAAGTACCCTTTGAAGTAGCCATGTGCATGATTAGAGGTCAAAAGAACAGGCCTTATAAGGAGAGGCTGAGAGACACGGGACTCTTCAGCCTGGAGAAGCGAAGGCTCAAGAGTGACTTGGTGGCAGCCTATAAGTATATAAAGGGTATGCATCAAGAACTGGAAGAACGTCTGTTCACCAGGGCATCCCAAGGGAAGACAAGGTCTGTCACAAACTGCTGGAAGACTGTTTTAGACTGGACAGAAGGAAAAACTGTTTTACTGTTTGAGTCTCCAGAGTCTGGAATAGACTCCCCCCAGAAGTGGTGCAAATACCTACTCTAGATACCTTTAAGAAATGCTTGGATGCTTATCTTGCTTCGGTGATCTGACCCCAACTGACTTCCTGCCCCTTGGGCAGGGGACTGGACCCGATGATCTTGCGAAATCCCTTCCAGCCCTAATGTCTATGAAATCTATGAAGTCTAAGAACAATGGAACCATGTGCATGTATTTGTGGGAAAAATTTCCCAGGGAAACATTTAAGGAATTTATTTGGTGAGGATATAAACTGAAAAAGGAAACAGAATTGAAACTGGATTTTGAGTTAGGATTGAAGTCCCAAGTGTTAAAGTAATAAACCTCTTCACAAATCAAGAACTATGGTTTTTTACTTGTTAGATTATAAACTTGCCAGTAACTTCCTCAAATCTTTCTTAAAGGGTGCGTCTACATATTGCTGTGCTTTAGTACTTCCTCTTGGAAGTACTAAAGCACGGTGTAGTATGTGTGGTGCATAGTTAGATTTCACTGCTACATTGCCATAGCAACGCACTATACTGTGGGAGTGTGCTGCTACAGTGACATAGCTGGTGATCACATGTAGACCTGCACAATCACTGCATCACTGTAGCGTGCCACACAGTGACATAGCATGTCACTACATTGCCATAGAGCAAGCGATATGCAAAAACTATGTTCTGAGGATGCAAATCCTTCATCCTGTGATAAAGAATACATGTAGATTGAAACTTTTGTTTGTCAGTTGGTTAGAACTACTACTCAAATGCCTTAGTGCCACAATTGTAGCTAAAATACTTTTGCATCTCCACAGTTAAAAAGGAGAAACTGATGCAAGGGATAGCTTAATTACAATCAGCACAGTTGGTATGGAATTCTTTTGTCCTAAATTTCTTATCTCTTTACAATATCAGAAGCTACTGCTAAATAAATATAAAGGGTATGGACAAACATAAATTTTAGCAACTTTAAAAGGGGAGAGGGAGCTACTGCTTGGAGCACGCATCAACTATTATAGTCTGTTAGGTCTGCATAATCCTGTAGTCAAACAGATTAGCTAAACTGCCCTAATACTGACCCTGAATGAAGGTAAGTTAAAGTTGAAGCAGTTCTCCTACATTTACATCTCTACAGAATTACACAGATATAACAGTTACAGCATAAGAGCTTGAATCAGTATCCTTTAATAGCAATAAAATTGTTACATCTGTCCATACCCCACAGTTGTTCTGAACACATTCTCATGCAGAGGTGTAGTAGGGATGTTTTGGTGCACAGGACCCCTCCCAAAGGCAGCAAAGTGACACCCCCCCCACCTTATGCTTCAAGTCATTTTTCAACAGATAACGATTTAAATGGAAATATTTAAGTTAAACAGAACACAGAATATACAACTTTGTCAAATATGGAGAATTTTAGGACCATGAGAAATTATTTAAAATTCTGAGAGATTAACCTAAAAACAAGACAAATCACCTTGGTGTACCCCTGTGAAATCAGAAAGCAATATACTGATCACAATGTATAAGCATAGGATTATAGCATGGCTCTAAATCATTTTATGCAGTATTACCTGTTGAAATTAATGTATTTAATTGTCCTCCATATGCAAGAAGAATATTAGAAATAACATACACAGGAAGGGTACCACCATGGAATCTTATTAGCTGGAAGACAAGGAAGTTATAAAGTAACATGAGTATATAAAAAAGGATTAAGAGATTAATACAACCGGCTCATACTAATGTGATTGCTAAATAGTTTAAGAGGTATGATTTCTGTTCTTCCCTTGGTATGTCCACACTCAAGGACTCCCTGTTAGTGATCAGAGCTATACATGAGAAATGCTCATAAACCCACAACCCAGTAGCTCCCTGTTTGTGTATTTGTTATAGGAATAACCTCTCAAAAATGTTTCAGAGGGTGTGGACAGATATGATAAAAGCTGTTACACTGCAACTATACCCCTAAAGAATCATGCAGACGTAACAAATGCAGCAGAATCACTCCACATTTAGCCCTGCTTCATTCAGTGTCAAAATTAGGATGGATTTAGCTCACTTGTATCACTACAGAATCATGCAAATGTAACGATTACAACAGAATAGCTACAGGGCATTCCAAAGTAGCAGAACCCCATCCCCTTTTAAAGTGGCAAAAACGTGTATGTGTTCATACCCACATTTTCTCCCCTTGGGATAAGTGTATAAGGAACAAACTAACACCTCAACTGTTTCACATAAAACAAGATAATAATAAACAACAACTAAATTTAGAAGTCAGCTCAGAATATAACTTATACACCCTAAAATAAATATGTAGTAAAAACAAAAATCAGAATTTTATATTGTTCAAAAGAATGTGTATAAACACGAAACAAAAGTGCAATCCTCAAGGAGATGATTATTCAGAGTATTTCATTCCTCTTTCCATTAGCAGATAATAAAAAATAAGATTAGAGGAGACTTTAGGCCAAAAAAAACCTATGTATCCAATAAACTAATATTTTACTGCACAGAGGTGCTTTGTATCATAAAATGACATCATGATAAAGCCCTATAATTAACATACTGACAAGCTATAGGTAAAAAAATAGGTATAGGTAAAAAATAATTTAGTTTGGTCAGTTTATACACCAGAAATAATCACCAGCAACATTTTCATGACCCAGCCATGAGTATTTTAGAGTTCATGTCAGAGTTGCTCAGTTTGCCATGATGACTTGCTAAGTAAAAAAGAACTTTAATCTAACAGAGTTGTCTCAGTCTCATACAGAGTACCCAAAAAAGAATCCCAAAAGGGCATAGTAAAGAAAGGTTTTATAATACTGTATGGATATTTAAGAAAAAAAAGTAATATATCCAAACATTATTTTGGTGCACTCTATGTTCATATATTTTTTTTATCTTAAGATAAAGACTATGCAAAGATAAAAACCATTTAAAAAAACCCAGGTACTTCTCCACATGTGCCCTGGCATTAATTAAAGAGACAATGCATAATACACTACTAGGGATACATTACACAAAACTCAGTATTAAAAAGGTTTTCTTACTTGTCCAAGAACTTGTAAGAAAGAAGTCTTGATGGTTACCTTGTTGAACACACAAAAAAGAACTTTAATATTTTGTTATCATTGTTCAGTGATAAGTATTCTGAATGGTAGTCACAAAAGGTAGAATATTAACACTTATGCTTAAGTTTTTGGTTTCCTGAAAAATATTTATCAGCTTTCAGTAGCACTTCACCTGCTGCATAACCAATTTTAAACTTATACCACATTAATAGAAAGAAAAGGAAAATTCTGGATTAGATAACAGAGTTCCTTGCCAACAGTCATTTACAATATGCCAAGAGACAAATCTCAACAGCTCTACAACAATATAAACTGTAAAAATGAATGCAGATTACTTACTTCATATTGACAATATGAGGATGAATAAATATTTAATACTGCAACACTGCTGTCATTTTCCGGTTGTGCAATATGCAGTTTAGCAGAAATCTCAGTTAAAGATGGAACTCTGAAATGGCAACTTAATAAGTAAATACTTTGGTTATAAGCAAAAAATACAAAAATTTTTTTGAGATTTTTAATGCAAGGTTTTTCAAAACAGAAGCAAAACAAGGGTCACAGTGACAAGCCAGATGTCATAACAGGAGTTGTTTACAGCAGTATGAATAGTTCCAATCTCTTCCTCTGAGCTAGCAGGATTTAAAAAAGTTTAACCTTCTAGGAGTGAGGCTCCATTCAAATGCTGATAAAAAAAAAAAGCAGAGTACAGAATGGGATCAAAAGTAATCAATCAAATCCCAAGTCCAGGAATTATACTAGGAGAAAGAAATATGTACAAAAGGGGAAAAGTGAAAAGCTTTAAAGCTAAAGTGATCTTTAAACTCCTTTTAATCTGCAATGTGTTTACAGTTAATCCTATTTAAAAAAAATCACTTTACATTCTAATCTTACAACCAACAGGCTCTCAATAACAGTTAGAATCCTTATTTAGAATAACTTCTAAGGCCTTATTTTGAATGTATGTTTATCTAAAAAAGCATAAAATATAACTGTAATTACATCTTTGCCAATCATAAAAGCACTGTGTTTTGGAATTTGGGTTGCATCCACAGTTTTATGGAAAAACAGCAAAATTATTTCCTCAAAACACTTTAAGGGTATGCCAGGTAAATAAATGGATAGTATTACCTCTTATTCCAGGAATGGAGCTCTTCCCGAAATAACTGGGCTGCCCCTCTCTCTCTCTGCAAATACTGTAGGCTGTTTTAAATTTGTCCATCATGCCCTTAAGTATTTCCAAAGCTCCACAGAAACATTAGAACAAGTTATTTTGCCCCAACCCATTACTTTTATGCACCTCTAGTAGCAAAAGGAGATGGAATAGGGCCTTTTGTCCTGGTGAAGCCTCCCTTGGCACAATGGAAGAGCTAGATTTAGCTGCAAATGACTCTTGGCCTCCCTACTTTGTCCTATAAGAAAGATATAGTTATGTTTTTGGCTTCCACAAGAATTCAGAGACTTCTTGCAAATGTGATTGCAACAAAGATGCACATTTTATGGAAGAAAATAAAAGCAATTTATGGGCCGAGACTGCATCTGGCACTATGGGCCAAGCCCACTAACACAATTAAATGAGTTGTCAATAGAGTTGCTGCATTAAAGACTCTCAGCCCCATTTATTTATTGACAGAATTTAATGGCACTGCATTTATGACACCACTTAATGCTGCAATTTTAACGTCTCAAAGGCCTGCCTCTGTTATAAAAAAAAATCTATAAGTTTGGAAAGTCTTGTTTTTGGGGGCTTATTTATTTATTTTGATACCAGTCAAATTCTGTTCAAACCCAATTAGTAGAACAAGAGACTGAAAAGCCTACTTCAAGACAAGACGCTATACTTTGAAAAACACTTCATCTTACTTAGGCATTGCCATTCAATAGGCAAGCTGCTAACCTCAAATTGTTCTGTCTGGGATGGGATTGAACAATGCAAGAACTGATTTTTCTAGATCACATTAGATGAACATTTATGACAATTATCAAGTGGGTATTACTTCCACTTTCGCCAATCTGGAGTCAAAGGATCACTCGGCAAACATAAGGCAGAAAGGAATGAGAGATGACAGGAGATAGTTGAGTCATCTGCAAGATACAGTTCACTCGGAACCCGAGGTACACCAATATATCAATCCGTATCGTATCAACACTGGCAATCAGCCTTTTTTTAGCCAATGTGGCTGATAATGCCACCGATAAATGCTGTGTGCATGCATGCAGCTGCACCATACAAACAGCAAGGAATGCAGCCCAGCATCTTGGAAAGCACTGTCCAGACAGTAAGTCTAGTGGGGAAGGGGCATGGGGGGCAGACTGAGGTCCCCACAGCAAGGGAGGGAGTGGGGCTGGGGCACAGAGCGAAGCTGTGGGCAACTCATCCAGGGAGTTGGAGGGAGCCTCCTGTTGCTGCGCACACTCCCACAGGAAGCATGTGTTCCCCCCCCCACCCCCCATTTGTGCGCAGGGCAAGGGTGGGCTGCCCGCTGCTGGCTAGAGCCAGGGGGGCTGGGCCAAAGCTGTGCTTGGGGCAGTCGGGGTGGGCAGTAGTGGTGGCGCTGGGAGGGACAGCTACAGCAAATTCTGGGGTAGCTACATTTCCACCTTGTAACACTCCCCAGGACCACTGTCGCCTGCCCTGCCGACCACAAGGGCAGCCCCAGCCCAGTCCCCCCATCAGGAAGAGGCCAGCACAGCCCCTGGCCCCGAGTAGACATCCCACCTTCACCCCACACACAAATCCAGGGGAAACATGCCCCCCATGCCTCCCTTGAGGGTGCACACAGTGGCAGGAACCACCCCCCTCCGCATTCCCCAGATGAGCTGCCCCCAACTCCATCCAGTGCCCCACCCCAGGTGGGCAGTGCCTGCCCCTGCACCCCATGCTCCTTCTCTCCCCTAGGCCCCACCCCCCCGACTTACCAGCTGGATGCTGC